>NC_133016.1:36260002-36597504 GCF_048564905.1 Vicugna pacos
ATCTAGTTACTTGGCTAACTCCCTTATCTTCTCATTGAGGCTCTCCTATTTTTTTATTTTATTTCATTTTTTTAATTGAAGTATAGTCAGTTACAATGTATCAGTTTCTGGTGTACAGCATCATGTCCCAGTCATACATATATACATACCTATATTCATTTTCATATTCTTTTCCATTAAAGGTTATTCCAAAATATTGAATATAGTTCCTTGTGCTATATAAAAGAAATCTGTTTTTAATCTATTTCTATATGTAATTGTTGCCATATGCAAATCTCAAACTTCCAAATTTATCCCTTCCTAAACCATTTCCCCCAGTAATCATAAGATTGTTTACTATGTCTGAAAATCTGTGTCTGTTTTGTAGATGAGTCCATTAGTGCCCTCTTTTTCCTTTTTCTTTTCTTTTCTCTTTTTTTTTTTTTAGATTCCTCATATGAGTAATATCATATGGTATTTTTCTTTCTCTTTCTGGCTTACTTCACTTAGAATGACAATCTCCAGATCCACCAATGTTGCTGAAAATGGTATTGTTTTATTCTTTTTTTTTTAATCAGTGAGTGGCATTCAATTGTATAAATATACCACAACTTCTTTATCCAGTCATCTATCAATGGACATTTAGGTTGCTTCCTTGTCTTGTCTGTTGTATATATTGCTGCTATGAACATTGGGGTGCATGCCTCTATTTCATTAAATAAAAACTCTCTCACCTTTCAAACATTCATTCTATTTTCTCTTAACAAGTTAAACTCTAATTTGTTTTCAGAACTCTTCTTACATGGAGAACTGTCACAGCATAGTGGTTAAGAGTACAGATTTTTTGGAGCCATATTTTCTGGGTTTTACTTTTTAGTAGTTATGTGACCTTGAGCAATTTTACCTTACCACTCTGTGCTCTGGTTTCCATAACCCTAAAAATGAGGCTAATAATAGTACCTTGATAGTGATAATGTTACTTTATCTACGGGGCTTAAAACAGGGCCTGGCACATGGAAAATACCCAATGTTAAGTTATATATTTATTTGTTATTATTTATTTCTCACATTAGAGTGAAAGATACATGAGAAGGGGCAATTTGTCAGTTTATTTACACAATCTTCCTAGATCCTAGAAAAAATGCCTGGCCTATACATGAATAGAAAGGCCAGAGTTAAAAAATATACATACAGATGCAAGAAGACATCAACAAATAATAATAATTAAATAAGATAATGCCCAGAAGAAGTATTCAAACAGGGAATTGGGAGAAGAGAGGATTAAAAAGAAAATCTATCTGTACTGTTTTGAATTAAATTAAATTGTTCTTTTAGTTTCACTCTTTTGTTAGCTCATTTCTGCATCCATCCTTCATTTAATACTTTACATAGGTAAGGCTAACTTGCCTTGGCTTATCAACAGGGAAAATTATGTGACACCCAAGATGCTCCATTTGAAAGCATGCCATGTATTGCAATTAAGAGAGGACCATGTCAGTAAATAGGAACCTGGATTCATTTCTTGACTATACCACCACAAGGGATTGATACTGCTTTGTGTCTCTCATCTTAGTTTTCTCATGAATGGAACTGGATTAAGTAGTTACTATTCACCTTCTAGCTTTCTAATTTATTGCATTTTTGTGGTATTCTCTGACTTTTTCCTGAATGTGTTCTATCTTTGTCCTCTTTCTGTCCTCAATTGGCACCAGTAGAAGGCATCAAAGTAATTTTAATATCATGGTAAACAGAGCATAATTGCAAAAATAAACATAAGGCACAAAATTTTATGCTATATATGTGTACTCACTGATAGTTGAATGTTATGCTATTTGGATTAGCATGGGTAATCATTTCTTATCTTGCCCAACCAAATATGGTAATATGAATTGTTAATTGATTGCATAAAGCACATGAAAATGAAGCAGTAAAAGTAAGTAAAATAGAGAAAAGAAGGGTACCAGATAAAATTACAAATGGACAAAATGAGGGCAAGCAGATTCTATAGCCATCATAATTTATATATTTCCTATGGCTTCAAATTCTTTCTTGTTTCACAAATTAACCAAAACTGCTTTCTAGTGGAATAAGAGAATGGAGAAAATCAACAAATATGTGTAATCCTGAATCTGATTTCCAAATGGGCATCTGAATCAGTGAGGATGTGTTGTCTTCAAGTTGTAGAAAATCTGAATAATTTTGGCTTCTACTGTAGGCACTTGTATGCTTTCCTTTAATAGAGATTTTAGAAAAAGAGAATCTCACAGAGCGTGCTCCAGTGATGGAATGATGGAATCCTTTTCAAGCATTCTGCTGAGTATTCTGGCTACTCCTCCATTCATCAGATGGTGCTGGGGTTTCAGTATCACATCCTCAGTTAACAACATCTGAAAGCAGCAAGGAAGGAGTGTGTAGAGGAGATCTTTCTTACTACTCTCCCTTTTCATCAGGAAGAAATAATGTTCCCTGAAACACCAAGTATTTTCTCTTATGTTCTCTTTGAAGACAATCTCCAGCAAACTAAGCCAATTGGGCTGAATATTGGTCATTCCCTGAGTTTAAGGTGCCATTTGAAAACACTGATATCCTTATTAAGTTTATTTGTGGTTTTTAACAGATAAGTGGGAAGGAAAGACAGACTGTTGGGTCAAAGTGTGTTTGTTTATTTGTAGTTGTTCTTCCTTTTCACATGTCCTTTAATAGGTAATAGTTCTAAACAAGGTCTATATTATTTTGGGCCTTGTATAAGATTGTTCTTCATTTCTTTAACTTTTATTTTAATATGATTTGCCCCTCAGGCTGAGTATCCCCACCGCCTTCCCAGGAGCAGGAGGTGAAAACATGGAGCCCTTTTTTGGAGTTTTGCTGTAGGATTTTGTATAAGTAAAGTTGATAAACACACATGGGAACATTTCTGGACCTACTATGTGGTGGTGCACTTAATGCTTTTTAGATTTTTAAGTATCACAACTGCTGACTTCCATTGATCTTCACAAAATGAAAAATAGAAATAAGTTGTGAACAAATCACTCATAAACTCTTTAGCCACAGTTGAATCAATCATTTCCTTGTGATTGCATTTTGGGAAGAGGGTTACAAATAAAGCAAAGTCCCTACTGGGAGAGTTTCAACCACCAAAACAACCAAACAAGTGTTAGATATGACACTGTCTTCTTAAAAAGGAGCCCTTAACATTGGCCAGTATATGAATTTTGTGTGTTAGTGTGTGAGTGTATGTGTGTCTGCATGTGTGTGTATGGACTAAATTATTAAATATCAGGGGCTGCTGTAAATTCTTAGGATTAATTTTATTATTAGCAATAAAGAAGGGAAAAACATTTGCCATAATTTTTTGTGTCTTTTATTATAGTATTTTAATAATTTGTCAGAAAACTAAATACCTATATATTTTTATTAATTATATAATTTGTTGTAACTCATAAACAGTAACTATATAATTTATTAAAATAATATTTATAATAACTTATTAGAACATTTTAAGGTGCTCAAATGTTTTATTATTTTGATATAAAACAGAAATTTATGAGAAATTATCGTTAAATATATTAAAAAATCAAATAAGGATAAAAATTAAAAATAAATTCTTAAATGCTAAGTAGTACACAAATTTCATGTTGTCATGGTAACCTAAATATCAGAGATCAACTGGAGTGTCAGACAGAATGGGAGACAGCTTTAATACATTTGTTTTAGAATTTTTGCCTCATGTAGCAATGTTTTATGCATTTAACTGCAATTTCATTCATATATTATCATCTAATGAGTAATATAAATGACTGTCAATGAACCAAATATGTTACTGTAGAAAATATATTTTTAAAAGACGTAAAATCAAAGCTAATATTGTACAAGTACCATAAATGCAGACTTTCTTCTCGTCACACATTAATTAAAATGTTATTAAAATTCTCTCAGTACAATGATTTTCAAACAGAATAACATATATTCAGCTCTTAAAATCATCTTTATATGAGTTTCCTGTTTTCCTGTGGAGTTTCAAGTTAAGTGACCATTTCTTCCCCTTTTGCTGTTGTCAATCATGCACATATTCAAAACATAGAGCTTACACAGTCATTGTCAAATGAAGAGCCAATCCGAAGGAAAACAAAGAAAAATAATTATCGCGGACATCCTTTGAAAGAAGAATCTAAATAGCCAAAACTAATGCCAAGTAAATGCAAGGGGTTTTTTATTATTTTTTTCTCTATCTCATTACTGCTGTGTTTCCTCTGATAGCAAAATTCTTTTCAAAACTGCTATATAATTTTAGTTATATTGAAAAGTCTCCAATTGATTCTAAATACATGAGAATTTAAATCAACCTATCTGAGACAAGCCTTTGTGGGCAGGAAAATGGACATTTCTGCCTCAAGGTCTTGAGGGTTTTTACGAGTGACAAGATGACAAATGCTAAGGTCATTGTCCTGGATGAGCATATCAGTGATTTGATATATGACAATCTGTTTTGAACAACTCGTTTGGGATATTGAGATTGAATGCTATTGCACCTATGTGATTGAAATTTTATTAAATTTTATTCTCCACCCCCCATATTCACAATCAAATAACAGGGGAAATATTAAATCAGTGGTTATAGATTATTTCATTATGTTTCATTGATGGATTTCAGAAAAACACATAATCCTGATATTTATCACAATTAAGTCTCGATAAATACTCTATCCTTGGTCACACTTTAGGGAAAAAAATATCAAAGTATTGTGAGAGAAGTTCTTAGTGTTTATGAATACTAGCTTTACAATTGGTAGCCTCCACACCAGTGTTTGTGTTTTAGTGTCAGTCTAGCAGTTGTACGTTCTTAAATAATGTCCTAGGATTTAAATTTCCTAATGTCCAAAATTACTAATGTTTTGGCTTCAATCTCCAAATATGTACTGATGCAGCTCTCATCTTTATTTCCGGATTAAAGAATCTTTGCATTCATCTTAATTTAATGTTGTTAAAATAAAAAGCACGGTGAGTTTTTAGATTTACCAAATTCTCTGTAACTCACAGTTTAAATTTTAGTGGGTCATTTTAGGGTAAAGAATAAGAGACTTTGTTCCATTATAAAGAATATGTTATTAACCATTTAAAATAATAGAAAAATTTTAGTCTTTTCTCTTTAGAGCTTGAACTGAATGTAGGCATTAAGAAATAAAGAAATTGTGGTAACAATAGAAGTTACACATAGAAAAGTAAAGAAAATAATCACTTTTAATTCCTAATTTTAGTGACTTTGATAATGATAATAACATCAAACTATAGTATAAAAGTCTAGATGTTCTAATAATTTAATGTATTTTGTCCTTTTAAGCCTCCCTGATAATTCCATGAGCTAGATTTCATTATTAATCTAATTTTACAATCAAGAAAACAGAAGTAAAGAATTTAAGTTACTTGTGCAAGATCACACTACTTATAAATGACAAACTTACTATTAGAGCCAAAGGAGACCCGACTTTTTACACTAGGTTGATACTTCTTTCTCATAAATTTCAGTCTTCTTTGGTGTCCAAACATCACAAATTTCTCCCTGCTTCTTCTTAGTCTATCCATTGCTTTTATCCTGCTACCTTTTGAATATATATGAACCAGAGTTAAGTTCTAAGATTTTATATTCTCACCTTGTACCTAGGTAACTTGTTAATGTAACTAGAGTAATTTACTTCACAAGGCAGCAATCTTTTGGAGATTAAGACATTTTTACTCCATATTATTCGGTGGCTGCTGGAGGCATCTTGCCAATGATATTAAATCTTAAATGCGATTGAGCTCTGCAGTCATCACATAAGCTAATACAGGCAGACTTCCAAGTTTTCATGCTGTTGGGTGTAAGCCTACTGGGAACCATGTGATAGCTCTGCCCTGCTTTCCATCAAGTAGAATCTCATACAAATCAAACCCTTCTGGCATTACATCCAAGAAAATTTGAAAAGATTTGTATGCAAACATCCTTCCCTTTAATGCATCAAGCTTGTAAATATCTGGTGAACATGTTTGATGGCAAGCTGTTTTCCAAGGCAGGGCAAAGTTCTTCCATGAGGAAAATTCATTTTTCAAAAAAAAAAAACATAAAGCAATAAAAAAGATCAACTTATATCACCTTTAACAAATGGAACTAGGGGACTTAAAATTTTTCCTGAATGTTTTTCCTATGATGAATGTGGTTAAATTGTATGTCACATATCTAAGGACAAAATGATGAGTTTTCATTCTTTGATTTACTAAGGCCTCTCATCTACTGCTCTCCAACACACACTCCACTTTCCCCTTCATAGGACAGTAGGGAAGAGAGTTCTGGATTTAGAAATAAGAGATCATGGAATAATAGTCCTATTTAAAAAAAAGATCAACAATCGCTTAGGCTCCTACATATGGATATGTGTAATGCAGTCTTTCTTATATGCATATTGTGTTTTAAAAATAAGATACCACGTGAATAGTTCACACATAAAAAAGGAAGTCCTCTATATAAGTTTACAAATATATATAATGGATATTTTGTATGTTTGCTTGTGGATGTGTGGATGTGAAACTAAGTAAATGTATTCATATATACACATACATATATACACATATACATATATATATTTATATACACACATATACATATATATATATTCAGTGCTGTTCCAGAAGGTAGATTATTACCTACATTTTTCAGACATACTGGAGGTACAAATACACTAATAAACATTTTTCAAAGACATTAATCCATGCATAAAGTCTCTATCAGTTATCTATTTGCTTAGTTTCATCATTTATATTATAGTGGGCCTCATGATGTTAGATATGAATGCAATATGGTCCATTATGTCAGGCCCCAGGTTGTTAAACACTCCCAGTGAGCTGGTAAACTTTTCAGAAAATTGCATTGTCATGATACTTGTCAACCACAAGCAAATATTAAGAACTTACTTCTTCATTGTGCATTGCTAATTGCAGGATAATTAGTTGAAGGGTTTTGTGACTTACAGAAGCAAAGTCCGTGATCTCTCTGGTATCATAGACACAGTTACATAACAGCCTTAGGAAACAGAGATAGGAAATGTTAATTAAAAATGAATATTTGGATAAGTACTAGAACAATATAAAACAGACATCCAGGAAGCTTTTCATATAGAAACATCAGAGAAGAATGCCATAGAGGTTTGAAAGATTTCGGAAAATATTGGTAAAGTGAGCTGGGAATTAGACATATATTTTTAAAGGAGGAAGGGATATTGATTTGGAATTGGATCAAACATCTACCTTCTTTATGTGATTTAAAGAACTTTTCAAACACTTCTTCTTCAATGATTTGATGAACTTAACAACCACAAAACTAGTTTTCACTAATTCCTGTTAATCCACTGAAGAACTTCATTCTAACTCAACTATCCACATATATATGAGTTTTAAGTTGTTATTAGCTTGTACTAGCAACCATCACCCATAGCTAAATAAATAATTGTACAACTATTTAGATGTCACAATTTACAATATTTTCACTCTTACATTTGAACCTCAATATAATGTGAGTTAAGGAGGACATGGTATATGTTTTTTCAATTTTGCAGATGAGAAAAATGAACATGGCATCTTGAATCAGATATACTCGATTTCAAATTCTGGCTTTGTAACTTACGATCAATTTGCATTTCCATGCATTCTTCAGTATTTTTTAAATAAAATGTTTTGAACAGTTAAATTAAATAGGGGCAGTAAAGCTGTTAGTACAGTCTAACAGATTAAGAAATGGTAGTTATTTTATTTTAAATTTAAAGCTAACATTTTCTCACTCTGTCAAGTTGAATGCTAAATCTCAATCATTCAGGTATTTTAGAATTTTTGTATACTAGACAGTGTATTCATAAATATTCATGAAATTTAACTTTTAAACCCTGAGCTGTATGTTTCGGCACATATTCTATTCCCTATGTAATGACAAAGATATGCGAGTCCCTGTCATTAAGTGGAGTTAGGTGAGGCAGAAAGGAGAAATGACACTGATAAATAATTCCAGGCCATTTCTGTGAACCACAGATGTTTACATCAAGCTGATTAATATTTTCATAGTTCACAATAGATTAATTTATTGTGGGTTGTCACCTCCAGCTCTTTTATAAATCAAATTTTTAAAATTGTATTTAATAAATCACTTTCGTTTTCTAAAAATATGTAAAAAATTTAGCTGTCATATTAACATATATTGTGAGTCCACAAAGGAAGATTTTTTGAACTCTAACTCCCATAATACAGAAAGAGATTTCATATATTGAAATACAGACAGCCTTTGAAAACATTTGTACATCATTATTAGATAATAAGTTTAAGGCAGATGTCATCTTTCCATCTTTATCAATCTGATCAAGTTTGTCCAAATATTGGTCAAAAGAGGAATCTGAGTCTATAATCTTATTCCAGTCTCCTGCCCTGACAAAGGTTTAGTTAATTTCTTTAGAGGCTTCTGTTGGAGGTACATATTTCTTGTTAACAATCTTCTTTTGTCTCTCTGTATATTCTCTTCTCTCACATTTTAAGATTATAGTTTTCATATTATCTTTAAAAATATGAGCAGATTATTCAGAATGATTTTGTAATCAACTAAGTTAATTATTCATTCTTGACCCTAACTAGAAGCAAATCTATAAACTAAAAATGCTGTTAAATAATTGATTTCCTTTCTTGTTTTAAGCGACTTGTTCAAACTGTGATTGTTAATTTTCCTGGAAATTTCAATTTAATCTCCTCTAAGATAGTATGCAGTTATTTTACTAGTTTCTTCTCTCCCCATCATACATTTTTAAAACAATTTTCTAAATGTATTATTGATGAACTTTACCTACCTATCTATCTATCCCTTCCCTTCCTCAGGATTTAACTCATTTCTCATCTCCACACTTCTGCTTATTTGTTGTGGACTGAATTGTGTCTTTCTAAAATTCATATGATGTCATATGATGTCCTAACCCCCAATGTAATTGTGGCCATACATAGGACATTTATGAGGTAATTAGTTAAATTAAGTCATTAGGGTAGGACCCTAATCCCACAGGACTTCTGTCTTTATCAAAAGAGAAAAAGATACCGGGTCTCTCTCCATGTACATACAAAAAAGGGGACATATGAAGACACAGAGAGCAGATCATCATCTACAAGGCAGAAAGAGAGGTCTCCCAGAGACCAACCTTTTGGCAACTAGATATCAGACTGCCAGCCTCCAGAATGGTATGGAAATAAGTGTGCCTGTTGTTTAAGCCACCCAACATGTGGTATCTTGTTATAGCAGCCTAAGCAGGCTCATCCTAAACCACTAATTTCTACCGCCCTTTCAGATTTCTGTGTAAATATCACCTTTTCCAAAGCCCTTTCTATCACATCCATTTTCATCACACCACATTATTAGACTTGCTGCATTTTGATATGTTCTTGCTCATACTGTTTTGGATTTCTGTCATCTGTGACTGATTTAGAAGCTTCTTAAGTTTAGAGACTGTTTCCCACCAATTAGACATCTTTAAGACCTATCGCAGGGAGTGGTGAATGTTAGGCTACAAGAAATGTTTGTTGAAGTGCATTTTTGGAGACATATCAGTACCTGGAAGGCTAGCTACCATAAAGATGTCAAACAATTGTACATGTTCAATTTAACTTGAATTGAAATTCTAAAGACCTTTTTTATGTGGTTCTTCCCTGCAGTGAAGTAAAATATCTACCAATGAGATTATTAATTATATTATGCTATATCAACTCAATAGACATTTAAGTGGCCTCTAAAAGTAATGATTATGAACTCTGTGTAGCATTGTGGAAACATTATAATAAAATGTATGTGAATTGCATGTAACATAATAGAAACATTATAATAAAAAGGAAAAGACAAGAGGTGAAATTGCTCATGAACTATGATTCCAAGTGTTAACAGATAGAAACATGAGAATATTTAGAGAATAATAGTTATAACATGGTGTCAATATGAATATTTTCTCCATTTTCCAAATTTCTGTGTTGTTTTCTATTTTCACCATTAAAATATTAAGTTTACTTAAAAAATCAAGGAAACATGTGAGTAGCATAGATAATATGTATTAGAAGAATATGTGTTAAAAAGGTGAGTCTGTTAGCATGGCAGCTGGACTCGTGGGCATGGGCAACCTGGATGGGGTTAAATCTCATATTTAATGCTTACTAGCTTGATGATCTTGAAGAAGTGATTTGCATGGTATGAGACTTCATCTCCTTGTCCTTTGAATGAGAAATGATATTAACATAATGCCCACCAAAGAACTAAGACTGCTGGAGTATCAGGAGTGCTCTTAAATGCCAGCTAATAATTTCCAATACAGTGTAAACTCTGTGAGGCTAAGGACCTGTGAATTCACTACTATAGATTAGTGCCTGGCATTTGGTAATTTTATAATACAACTTTATTTATAGATAAATGAATAAAAGGGTGAATGTAATGAAGCTAATAGAAAAGACTTCATAGAAAGTCTAGGATTTTTGAAGAAAGAAGAGCAGGACTTTATATACATATACGTGCATATCTATCTATAATTACATTATATGCCTGATGTCTAAGCAGATAACTAAATAAACATTTTCTGCTTCCTTAATAGAATTAATCCAATTTCCCTTTAAGTTCTTTCCTGAGTAAAATAGATACTTTTTTCAGAAACTGCTTTAACCCATACCTTGTGGTAATTTACTGTGTCTCTGTTCAGAATGATTTCCTTGTGGTAGGCTAGCTCAGGTTCTAGTAGAATCAGCCATGGTAAATATGTAAAATATAATTACTGTAAGAAAGATGAATAACATTGGTAAGATCATTTAATATTTTTGGAAGAGAAAAAAAGCAGAAACTGCCCAAAGCTTAGAATGCCCCTAGGAAAAAGCTGCATTCCCTGCTTTCAAAATCCTTCTTGCTACTTCTGCTCAGTGACGGCACTGAAATTCACTGATCCCTCTGCACACAGTTTTCTTTTTTCAATCTCAGGTCATATCACATTTACAGTTTACTTTCTTAAAAACATCTGGAGTGCAACCAGTGTATTGATTATCTCTCATATTTAAATTGAAAAATATAATGGACTTGGAAGGGAGTAAACCAAGTGGTGGGCAGTTTTCTCTATCACTTTTTCTGTGTGTAGCACAGCAGATATATCTAAACATTTTCAGGATAAAAGGAGATTTGAGTGAGCCACTCAGTGATGTCATAATAAACTTCCTTCCCACACACACATAGGAGTGTAACGCTGACTTAGACATGTTCCAGGAGATATATCACTCACCCATTCTTTAGGAAACAATTATGAATGGAGTAAGTCAGAGTGTGTCTCCTTGTCCCCTCTCCAGCCCTTATTTATATATTCATACATCTATTGATTCAAAAGGTTAGTCATTCAAATATATATACTATGTATTCATCACACATTTTCTCTATACTAAAGGGCTGTGGAATTTTTGCATTCCAAGAACTTACATTCTAACTGGGAGAGAGACACTCTAAATGAAAGAAAATAAGTAAAGTAATTTCAGAATGCAAAAAATAAAAAAAAGTAAAGAAGAAATAAGGGGGAGAGGTATAGAGTGAGGAAGTTTTCATGGCTACTTTAGAGCTAGCATTCTGAATGGCTTCTCTTAGGGAGTTACAGTTCAAGCTGGGGTGTGACAAATGGACACTCAGCCACAACAGGATATTGGGAGAAGAGAGTGTCAGGCTTAATTTCCAAAGAGGATAGTGGCTTGAGGTTTCTAAAGAATTGAAGAAGGAAAGGAAGGAAGGAAGAGGGGGAGAGAGAGAGAAAGAGAGAAAAAGAGGAGAAAATGTTAGTGGGATTGAAGGAAACAATGACAAGTTTTATGGGGTGGATGTGAAGGAATAATATGGGCTCAATTTGGCCATGAAAAAGTCTTAGGTTTTCTGCTAATTGCAATTGATCTTCAGTGGAGCATTTTCTCTAAGGCAGTGATATTATCTATTAGATAATTTCTAAAAGGTTTTACACACACATACATACACACACACACACACACACTACTCCAACATCTTGTGTCTTATGAAAAAGTTGTCTAGACACAGAGATAGGACACCAGGTACTTAAAGAAGTCAGAGAAATGTATCCAAAGGAATCAATGCGAGAACTGAATTGTGAAAGCTTTGAGTTCCAGTCCAGATGAACCAGAGGAAAAAAGCATTTTTTAAGTATTTAAGTATTGGTGAATCAACTGTACACTAACATTTTTAAACTCTTGATTTTGTCAAAAAACAAATATAAACAAGATGCAACTGAAATTTTTTGACATCCCTGAAGTTTTAAACAATCTAGACATATTTGCTTAAAGTTTGAGTAAAGGTTGGGAGGTTGACTTCTCAAGTATCTGCATATATTTTATTTACTTCAAATATAAAAATTTCTTGTATACCAGAAACAGAATAAAAAGTGGTTCCTCAAAAATATGTTGGTGTATATTTGTAAAATATCTACCCTTTATTGGACTATTACACTGTTCTGTACATATTTTAATTTTTCAAGAATTCAGATTTGAGGGGTAGGGTAGAGTTCAGTGGTAGAGTGCATGCCTAGCATGCACGAGGTCCTATGTTCAATCCCGGACCTCCATTAAACAAACAAACCAAAAAAACAGACCAAATTACCTTGGCCCCTACTCACCTCAAGAAAAGATTGCATTTAAAAAAAGAAATTCAAAATTTACATTGACACTAACAGGGAACTATTATCATGTTCAATTTCCTGTTGAAGAAAATGAGTTTCAGGGAGGCTTCCCCAGCTCATTTCAGATGGCAAATGTCGGGGTAGGACTAGGCCTGAGCTCAAGTCCATCGAATTATTCTGCTGTCCCACACAGTTTAAACCATGGCTACTTTCAAAGCATGCTTGAGTATTCAGCAATAGAATGTGGGTTTTCCTTTACTGTGTGGCTTACTCTGAAAACAATAAAAGCACATAAAACTATGAAAAAGAGGAAAGAAAACATATACTTTTTTTGTTATTTTTTAAACTACTCTATATCATTCTCCTCCTCATCCTCTTTTCTACTGTCCTTTCTTACTTAATGGCTTCAATCTTTCTTATATCCCTTCTTCATGTCCTTTTTCCTACTGTGCTTTATTTCTTTGTGGCATAAGCCTTTATTCTTAGATCTACAGTCTTAGAGTACATTTGTAATATATCTTATCTTTTTAAGAGAAAAATATGTAATATATATATGATCATAGAATAGCTAACTTTATAGGGCTCCTAAATCTATAATTTTATATGAATATTTCAGTCATTTTTAAGCTTATAAGCAAAATCTCCATGTGAAGAGTATGTTTGCAAATACACAGACACCAAATATAAAATCATATAATTTAGAATTTTTATATATTAAAAGCTACAGAAATAAGCCATAAGCAAAGTGCTTATAATTGTTGGCATGGCAGAGAGAACGTTATGTAGTTTACATAGCCTCGGAGCATCTGTTATCTGAATAAGAACTGAAAACACTCTTTAAAAGATCCTGGGCACATTAATGGAATCATGATTTCCCCTAAAAGTGAATAAACCTATAGATTAATATTACAGGAAACTGTGTAAGAGGATAGAGTAAAATATTTATTTAATGTTATTTTAAAAAATTACTTCTATTCTACCACCTGAAGACATTCATGTATCAAGAATTTGACTGGAAAGAACAAAGGAAGAAAAAGAAATAAGTAGGAAAAAGGCTTGCAGTCAATTTTCCTAGAAGCAGTACCTCATTCCTGGGCTTGGTGCTTTATAAAATACAATTGTCTATGCCTGCTCTTCAAATAGAATCATTTATAAACGTTGTGCAAATCCATATTATAAATTTCATAGCTTCTGCCAAAATTAAGGATATTTTCTTACTTTGAAAAACACCTCATTTAATTGTTTTAACTGCAAAATTAATGAAATTCAGAACATCTAAGAAAAATTACAAAACAAATGACTAACATATTTTACAGCACCTCCTATTCAAGAGATGGAATCTGCTTCTCAGTTCTGTGAATCTGGGCTTGTCTATGACTTGCTTTGACCTAGAGAACCTGACAGAAGTAGTGGTTATCTTTTTAAGTTGTTAAGTTTCCTGGTGTTTCTTTTATTCAACACAAAATAACTGATACAACACTGATCAACAGGAATTGGACAAAATTATTTCGATAAGTTTTCCTTGACAAATAAAATATCAAGTGAGATCTAGATATTAAGTTCATTATTCATGCCTTCTGCCAGAATGTGGCTTTCTTCACCTGTTAGAAATTCTAGAGACCCTGAGCTGAGGTTGCTTCTTTCTTAGAGAGGATGGATGAGAGTGTACTAGCCTGCTTATTGACCTTGTCCTCTGTCAGCCACCTCTGAAGTTAGCTGCTCATCTAAAGGTGGGATTCTGCACTGTTCCTATTTATTATTTTCTCCAGAGCAGAAACTGTGGACCTATGGTTACATGTGATCACAATCTATGGAAGGACACATCACCATGGTCTTTTAAATAGATATAAAATGTCAACAGGCCTGGCTTATTAACACACACAGGTCCTTAATAAAAGCTTAGGTAAAGATTGATCTTTGAACTTCAAAAAAGAAACAAAGAGCTATTGGAGGTCATCAATGAGAGGATGTGACTTCAGCTGACTCATGAGCTGGACCCACCAATCAGAGGCTCCTCACCCTCTCCTCTGCCCTTGCCATGTACCTTCTGACCACCTCTCCCACAGCTGGAGCTGTTTTCAAGGACACAGCCTTGAGAAAGCAATGTATGATGGAGACCATCTGGAAAGTACATGTGACTGAATCCAGTAAAGGCCTCCAAATAAACTTTTAAGATTCTGGTGGGCAGGTTCAGAAGTCTATTTGTCCCATAGCCACCCAAGACAAACCTCATGTGTAACTTCCCATGCTTATTAAACCTGCCACATACCAGTCTGGAGTGGTTTGCCTCTTTCTTCAGTCTCTCTTTGCACTCTATGTATGGGGATCAGTTTTTAAACCAACAAGAGCAGCTTCATTTCTCTAATGTGGCTATTAGCAGAAACCATAGATTGAATAAAGCACATCTGGTTATTACCTCCATCTACCTTAGAGGGTGGAGGAAGAGGGCAAGGGATAAAGGGCTCCTGACTTGAGTCCATGATGTTTGTAGAGAGGAGATTGCTCACTGCTTGGTAGTGAGCTCTTGAGTGCAGTATCTCAGCTTTACTACTTCAGACAAAGGCAGTGATTTTCGTAGGGAATGGGTGACAGCTGCAGCACTGATTCCACCAGGTTTCCAAGGAAGAGAGCCTGAAGGATTATGCTTTTAAGTGGCTAGGTGTGTTGCTCAGAGTTTTTTTTTTTTTTTTTAAGCAGTAGGTCTCCACCTGGAGTAATTCTCCCCTGGGACATTTGGTAAGATCTGGAAAGATTTTTGATTGTCATACTAGGAGTGAAATGCTATTGCGATTTCATATAAGATGCAGCTAAATGTCATAAAATGTACAAGTCAGCATTCCTCCTCACTCCCCCCCACCACAGACACACACAAGCACAATCCCATCCAAAATGGCAATAATGCCAAAGTCCAGAAACCCTGGTCTAGAGGAGCCAGGCCTTCCTTACCAGATCAGGAACATGCAGGTGGTTTTTGCTGTCAGTCTTTCAAATTGTGTAATGAAATCCCAATGACACTTCTATAATTGAAACAGAATGGTTGTGCTTAAATTTACACTACTCTATTATAACAAAATAATGTTATCCTATTTAAAATTTACAGGGAACAGATTTCAAATGATTTAGGGAAGAATCTGTTATTCAAAGGGAAAAAAATAGGCCCAGGTTCCAAGTGTGGGATTCCATGAAAAAACTTACATTATACATTTACCATTTACTATAATAAACCCTCCCTTATTATACAATTTTAGTTTTATAAAGAAGCTTTCATGTACCTTGTTATTAACAATAGCCCCAAATCAGTGCTTAAAAAACTCATCTGTTACCCAAGTTGTAAATGAATCATTTCCTTGTGATGTCAGGAATCTTGGGGCCCATAAAAGGAATTTTTTTAGTGTCTATCAGAGTACGCTACAAAACAAATATCATTAAGCATATGGAAAGAAATATAATGTTCTTGCTTTTTGAGAAGACTTAGAAAAAACACTTATTTAATAAGATCCTCACACTGAACTTTATACTAAGTTATGTGTAGCTTAATTGGATTAAATTTAAGCCTTTTTTAAGTTGTAATTTAAATTATGCTTTTATGATAACTTTTTTAAAAATCTATTTATGTGTATTTCTGAAATTTATTTGGATGGGCATTTAATTATATCATATTTACTCCTCTCGTTCTTTCTAAAATAGAATCTAGAATAGATTGAGTATTGTTTATCATCTGAAAGTTAAAACTCAGACTATAGATGATTTTTAGCTCCTTACGCTGTTCATTTTTTCCTCCATTGTGAACTGGGCAAATGCTGTAGTTATTTAGAAATCTTTTCCATTGCCTTCTGGAAAGAGTGAAAAGAAACAGAAATGGGATAGGAGAAATTAGCCTAAAACATAGACTTTAAGAAGAAATAAATGTGAAAGCTGTTATTGCAGTTTTGCAGTTGGATAGCTACTGTATGAAGTGACAGAAAACCAATATTAATAGAAGTTTTATACCATTAAATGCATACTTAATTTTTTTCTTTAAATTCTTCTTTTTGCTTTTGTTACTTACAGATCAAAATTTAAAATGAGTGCTTTTGGTTATTTTTTCTTCTCCATGAAAGTCATTTTGTTAATTAATCCATTTATTACTGTGTTCCTTGATTTTAAGTTGTTTCTGCTTCTTCATTATCTTGATTACATTATCTTATACAGTGACACAAAAAACTGCTGTTACCCCTTTTATTCACTGATTGATAAGGCAGTGAATATAGTTAGCAGAAATATTGTAAAAACTGAAGTGTCTCATGTATGTGGAAGAATTTAATTTTATTTTTCTTGAATCTATATCCTGACATTGATGCTGTCATTCAAAACTGCTTTAGGCATTGCTTTCTAAATTCTAACATTTATTCAACAAATATTGAATACATATAACACATCAGAATATCCTTAGACAAAGGGATATAATGTATAAAACAAAATATGCTTCCCTCCATGAAGCTTGTATTATAGCACCCTCTATCCTTCTGATTATGGTGTTTCTCTTGATTCTTTCTCAATCTATGCATTCATCTTTTTAACAAATATTTATGGTGTTCTTATGTGCTTGGCTTTGTTCTACATATTTGGTACATAATGGTGAGATGATTACTATCTTTGTGTTTTTTAAATTAGAATGGGGAAATGAATATTATATAATAAAGGCAGACCTGAATACAAAATAATGAGATTTTAAGCACTAAGAAAGAGACAAATTCTCTGTAAGAAAACAATCAGGGTAGCAGATTCTTATATAGAATTTGTAGCCCAGTATTTTCCTTAAAAGAAGTAAATCAACCTGAGAGCTGAGTGAAGAGAAGGATATAGCCATGCCCAAGAATTCAAATTCATGTTTTTCTGATAGAATATCATCACATTTAAGTACTGAGATGGGTAAAAGTCACAGTCTTCAGTACACCAGAGTCCAGTGCAACTGAAATTCAGTGAATAAAAGGAGAGAAAGATATTAGAAGATGCTGGGTGGTGGTCATGATGTTGAAGATCAAGAAGGTGTTTTTTGGAAATGTACTAATCAGGAATTGGTGATATTTTTTATGTGAGGACTAAGGAATACAGAAGTATCAAGGATGACCCCTAAACCTGAGCTTAAGCAGCAAAACAGGGGACATAGTTTATGGAAGGAATGAGATGAGTTTGCAAAATGTGTTAGAGACACCTTTTCTGGCACTAAAGCAGAGATGTCAGACGGAAAGCTGAGTATAGGTCAAACTTCAGAGGAGGTGATCAGATTGAAGTTAGAGGTATAATGAGAGATGTCTTGAGCTGATAGTATAAGTCATAAAAACAGGTTCCCCAAAGAGTGTCTTGAGAAGATACTTCCAGTATAGATTCAATAGTAAGGTTTGAATAGAGGAATAAAATCTGGGAGCATGCACTAGGAAATGGAGATATGGAAAAAATAGAAAAAGCTTTGACTTCTAGGGGATTAAGGTCAAGCTGAAGAGATAAACAAGTATCTGAATAGTTATATGATAAAGGTATGTACTATCTACTAAGGGAGCACAATGGAAGAAACATTTAACTCTACTGAGGGTAGTTCAGAGGAGAGTTACAGTAGGATAATATGGAGCATTTCTGAAAAATCTTCAAAATAAATAACATGCTAATAGGAAACAGGCAAGAACATTCTGAGTAAAGATTTGAGATTAAAAAAATTTAAAGCATTTGAACAATTGTAAATAGTTCAGCTTAATTACATGGTTATAGCTTGTTTCACAATTCAAGATTTAGTTTAACCTTCACTGATGTACATTTTCACCTTTATTTTACATTCCTGTAGTAATTAACAAATCATATTGCTTTTGCCCTCTCATTGTCTGTATTAATATTTTCTCTCCTGACTTGTCTTTAATCTGTACAGTAAAAAGAGGAGCATAATTCCTTCTTATAAGCAAATGCTCATGCAGTTCTATGGAAACATCAAATGGTCTACAAATGTATCATTTTCTAAAAAACTGTATTCTTGTCCCTTTGTCCTTGGCAGAGATGGAGGTAAAACTTTTAATTAGTGTGAAAACCAAAATAACTGTATCCAAAATATTACAACATATCATTCTAACCTATCTGTGATGCCCTGATATAAGTAAAACAATTCAGTGATCTGAAATTAACCTGTAATTATAGTGTTGAGAATTAATCAGTACAATTTAGGTTTCATTAAATTCAAACACACTCAATATTGAATCAATTTATTAAGCTTATTTATTTCCCAGTCCCCAACAGACACAATGATACCAACATATAACAAGTTCAGATATATAAACAGCTTCACTATTCCACATACAGAAGTGAGACTACAACTTCCCAACTAGAATAAGGTACACTCTAAACGCAAATTAAAAGCAAGACAAGACACTCTAAATTGGAGATCTGCTTGCTGTTGGCGAGAATGCTTTGAAATATTGTTCTTGATCTATATGCAAAAGTATAGGGACACACACTTGTCAAAAGAGAATACAAAGTTCAATCTAACCAATCCATCTTGTGCAGATTTTCCCTTCATTCAGTGCAAGTTTAAAATGTATAAATTATTTTGATCAGAAATCATCAATAAAATCTTAATTCAAAACAAATACAACAGAAGTGTCTTGTTCACACAATGCCTGTGTGTCTTTGAAAAAAGAAAACTACCTGGAAGCAATCCTCTCTGTACCTCTCTGCCAATTTTGATTAACAGATTCCCTCATCTTGACTTGGAGCAACTCTCTTAGAACCATAAATTGTGAAAATGAATTGCACATTAAAGTTTCTGGCTCCCGACGACCTTGAGTTTTCCAAATAATGTTTTTCAAGACATTTAACTAAATGCAACTATTGTGCAAGGAGATGGTAGTTGTCAATATGAACACTTCAATAGAGTAGAAGTAGTCATGTTGAATTTTTTGTATTCAATTATTCATTCTATGTTATATGATAACACATAATCTATCCATTATTTGTTAACTATCACAATTAAATTTGTCAGAATTTTTGGTAAAGCCACTACCAAAAACAGCAATGATTAAACATGCTTTTATAAGGATCAAGCAACCAATGCAGTTTAACACATGATCCATTAGAATCTCTCTTATCAAATCCTGGAGTTCTTTGACAGGTGGAAAAATGTAAATACTGTATACATTACAGAAGAGATCTTACAAAATTCTACCAATAAATATCCACAAAACTATTGCATGTCACTGTTAAAATTCAATTTCACTATTCTGTTGAAAAAATTCCATTGGTTACATATCTCATTTAAGTGTTGGAAAGAATACTCAGTGACTTCTAAGAAATGATGGACAATCTGAATTAAATAGCTAATTAACTTAAAATCAAAACTATAAGTTGCATATTTGATAAAAGTAATCTATATGTGTGCTTATCACACTAACATAATGTGGAATAAGATGGCTATAATTGTGGATGACTGGATCTACAGAGGTAGTAAAATGGTCCTGCTAGCTAGTAAGTCTGATTATTAAATTCAGGAAGGAATAAGAAGAAAGTAGGGAAGAGAGGGAGAGAGGAAGATGAGAGGGAGTTAAAGAGAAAAAGAAGGGAAAGAAGGAACGATTTGTAGTCAAACTGTTACATGTCAGGCCCTAAAATAAATTATTTCCTTAATTCTCCAACACTGGCTCTATTGTACCCAGAATTTATTTTAGCTTTTTTTTCCCAAGGTGAAAACATCAAGGTTTAAGAATATCAAATAAACTTCCTGTGAACACATAAATAATGAAGGAAGAAACAGGACTTTAAACTATTGACTTTTTATTATATCTGGACAACAAAAGTTACTTAAACATAGACTGATTAAACAAATATTTACTACTATTTATTTTTATCATTTACCCACTTTCCTGTAACTATGATAATCACCAGCAAAAACTCAGGTTGTAATGTCTCTTTATTTCACCATTGTAACAGTAGAAATAGAAAAAATATTTCCTATACAAAACATTTGATTTTAAGGTATTTTTTACTCAGCATGCTGAAGATAAATTCAATTAATGGTAGTTAAAATTAATCAGCAAGAAATTGAATGGGACAAAGGGCCTAATTGTTCCTTAAAATATTTATTTCAGAGTCTGTTCTACATGTCATTTTTTATGACGTCTTGTTGGGATATCTCTTAATAATAAAAATAGTTACTTTTTTGAGATACACTTTTGAAAGGTTGTGATAATATAATACAAATAGAATTATTCCTGTTTTACTAAACTTGCATAAATGCAAATTCTGAAACACAAGCATAAGGTCAGCTTTGTTTCTCAGTACAAAATTAAACTATACTAAATTAAACTATGCTAAAGGGAAGTGCTTGGCTAAGGGAGTTTGGCCATCTCAATAAATGACCATCATTTATGCAGTTTGCTCATTCCCCTGCAATGATTTTGCATGTTAAATAAAAATTGATATGAGTGAAAGGATATGAAATCTCTACCAACAAATTAGAAAGAAAAAATAACACACTAACTTAAAATATACTTCAGCTACCTGTCATGAGCATATTTTAAAAAGCCTTAATGGAAAGAAGTGCAGTACTTGGCAATATCAGTACTTGCTTCTATAGATGATTCAGCTTATTTGAGTCTTAAAAAGGAATTAGACATATTTGTATCTTCATATCTGAATGTTATGTGGTTTTCCTGTGGGATAAGGTGAATTATTTCCATTTAATAACTTTAGAAACAAAAGATAGGATATTTCCATATTATATTTTAGATGTTGGTATTTAAAATAGCACCTTTGGCCATAGCTTGACCTCATATTTTGTTTCTCCTTATTTTATATTAATCTTAAATCAACATTTGCAAAATTTTGTGCATGGTACTTCTTGTGAATAATTAAAATGGGTCAAACCAAGGAATTGTATTTGACTTCTTTAGGGCAGAAAACGGGGAGAAAAAGTTAAGAAATTCTACCATTTTACTAGAGATTGCTCTGCAAGGCTGACTGCAGGGGACTTTCAACTGCTTACCCATGCAAGGGTTTATCAGTAAACTGACAATTTCAACTGTCTGTATTTACAAGTTCCTGCTGTTCAACGTCAATAAACTCACCGACTGAATTCATGCATTTCAGCCACACAGCCAAGCACTGACTGCAACTGCAAGGAATGCCTTTGAAAAATTGAGATCAAAGATTGAAAACTTGCACTTTTAAGTGTAGATCCATTCACATTCTTTAAGACTCTTTAGGGAAGCTCAGCAGTGGACAGTCATATAACTGCTATGCACTTACAGTTGGTGTTATTTGTTAAGAAAATGTATGGCAATTAGAAACCAGAAAAGGGATTGACAAGATGACAAGAGTAGAAGGACACATGGCCCACCCTGTCCCATGAACACACCAAAAATTATATACAAATACAGAACAATTCACACAGAATAACTCCTGAAATTTGACATAATTTCTCTTACTTTGGAAATACAAGGAAAGCCCCACAAAACCAGGTAGAGGAAAAAAAAGAAAGAAAAAGGAAATTGGTGCATGATATTCTTCACAGAAAGAGAGCAGCATAGAAAGAATAGTGCCCTCACCCTGGGAAGCTCCCTCTCCAGCAAGGAGATCCACAGGGACAGAACAGGAGCTTCAGAGGTTCAGAGGAGGCAGCAACAGCTGCTTAGCAGAAAGAACTAAGAGAAACCAGCAGTGAGAGTCACTTTGAATCCTAGCCTAAGATGCATGACAGTGGGGACAGGCTGGGCTGGGCTGCTGGAACTCAGGCTTACACGGATGAGCCTGGGGAGAGGACTGGGGTTGACTGCACACAGGCAGCCTCAGGAGCCTGGAGTGTGGTGCGGGCTGTGGCTAGAAGAGAGTGCAAATCAATCTGGGTCCCTCCATAGAAAGCACCATTGCATGTGGGATGAGGGGTGCATTGCAACCTTCATAGCTGCCATCTCTACTAGTGCACAGGGTGTTGCTCTGCACCAATGTTGATGAGCATTCTTGTGAGAAGAGAGGCGGGGTTCAGTCACAACCATCTTCTCAGCATGCTCTGGAGCGTTACAACTGCTGGTGCTCGTCTTCTGGGCAGAGGAGGGGCTGAAACATGAACCATTACTCAGGGGCCCTGCAACATCACAGGCAAGACTGTCATTTTAGTCCCAGGCAGAGGTGGTGGATTTGGTCTCCTGGTGCCTTTGTAGAACTGTGCCTCTAAGACAAATGAGTGGAGATTTGGTGCACATTGGGGATGTGTTTGGCATCAACCGTAGGTCTGTGTACCCTGTTTTCGATTTGTGGTTACCCAGTTTTTTAATTATGTTAGCCCATTAGTATATCTATTTGCTTTAGAGTGGTAGTCATAAAGGCTCTAACACATCCTATGAAGAATGCAAAGATAATTTACATTTGGTTTCACTGGGGAATTCTACCAAACATACAAAGAAGAACTCCTATTGATCCTTCTCAAACTCTTCCAAAAGATTGAAGAGGAGGGAATACTACCAAACTCATTCTACAAAGACACCATCACCCAATATCAAAACCACGTAAATATACTACCAAAAAAGAAAATTATAGGCCAATATCATTGATGAACATAGATGCAAAAATCCCTCACAAAATATTAGCAGACTCCAATGACACATAAAAAGATCATACACAATGATCAAGTTGGATTCTTCACCGGGATGGTTCAATATACACAAATCAAACAATGTGATACACCAAATCAACGAAAGAAAGGACAAAAATCACATGATCATCTCAATATATGCAGAAAAAGCATTTGATAAAATTCAAAAATCATTTATGATAAAAATTCTTACCTAAGTGGGCATAGAAGGAACATATCTCAACATAATGAAAGCTATTTATAACAAACCCACAGCCAGCATAATACTCAACAGTGAAAAGGTGAAAACCTTCCCTCTAAAATCTGGAACAAGACAAAGATGCCCATTCTCATCACTTTTATTCAACAGAGTAGTGGAAGTACTGGCCAGAGCAATTAGACAAGAAAAAGAAATAAAAGGAATCTAAATTCAAAGAGAAGAAGTAAAATTGTCACTAAATGTGGATTACATGATACAATATATAGAAAACCTTAAAGGCTCTACACTAAAACTAATAAAGCTGATAAAATATTTGGCAAGGTAGCAGGATACAAGATTAACATAGACAAGTCAGTTGCATTTCTTCCCCCTAACAATGAAATATCAGAAAAGGAAAATAAAGAAACAATCTCTTTTAAAATCTCATCCAAATAAAAAAAATTCTTAGGAATAAATCTGACCAAGGAGGGGAATGATTTTTATCAGGAGAACTAGAAAACATTAATTAAGGGGATTAAAGATAACTCAAAGAAATAAAAAGATATCCCATGTTCTTGGATTGGAGGAATTAATATTGTTAAAATGGTCACACTACCAAAAGCAATCATTAAAAAGTCCATGAATGATAAACGCAAGAGAGAGTGTGGAGAAAAGGGAGCCCTCACACACTGCTGGTGAGAATGTAGATTGGTACAGCTATTACGGAAAACAATATGGAGATTCCTTAACAAAAACTAAAAATAAAGTTACAATATTATCCAGCAATCCCACTCCTGGGCATATATCTGGAGATAACTCTAATTCAAAAAGATACATGCACCCCAGTGTTCATAGCAGCAATATATACAGGTAGCCAAGACATGGAAGAAGCCTAAGTGTCCATTGACAGATGGCTGGATAAAGAAACTGTGGAATATTTATACAATGGAAAACCACTCAGCCATAAAAAGAATAAAAGAATGTCATTTGCAGCAATATGGATGGACCTGGAGGTTATCATTCTAAGTGAAGTAAGCCAGAAAGAAAAAAAAAATTATATGTGATATCACTCATATGTGGAATCTAAAACAAATTAAAAATAAAGACACAAATGAACTTCTTTACAAAGCAGAAAAAGACTCACAGACATAGAAAGTAAACTTATGGATACTAGGGTGAAAGGAGGTGGGAATGAATAAATTAGGAGTTTGTAGATATATGTACTATTATATATATAATAGATAAGCAACAAGCTTCTTCTCTATAGCACAGGGAAGTATATTCAGTATTTTGTAGCAACCTAAAATGAAAAGTAATATGAAAACAAATATATGTATGAATACATATATGACAGAAACATTATGCTGTGAACCAAAAATTGACACAACTTTGTAAACTGACTTTACTTCAGTTGAAAGAAAGAAAGAAAGAAAGAAAGAAAGAAAGAAAGAAAGAAAGAAAGAAAGAAAGAAGGAAAGAAAGAAAGAAAATAGAAAGAAAGAAAGAAAGAAAGAAAGAAAGAAAGAAAGAAAGAAAGAAAGAAAGAAGGAAAGAAAGAAAGAAAGAAAGAAAGAAACTAAAAAATTTAAAAGGGATAAAGAAGGCCAACAAAAATAATAAACAAAAAGAGGAAAATTGGATTGGATTTTTTCAAAGTACCCCTTTATCTTATTATTTATAATTTAGTCAGTCCTCTATTTAACCATATATCAATTGGTTATTGCCCCTGACCTTCACTGACCTACTTTCTCTCTCTATTGTCCTACTTATTCCAAACATTTCATATAAATGGAATCCAATATATGGCTTTTTGTGTATGACTCCTTTCACTTAGCATAATCAGAACTTCATTCTTTTTATGTCCAAATAATGTTGTATTGTATGGATATACCACATTTTATTTACCCAATTTCTTATTGATAGACTTTGGCTTGTTTTCATTTTGGGGCTATCATGCATATTGATGCTGTGAATATTTGTGTACAAATTTTTGAACGTATTTTTAAAATTTTCTTGGGCATAACAGTGGAGTTGCTGGATCATATGATAATTCTTTCTTTAACTTTTTGAAGAACCAGCTGCCTTACAAATTGGCTTCACTATTTTACATCCCCCCGACTCAAAGCAATGTATGGTGTTTCCAATTACTTCACATTCTTTCCTGTTATTGCTTGTCTTTTTTTTTTTTAATGATAGCTATCCTGGTAGGTGTGAAGTGGTACCTAAAATTGTATTAACTTTCTTAGCATTTACAAACTATGTGATATACAGGTAGATATGAAACTAGATTCATAGGGACATAATTAGATACATGATAGAAAAAGGTATACAGGAATATCTCAAAGATATTGCATGTTCAATTCCAGACAACTACAATAAAGCACATATCACAGTAAAATGAGCCACATAATTTTTTTGGTTTCCAAGTGCATATAAAATTTATGTTATACTACACTGTAGTCTATTTAGCTTGCAATAGTATTATATCTAAAAAGCAATACACATATCTTAATTAAAAATACTTTAAAATCTGTTAGGCATCATCTGAGACTTCAGTGAGTCATAATTTTTTTACTGGTGGAGTGTCTTGCCTTGATGCTGGCAGATCAGGCTAGCAGTTGCTGAAAGTTGAGATGTCTGGCAATTTCTTAAAATAACAATAAATAATAATTGATAGTGAAACATTGATTGATTCCTCTTTCACTTGAACACTTAGAGGCCACTGTAGGTTTATCAACTCATCTAATTTAAATATTATTGTGTCTCAGGGAATAGTGAGGCCCAAGAAAAGAAAGAGAGAGGGGGGAACAGTCAAGTCAATGGAGCAGTCAGAACACACACATCATCTGTGAATCTGGTTTTCCTCTCATGTGGGTGGGGTTCATGGCACCCTGAAACAATTACAGTAGTAACATCAAAGACCACAGGTCACCATAACATATATAATAACAATGAAATAGTTTGAAATACTGGTAAAATTACCAAAGTGTGACAGAGAGATACAATGTGGAAAAATGGCAGTGATAGACTTCCAGAGACCAGGTTGCCACAAACTTTCAACTTGTAAGGAAAAAACTCAATATCTGCAAAGTACCGTTAAGTGAAGCACAATAAAATAAGATATACCTGTATATAGAAACTTCCAAACAAATTATGCAAATTCATGTTTTTTTTTTCTGAGAATAAGCATAGTCACAAGGTCAGATACTCTTTTGTGAGAGGAATGACACTTTTGGAGTCACCGGCATTGACTGCTTTTTGAAGGATGAACACTATTCACACAGAGTGAGAAGAGAGAGAAAACTCTTCAAATAGAATATTTAAAGTAACATTTTGGGAAGGCAAAGTGTACAGGGTATCATTGTGAAACACAGGGTAGATCTACTTTGCTTGAGCAGACAGTTTTACAATTGAAGAAAATAAACCTGGAAAAACATATAGCCATTACAACTAAAATAAGGCAACATAAATAATTAGAGTAATTACATACTTTCAATATTTTGAAACAATGCAAGATGATGATATGTTTAAGTGGCATCATGAGTGAAACATCATAATTAACATGACTTTGCACTGAAATTTTCATAAGAGTTTCAGAAAGGGATAGTATTTGGATGGACATAGACACATCCCAGGTTGGTCCAATAGCGGAAGGAACTATTGAGAATTAGATAAGAGATGGACAAAGCTGTGCCTGCTATTCATTTCTCCCCACAAGCCTTGTGCTGTAACATGATATCCCACTGAGGGACCCTAGAGCTAAGGTTGCTTCTGATCTCCATGTATTTCTATTCTTTTGAACCCAATTTGGCTACTAGTTACATTATGTTTATAAAAACAAAGTGTTTTATGTGAGGATATTAATTAGCTATGTCAGCACTGGACTGCACCCTGCAGGTCTACAAGCCCTGTACTTGCCCAGCTTCAAGACCTGAGAAAAAGCCCAGAGTCAGCAACAGAGATAATCAATAGTTTAATGATTAGGGTGATCTTGCACATCTGAAGCAAAGTCCTGGAGCAAAATCCTGCCATGTGTGGGAGCTGGAGGGCAGGACATGATGGCAGTCTTTGCTTCTGGTGGGGAAGGAAAGGTTACCAGTTATAGGGGAGTTGATGTCAGGTTGGCTCATTGGTTACCAGGGTAATCAGCAGAGGGTCATGGCTCTTACCACCCCTATGATAAGCATAGTGGTGAGTTCTGCTCTAAATCTAGAACAGTCATTAGCTGGGGCCTGGGGCAAATATGAAGGAAGATCAGTCATGTGAGTTGTGTGTAGGTGAAGCAGGCACCAGTCAAGCAGGAGATGTATAGAGAGCAGCCATCTTGAGTTGCCTGACCATACAGCCATCATTAGAGGTACATGTTATTTATTGACTGAAAATAAAGAATCATGGAGTAGTGACATCAGAATTCCCATGCTCTCTTAAGGTTATAATTGCTTGTTCTCACTGTATGGGCAGAACCCTTGCCCCCAAGTTTCTGTTGAAACTCATGTTTCAGGGAAGTGTCTTCCAGAATAATGTTCCTTGTATACAGGAGATGGAACTGCAAATTAAGAGAATGGTTAGGATATTAGAAAACTAGACAAAATGATGACAAAGGGATGGCTATCCATTCAGAGGAGAACATGAGAAAAGAGAGGGGAGAATGGCAATCTGATAGTGGACACTTAACCAACGTCAGAAAACAAACTTTGGGAGGACATTTTACTTTTCAATAGTAGGAGATCACCAATAAGGAAATCATAAAGTTGGCTTGGAATGTGTGCCATCATCCTAAATAGTCTTAAGACATGTGATGTGATATGTCGAGTTCTCTGGTGAGTGGAATGATTAAGCTGTAATGACAGCTCCACAGGGCACAATGTCAGGAACCAGTCCTGTTGCTTTTCTGTTAAGGAGGGCAGTAGGGTGGAGGTGGGATTCCATTTTCAAGTTCTTTCAATATGCTGGTCCTCAAGCCAGCGCATATGTATCCGGGGCAGCTGAAAAGAAGAAGGGTGAAGAAGGGCATTGAAACCCTTTAAAATTGTACTCAAAGAACAAGTAACACTTACTTTTATATGTGGCTGACTACAATTTAGTCACTAAATCTAGCTACAAGTCATGCTGGGAAATGTTCCCAGATAAGAACAACTATCATTTCTACCCAGGAAAGGAGCAGCAGACATTGAATGATAGAAAACTGGCAGTCTGGCCCACAACTCCTTTAACGAAGAATCAGTGTAAATCCTCTTATAAGCCTGTAGTTTTATGACTCTCAACCCTTGTCTCACAGAAAAGAAAAGTGAGTTTCAGAATCAAGAGTAAGCATTTGTGTCCTGCCTTCCTCTGCTCTAACGTCACTTGCTCTCAGTAAGTCAGCTGCTCATTCAGAGGAGAAACTATCAGATGCCAAAAGCAAAATTGATCTATTGTGAAAGAGATGAACTGTGTTCTAAAGAAACTTTAGACACTTCTCTGTCCTCGACACTGAAGGCCTTCAGGATGTTATGAGATTGTTATAATTATTTTTGGTTCCTTTAAGTTTAAGCTTAGAGCATGGGTCAGGTAGTTGTATTTTATTTTAAATATATTTGGATGATACTATTCATTGAGTAAATTTTGATCGGACTTAATGCATATGAAGATCTGTGTTAGTCCTGATAATTACTTTAGGAGAGAACAAAATATACATAAAATTGTGATGTGTTACAGACCCCAGGCACCCATAATACAATGAGAATATGACAAGTATTTCAACAACCAGCATGAACAGCTTTACCACACATACACATGCCACATATAGAATATGTTATGTTATACATGCTATAACATATATGCTACATATTATATTATACTATAATGTATTATACTATACACTTTACTGTAGAGGTGAGTAATACATTCTTCCCATTTTCCAGGAGATAAATCCTTAGTAATTTGCATTCAAAGGGAAAGTAGAAGAAGAAATGTTTCCACTTGTTTCGGGAAAGAGACAACATGTAAATATACTCAATCAATAAGGCAAATGAGTTTAGGGTACTTCTTTTTTTATGTGTTCCTCAATACATGTACTTTCTTGTAGAAGTGTACTTGAGCATTTTGATCACTAACATGTACACATCATGAAGATGCTAGGTGAAGATGAGTGTTTCAATAGGAAACTCCATAGCATACTCAACTGGAGATTTCTGCCACTGGCTAGAATGACAGATTCAGTGTAAATGTCTAAGTACAGCACTAAGAAGATTTAAGTTTCCCTTTTGTATGTGAAACACTGAGGTCATGCTCCTTACATGAAGCTTGCTTGCGGGGTAATTGGAGTAGGTGATCAGGGCAATCACCCTACCTGTGGATGGCTGGAGGGGATGGTGGGCACAGAATGCTCTGGAATATGACACGATAGATTTCTACTCCTCTTACAATGTGCACCCCCCAAAAAATAAGCTACTTTTTAGTATTTTTATATACATATACATATATATAATATTATAATATATATAGATATATATATAATATATCTCCTTAGATATTTAGTTTAATTCAATTAAACTTTTGGATAAATTATGCAGTCTTATAGTCTGTCAGACAACATGATGTTACAGGTAAATAGAATATAAATTTAACACATTTTAATTCACTGTATAGAAAAGAGCACTTTAAGATGAGAAAATTCACAATTTCAAAATTTTCATATCAATCTTTAAAGGGCACTATCTGCTTTATTTTGGGGAAGCAAACACCGAGGGCTTTTGTGATTGAAACAACATTGTGGTTTACCATTTTCTCAATGGCATCATAGTCATTACTCACATCTAATTTAATCAATCCATCTTATTAGTGTTTTCTGATTTTAAAAAGGATATAAAATTACATTTTATTGAATTATAAATCTGAGTATAATAGCTATTAATATTTCCTGTGGGTTGATGTCCATGCACCAGAATGCAATTGTACTATTTTATTAAATTCAAAAATATTTCTGTTTTGCTGCCCATTTGGTTTGCACATTCTGTGTCTTGAGTGATGTTCACAAAGTTTTCTTAAGATTTGTTTCTGCCATTGCCACAATACAACACATTTTTATAGTAATACATTCCTTTAGTATTTTAAGACAAAAAGTTGTACTATTTTGGAAAGATGGTTATGTTTCTAACAATCCTTCTTATGCTCTGGTAATCATAGGAAGTCAAATTCTGCATTTTCTAAATGTTTATAAAAGCTTTATAGCTAGACAGTATAAAATGATGCTGACAATATAAAAAAATTATACACATATAATATTTTGATAAAAGTGCATTTAGACAACATTATAATATTTAATTTTCATAACACTCTGGTACAGGAATGCTATTATCTACAATTGAAGAGAAGTGAGTCCGAGAGAGGTCAGTAAACATGTTCAAAGTTGCACAGTTTAGATTTCAGATCCAGAACCACACAGTGAATCTTGTGACTCAAAATCTCTTACTCATTCTGCTAGACCATGCTACTTCCAGAAATAGATCCAGGCAGCCCAGGTCTATCTCCACAGAATACTTTCTCAAAAGAAATTTCAAGGTAGGCCAAATTAAATAAAAAAATGAACATCTATCTTTTTCTCATATTTAATTCAAGATCAATCTCCCTCTTCTAACCGTGTCTTTATATTTGGCCTTCACTTCAAATCCAAGTGCCTTTTTAAATGAGTTTAAATTTATTGTCTCTAGTTTATGTTTTAAACTAAGTAAATGATTTTCAACATCAGCCTATACCACCAATTGAAATTGGTTAGAAAAATGACTTTCCTTGTGATCATATTTTTTAAATTTTGTTTTGATGGGGGAGGTATTTATTTATTTGTTTATCTATCTATCTATTTATCATTTGTTTGTTTGTTTGTGTCTTTAAATGAAGATACTGGGAATTGAATCCAGGATCCTGTGTATACTGAGCATGCACTCTACCACTGAGCAAGAATTTTGTTATAGAATGAACTGTGTCCCTGTATAATTTGTATGTGAAGTCTAAAATTTGGCTGCCTCAGAATGTGACCTTATATGGAATAGAGCTGTTGAAGGTGTGATTAGTGAAGATGAAATCATGCTGGACTAGTGTGGGCCTCTAACCTAATATGACCGGAGTCCCTGTGATAAGGGAATATTAGAGCATGAATACACATGGACACAGGGACAATGCCACGTGAAAATGAAGGTAGAGATTGGGGCAATGCTTCTTCACACCAAGGAATTCTCAGGACTGCCAGAAAACCACCAGAAACTAGGGGAGAAACCCTAGAAGGAATCAGCCCCACTAAAACCTAGATCTCAGACTTTTAGTATCCTAATCAATAAATTGCTGCTTAAGCCACTTAGTTTGTGGTATTTTGCAGGCCTCATCGGTTAATATATAGCCTTTTCTTTTCTTTATCAAATCCACTATTCTTTCCAGGCTTTTTCATCTTTATTATGATTCTTTAAGAGTCTCTAAAAAATTTGAATTTACCATCCCCTATAATGCCTAAAATGCTGGTCTTCTTGAGGATCGTCCTTTATATACAGTTTTAGAATAATATCAAAATCTGTGGTTTAAACTAGTACTCATTTATATACCGAAATTGCATATGCCTTCTAAAATCAGGCACAGATTACCCAACATATCTTAAACTGAATTCACTACACTTGGTGAATTTCCCTATCTTCTTGTCTCTTCCCCACTCTCTCTATTGTTGTAAGTCACTCCTTTGACTCAGTTACTCCAGCAAGAATCTTGAATGAAGGTCAATCTATATTTGTCAACTTCATGTCCTAATTTTAAATAGTACATAAGCCCATCAATTCTATCTCCTTAAAAATTCTTCAATAAATCCAGCTTTTTATAACACTTTACATTCTCTCCTGGTCAACTACAGTACTTTCCTACCTAGCATTTCTGACTTCTGCCTTATGTACTTCCCCCAATTCATTGCTTGAAAGTTGTTCTGTTTAAAGACCCATTCTGTTCTGAAAGATATAACAGAGTGTATTGTGACTTTTTAATTTTATTTTTTATTTAACTCAGGAATAATTGACAAATAAATTGAAATTGTGTTTCTTAATACACATTAATAAGAATAACAGTTTTTAGATGCAGTTCATTTATGCAAAACATCTATCTATTTTTAGCATCTAGGTTTCTTTAATCTTAATGCATTTTGATTTCCATTCTTTGTAATGATGAAACAATGCAGATTTAAATAAATTTACATCAGAGTTTTTATTATCTCTTAAGTTTAAAACACCATAATCAAAGCCTCTTTTTCCCTGTCTACTTCACCTTCAAACCTCCTTCCCCTCCCCAAACACATGCATACACACACACACACACACACACACACACACACACACACACAAAGTCATCACTCTCTTTTTTTCTCTTTTGTGTCAGCAACATGCCATGGATATAGCAAACATATTTCTTGGTTGGTCTTTTTGTGAGTCTAAATGAGGTTCTTGTGCATCTGTAGGTGATTAAAAGGGAATTTTTGATTTCATAGAAAAGTGGTAAAATGCTTTGGAATGTCTTTTAAAATAGCATTTCTAAACTTGAAGTGGAATTTTGACATTTTGGCATTTAGCATTTTAAGTTTTATCCATTTATTAAGCAATTTTATGTGTTTTTGTCACCTGGCCTTTTCTGTCTTATTCATATATTTCCAGATGGTACAAATTTCTTCCCCAAAGAAAGTTCATAATGGCAAGAATGTTAGTTATATTCTTTATTTTGTGTTCTGTAAGGTTTTATTGATCCATACAATTCTAATAGCATCTTTTTTTCTGTTTTGATGGAAATGGGAGAATAAAAAATCATTTGTATCATTATAAGTCAAATACTACTTTCTTTCAATAATGAAATATTTTAAGTAAACTTATCTATTAACAGTTTCTCTTTTTAATTTTTTCTTGTTCATTTCCCCCCATGAATATCCCTAATTTTTAGCACAGTAAGCAAAATTTCCTTGGGTGACTAGTTCTTAGAAATTGTAAAATGCATTTGCTCAGGCAATAAGCACTTTACTATATCAACATATTTCTGCCATGCTTATAAAGTCATTAAGCTTGCACCTTTGGGAAGATTTTAATTAATTACAAAATGTCAATTAATCGATGGAGTAAAATGGGCAAAGGTAACATGGAACAGATTTAGCAATATACAAAAGAGTTGGATATCTTCAGTCTATGCTTGATAGAAAGTTCTAATTTCCCTATCTTGAGAAAAAAGGACACTGGACTTAGACATCTTTTTTCAATTTTGCTGTTAAGGAGATTTGGGCCAAGGAAGGTCACTTAACTGATGGACATCTCTTTTCTCATAAATGAAAGGACAGGACCAGAGTACGTAATTTCTAAAATTCTTTTCAACTCTAATATTTTATTTTTTTGTCAAAATCTATCAGCCTCAGTGATACATGTTGTCAGAGACTAGAGATATAGAGAATGATGATGATGATAATGATGATTTTGATAATGTTTAATATTATTGAGTGCTATATGCCTGCATTTGATTCCCTAATTGTTCTAATAGTGGAATATTACTGCCTTCCATTTTATTAGTGAGAAAATTGAGGAACAGATAATTTAACAGATAATATACCCAATACCATAAAGCCCTATGCCAAAGTCAAATATTTCAAATATTAAGCTTTATGGAAAAATTATTATCAGTGTTCATTAGTATCCTTTCTGTGCACAAGCAAGACTATATTATTTATCCACTTGAAGATAATTGAGGTCATGTAATTAGCTTTGTCCAATGGCCATGAGTCAAATTTACATGTATAAGTTTTGGCACAAAGCATGGAAAACCCAGCAATGGCTCTGCAGGTGCCTCTTTTTCTGAGATGCCCATGAGGAGGCAGTAAGCTCCATATGGTGTTGCTTCAAGATGGTGGTAATTTCCTTGTTCTGAATCACTGAGTTTCTGGTTTTGGAACAGTTCATCTCGCTTCTTATCTGGATACAGACTTTGCTTGAGTAAATTCTAAATCTTTGTTGTTTAATCCACTGAAATTTGGAGATATATATATATGTGTGTGTGTGTGTGTACACACACACACATACATACACACACACACACACACACACACACACACACATGAGTATACCTAGCCTATATACAAAATCAGGACATTTTTATCCTCAATGAAATTTAAGAGCATGAAACTTTGAAAGTTTTCCATGTTATCAATTATACCAGTATTTTCTGATATAACCAGCCACCTGGCAGTTAGCATTGGGTACCATGAAAACATTCTTAAGCATGAATTATTCTCTCCTGCTAGATTATCTCCTTTTTTCTCACTTCTTTCTCTCTTGAAACCTCTTATTCTTGCTCCCAAATTCTTTTTGAGTAAATACATACCCTAACAAATCCTCTTTTTTTTTTTTTTGGAAATATTTTTTCTTTCAAGATTGAGATATAGTAAGAAATATTTGATTTTCAATACTGACATTTAATAACAGTGTGATCTCATCAAAGTTATGTCTCAGTCATATTCAATCTGAAAATGAAAAAAAATATGAGTATTATGTAAAAAAGGGTTAGATATGTGATAGCACTTCCCCAAATTGTGTGTATTGCTGGGGTCATAAACTTCTAAAAGGGAGAATTGGAGGATCAGAGAAAAGACGATATCCAACCCTTTGAAATAAAGCAGTTTGGGCTGCCCAAGTGGGTCTGCAAAGGTGGAAAAGATTATGGAAAGCTGCTGTCTCCAATTATCTGTTGGGTCTCAGTGGCTCTTGGTCAGCAAGATTTTCATTTGGGAAGATGATGTGGGTGTGGAGAGAAAGACAGCAAGAACTAGCTAGAATCCACATGTATCTGTTTGTTTGTTACTCGTACCTCTAAAATAACAGATTTCAGATGAGCTGCTTTATTTTCCCCTTCCAAAATTTGTAAAAAGAATTTCTTATTTGGGCCAGTTAACAAAGTATCATACAGGATAGGGGATTCTTGTAAACTATTCTAGCTTAGCCAAGATGACAGTGCAAAAAATTGCTGCAAGTCAATTAATTTTCCTATACTTTAATTTCTTTATTTCTAAAATGTTTGATTTTGCTTCAGCAACTCAGTGTCATAGTTGTTGGAATCACATGTGAATATACACTGAAAATTAGGATAGTGATAAAAATTATTGTTGTTTCCAAAGTAATTGTGACAACATATTTTAAAACGATTTGCCTAAACACATCAATCTGTGAAAATAAATATTTAATACATTTTAAAAATAGAAGCCTCTTGAAACAGTGTGGGCTTAACTTGTCTTGTGTATATCTGCTTGTTCTATAGTCTATGATTGTAGATTTCAAATTTTTACAGTGCAGGACACAAAATTTACATAAAAAATTCAATAATCATTTGTTAACTAAATCCTTACTTTTAACTTCTAAGATAATATATTAATAATTTAATATTCATGACACATACAAAGAGGTGGATAGCTTACATATTCTATTACATGGAATTCTGAAGTTCATGTACTACCAAGAAAAATATAAATATAGATTTGAATCTTATGTAACTGCTGCTCTGATAAAATTAGTTGGAAGAAAATTCAGTACTTTGAATTTTAAATAGTTATTATTTTTAATAGTTATTTACTTCAATTTTAGCTAGTGAACAGTGGAAACCAGCACACATTTAAGCCAGTAATTTCTACTTCTAGCCAGAAACACATAGGAACTGTGTATAAATAAATGCAAATGCCATTAATATATAGATTTCTAAAGTTCTACTATATTTTTCTTGGAAATGAAGAGAAATTTCAAAATTATCTTTCTTAATCCTATCATTTGATAGATAAAATAGAAAATTACCCAAAGTAAGAAAAATTATATAGATCATAAATAAACTTTTTGTATAATTTACTGAACTATTCATGTGCCTGTTTTATTTTATTATTGTTTTTTGTAATACAACTGACTACTTACACCAACCACTGTGGTATATATTTTACCAATTGTGCACATATTTCTATGATTCATTCATACAAATGTTGATTATGGTGTGTTCCAAATTCATTTGGGTTTGCAAACCTTATCATAACTAAGACAACTGAGGAATTAGAAATTCATTTTAAACAAAAATCAAAGGAGAATTTGCAAGAGACTATCCCAATCAAACCTATAGCCCTATTGCAGAAAACAGATTTTAAACAAATCTGGGCTAGGCCTTGTTATGTACACGGTATATAGACTGAGGTTCAAACCACAGTGCCTGATGTTGGGAGTATGTGGTCTTATTAAGATAGTGAAAGACATGTAGTCAGTAGTTACAGAGCAGTGCAAGTGTTTGACAATGACTGTTTCATAGGAGAGGCAGTGAAGGATTCATTTCTGTGTTTTCATCAGAGACATAGAGTTCAAAACAATGACTTTGGTCCTAAACTTAGGAGATTTTATACTACAATAAATAGTAGTAAGGAGGGTGTGTGGATATATTGTGTTCTGTATGTGGGGGCACACACACACATGCCTGTTGTGGGCAAAGATAATGTGTATTTTGCAGGGTTAGCTCATTTAGCCAATACTAAAAAAAAAGGGGGTGGACAATAGATCCCAAGTGACTTTGTGATTTTTTACTACTAATAATTATAAAGAAAAACACTGGCAAGATAAGTAAAAAGTACAGAATTTTTCTACTTTTTTATTATTTTTTATTTTTTTATTTTCTTTTTTTAACATTTTTATTGATTTATAATCATTTTACAATGTTGTGTCAAATTCCAGTGTTCAGCACAATTTTTCAGTCAAAAATGGACATATACACACTCATTGTCACATTTTTTTCTCTGTGAGTTATCATAACATTTTGTGTATATTTCCATGTGCTATAGAGTGTAATCTTGTTTATCTATTCTACAATTTTAAAATCCCAGTCTACCCTTCCCACCCTCCACCCCCCTGGTAACCACAAGTCTGTATTCTCTGTCTGTGAGTCTACTTCTGTCCTGTTTGGTGCAGCCACTATGGAAAACAGTGTGGAGATTCCTCAAAAGACTAGGAATAGACTTACCATATGACCCAGGAATCCCACTTCTGGGCTTGTATCCAGAAGGAAATCTACTTCAGGATGACATCTGCACCCCAATGTTCATAGCAGCACTATTTACAAAAGCCAAAACATGGAAACAGCCTAAATGTCCATCAACAGGTGACTGGATAAAGAAGATGTGGTATATTTATACAATGGAATTCTATTCAGCCATAAAAACTGACAACATAATGCCATTTGCAGCAACATAGATGCTCCTGGAGAATGTCATTCTTAGTGAAGTATGCCAGAAAGAGAAAGAAAAATACCATATGAGATCGCTCATACGTGGAATCTAAATCACAAAAACAAAAAGAAAGAATTTTTCTAGTTTTTAAATTCAAAGTTTGTTTATTCTTTCAAGCAACTGTTATACTTACTGAAGGGGAATAACAGTTCCTGCCTTTTACAGTGAAGGAATAAAGAGTATTCATGATGTTACTTTTCATTAAAATATAAAATTTTCCATCCTAAGGTCCTAGAGAATGAGTTATTCTACCCTGATCAAAAATGGTCCTCTGGGCATTGACTCATATGGGGTAATTTAATGGAATTTCACATTCTGTAATCGAGACTATATGTTCATCTAATGATGCCAAGCATATTTTAAAAACCCCTCAATGCTGAAGTTTCAGTCTCCTGCCATGATTGTTCATATCTCTCAGTTGATTAATGAATCTAAATGACAATGCAAATCAAAGTCAATTTTCATATTGTGTTTACACCATTAGTGAAAATCTAATTAAATATCTAATAATTAATGCAACTCCTTCCAGGAGAGTTAATACATCAGAGAATGTCAACGGGGAATATCCAGTGGGAGTATTACCTTCATTGTTGTGTTTCATATTGTGAATTGAGTGAATTATACTGTATATTGTATTTTATATGCATATTTTTTAAAAACTGCGTGGGCAAGACAATCCAGTTCTTGGTACAATAATGTAACTTTCTTTTAGTTGGACATTATTATATTGATAACATGTCTATGTGTCTGACACCAGGTCACCCAGCCAGCTAGCCAGTAAACATTTAGAGAGTGCCTAATACGTGACCAGCACTGTCTTAAATGTCAGTGATATAGAAAGTGTTAATATAGAGTCCTTTTTCTAAAAAAGATCTTTTTTAAAATTACTAACCATTACAATTAAGCTTCTAATTTTCAGTGGGGAACTTTTGAGTGGAGGTCAGGGAAGGTTATGGTGCATATTAGAATATCCTTTGCCATTATATTTCCACATGAGGAGTATTTATCTTCTCCTACTTTTGGGCTTGAACTTGTAACCTGCTTTGGCCCTTAGGCTATCAGCAGATATGATGTGATGCAAGCCAAGGCTTGAAATGTGCCTATGCACTGGGCTTTCTCTCTTGTACTCTACCTCTACCATGAAGACATGCTGAGTAGGCTGATTGGTTTCAAACAAATCAAAGGCACTTAAGATTAGACCTGAACTGAACCCATGTCCTAGAACTAAACAAAAGTGAGGGCATCAGAGGTCTCAGCAGAGCTGGCCTAGTGGGTCAGCAGTTTGAGTTAGAACCCCAGCTGAACAATTAGTCAGTGCATAAGAATATTTATCTTTATCAGCCTCTAAGTTATGGGATGTTTTGTTGCAGACCCATAGCTGACAGACACAAATGAATCTGTGTTTTACAGTGATTGCAATATCAGATATGTTTTTCTTTTTAGATCTTCTATTTAAAAATATTTACAGGAGTATAAATATGTGTTCCCTGTTTTAAGGAAACAGAGGCTTCATCATTATTTAACTATAATTTAAGAACCAAGCAACAAAGGCAGAAACAGTGAAAACATCAATGGTATAAATGTAATAATATGAATGATTATATTCTACCAAATGTATCCATGACAATTTCTTAAGTGATCATCAAAGTATAGGCAAATTATTCTCCTCAGAAGGCCCTGTAAGCTCCCTGTGTAGTTAACCAGTTTACATAAACATGGAAGACAGTGATGGAGTTGCTTCTTGATTTAAAAAAAAGTTGTGTCAGTGTGTTTAGGTAATTTTTTAGAGTTGTGTTTGTGTTTGATCTGAGTTGGCTCAAAAAATGACAAATTGGCAATGTAAATATAAAAATTCAAGGCCACTAAGAGAAAGAAATATATGCTAGACTTAAAGCCATTAATATGTAACTGTTAACTCCTTAAAATAAAGCACACTCTTATTTTATATTATACACCTCTAGTCCTTAGAGCTATGTCTTTCATGATTTTGGTATATCATGTATGAGCAATAAATAGTATTACATGATTAAAACAATGATCACACATAAATATATTACTAATGAAAATTTAAATGTTTAGGGACCTTTGTATTGTTAGTCCTTGTATAATGTACTAAATTTACTAAAACAACCTTTTCATGTACATATGTACATTAATAATAGAAAGTCATTTGGCATAAATTAACTGTGTATTTTCAGTGATTATGGTCACACCTCAAATCTCTGGAAGTAGTTATTTGGTACACTTTGACATCGACCCCCTTAAAATTAGATTAAATTTTTAGTAACTATAAAATCTCTGACAAGAATATGCTCCTTCCAGCATATTATATATAAATATAAAATTAAAAGAAGGATGTACCCTCCTGTGAGAAAAGCAAATGTAAATATCCAGTTATGTGGATTAGGTGAAGCAAGGACCTAGCGTTCACTTTACATAGTTTTATAGTGGGCGTTTTTTCACCATGAATCTTTCATCACAGGTTGACTAAATGTTACTTGTTCATAACTCACAATTTAAATAGTTTGAGCTCAGGTACCCCTTATGAAAAAAGTGAGATTCAGCATTGCATATTTAATTCTTAAAGCGTAAACTGTCTCATATTTACTATCACACAAAATAACAGAACAAAAATAAGTAAATACAGTAGAAAAATATGAATCTGTAGGCAAAATTGACCTGTAAAAATAAATGGGATTATTCCAACAATGCAAATTAGTTTGCCTGTATACAATAAATTAATGTATTATGGCACATTAATAGATTACAAAACTACAAGGGGAAAAGCAATTGATCATTTCAGAAGATGCAGAGAAAGTACGTGATTAAAGTCCAATACTATTCCTGATAAAAAGCTCTTAGAAAACAAGAAATGAAAGAACTTCTTTATTCTGACAAAGAATATCTGGAAAAAAAAAACACCCAAAGTAAACTATTGTGATTAATACAAAAAAGGTAAAAACATTAAATTCAAAATTAGAAACAAGATAACAATATCCTCTATGACCTCTTCCATTCATCATTGTAAGGGAGGTACATAAGAACTTAGTAAGAAACAGAATCAAATGTATTATTTACTAGAATCTGAAAGAAATAATCTAAACTGTTTATGTTTAAAAAAATAAATATAAAAGAGTAGTTTTCAGGGACTAAATATCAGGTGTATTTCTATGCCTAGAAACAAAATGTTAGAAATACAATAAACAGATACAATTTTAACCACAGAAAATATGAAGAAAAGGAATTCACCAAGTAAATGTCTTGTGAGCCATCAGAAAAAAAATATGACTGTGTGGAAATGCATTAAAGATACAAAAGTAAATGGAGAAATATAGCTTCTTCATGAATATGGAAAGCCTATATTTTAACCATATAAAATCTTACCAAAGTGATTCACAGATTTAATCTCTATGATTAAATGCTGGCAGAGGTTTGAATGGTACTCAACAAACTTACTCTAAAATTTATATGGAAAAAGACACAGCCAATGATAGTCAAGTTATTCTTGAAGAAATTTAGGTGAGTGTAAATTCCAGCCATAAATATTAGACAGTAACACTTAGCAGAAAAGTTAGAAAAACACTTACCCAAACTTGAAACTTTAAGTTTAAACTTTAAACTTTAAGTACAAGAGATGTGGTGTTGGGGCAAGGAATAGCGACTTTATTTGGAAAGCTGGCAGACTGAGAGGATGGCTGAATAATGTCTTGGAGAACCATCCAGGTCCAGTCACAATACAGGCTTCTTTTATACAAAACAAAAACAAAAACAAACAACAACAACAAACAAATAAAAAACAAGGGAAGGTGTATGGTAGGTTGTTGCAAACATCTTGCTGTAGAAATTCTTTGTTCTTGCAGCTGTCCATGAGGGGCAGTTCATGGTGTCCCTGTAAACCTCCAAAAAACAAATGTTATTCTCTATTCTACAGCTTGTTATCTTTATGTGAGTGCAAAGCTAGCAAGACCAAGCCTAGGAAACAGGGCACAGTGGTCAAAGCTAAAGGAACAGATCTAATATAGAGTCAGATTTTTTCTCCTCTATTACATTAACTTCAGAAAATTATAATATCCTTATAAATTAAAGGTTTCAACACACAAACTCTAGCAATTTCTTTCCTAAGTTACCTTCAACCTTCTGCCTGTGTTCAGTGTGCACCAAGATAAATATACAAGTATGTTTATAACATCATTGCTTATAGTAATCAAACATCATAAATAACTCAAACATCCACTTTTTGGAAAATGGATTAATGGAGTAATTTTTAAGTTGCATTCTAAAAATTACAGTTTTATAAAAATTAATAATTCTAAATATAAATATTGCAGTAAAGAGAATGTTTCAGGGGAAATTGAACAACAATATAACATTTAATAAATATAAATGGCAACTTAAACTAAATGATATCATTTTATTGATATATAAGTGTGTTCAAGAAATTATAAAGAAAAGCAGGAGAATGCATTTTAAAATCTCAGGATACTCCATAGTGAAGAAAGAGAGGTAAATAGGATAAAATAAAAGCACATTAAGGGCTTTAATAATAAAGTACATGTTTTAGTTAATTTCAAAAAGAAGGTTGATAAATTTCAGTTAGCCAGACAATTAGCCATTTTTGTTGTTTAAATTTTATCTTACTTATTTTTATAAAAATAGTACAACTTTAGCATCATGAAATTTGTGGACACTTCCTTTCTGACTTACTATATAGTTATTTTTTGTCATTTTTATATGTACATTTAAAAATATATATTCTGTGAGGTGTACAAATTGTTAGACAAAGGTTGGAAACTCTATAAGAAAGTCCTCCCTGTTCTTTTTTGTCTAATTAATCTAGAAATCTTCAAGGGATTAGTTGGTTTTTATTATTGTAAATCTTCTCACTTTAATTTTGAGTTTCTCAGTATCCAGACATTCTTTTTTTGTCAGTCTACCCTATATCTACATATGTGAGAGGACCAAGACCCTGATGCAACAATCATTCTTCCCAGAGAAAGCCCATGTCCTGGGATCTATAGGACCCAGCAGCATATATAAATATATACTTATCTACACTGGCACATTATAATCACTCATAATTACCTTTGGACTCACTCTTGGTGTTGAATACTCTATGTGTCTGGACAAGTGTACAATGGTATTTATCCACTGTTACAGTACCACACACAATTGTTTCACTGCCCTAAAAATCCTCTATGCTTTACCTAATCAATCTTCCCTTTCTCATAACACTTAGCAACTTTTCATCTTTTTATTATCTCCATAGTATTGTTTTTTCCAGAATATCATGAGGTTGGAATCATATAATACATAGCCTTTGTAGATTGGCTTCTTTCACTTATCATTATACATTTAAGGATCTATATTATCTTTTTATGGCTTAATAGCTCATTTATTTTCAGCACTGAATAATAATCCATTGTCTGATTGTTCTATGGTTTATCCATTCTCCTACTGAAGGATTTTTTGTTGCTTCCATGTTTTGATAATTACAAACAAATCTGATGTAAATATCCTTGTGTAGGTTCTCATGTGGACATAGTTTTCAGCTCCTTTAGGTAAACTGTAAAGAGTAGACTTGAAGGATTTTATGGTAAGAGCACATTTAGTTTTGTAAGAAACTGCCAAACTACTTTCCGAACTGTTTTAATCATTTTGTATTTCCATCAGCAATAAGTAAGAGTTCCTGTTGCTCTACATCTTGGCAGGATGTTTGGTGTTGTCAGTGTTCTACATTTGGTTAGTCTAATAGGTATGTAGTAGTATCTTCTTGTTTTAATTTGTAGTTTCCTAATGGCATACAATGCTGAACATATTTTCGTATGTTTGTTATCTGTCATCATCCTTGGTGAGGTATCTGCTCAGGTAATTTGCTCATTTTTTAAATCAGGTTGTTTAATGTTCTATTGTTGAGCTTTTTAGAATTCTTTGTATATTTTGGCTAATAGCCTTTTATCAGATATATCTTTTGAATATGCATCCTCCCAATCTGTGGCGTCTTATCATTCTTTTGACAATGTCTTTTGCAAAGAAAACAAATTGTAATTTTTTTTAAAGTTCAGCTTAGAAATTATTCCTTTCATTGATCATGCCTTTGATGGTATATCAAAAAGTAAAGTGAACAAAGTCAAAATATGGACTAGATAATCCTTTAAATAGCAGAAACTAATTTCCAAAGATGGAGCAAAATACCATAATGAACTTATAATATAAAAAACAGTTAACATGACTATTTTCTTGATATAAAGTAGAAAATATATATAAAAATATATAATTAGAAAAAATTTAACTATCCTTGTGTAGGATAGAATAATAACTATCAGAAAATAACAATAAACAGGTTGTTTTTTATATAATATTGGCAAAACTGGATTAGAAGACAGCTTCTTGAAATGTATGCTTTGTAGAAAAGTCATCCTGAATTTTAAAATCTAGAAAAGGCCAAAATATTATACAAGTATGAAATAAATGAAATTATCTTCAGTGGTATAATGAATGAGGTGTTTAATGCCTGAAAAACGCATCTGAAGGAAAAACAAAAGAAAGTCACTCAAAAAAAAGAAAATTAATGAACAAAGTTATATGTGGAAAACAAAATAAAGTCATAAATAAATTAGTCAATAATACATATGGATAAGCCTAAATTAAGTCAATTTCCCTATTAAAAGACATTAAAATGCATAAATTCTCAGATATTTGGGGGGAATCTCTAGGATATTTGCAAGAGGAACACTTAAACATGCTGCAAAAATTATTGAAAATAAAAATATAGAAAAAGAAACACCAGAAAGAAATACCTATTACTATAAAATGTAGTTATATCAGTTTTAGTTTTAAGCAACATAAATGAGCAAGGGTAAATATATTGGAAATGTCATGTTTTATTTCTCAGTTTGGGTGGTAGAGTAATGGATAAATATTTTATAATCATAACCTGTATGTATCAAATGTTTCATAATTTAGAAATGCAAATAAAAAATATAATCAAATCTTACTGTAATGTAACAAATAAAGAATTAAACATTCTTTTTTGTATGTAATTCCTGGGTATTATGTGTGTGTATATTATATATATGTATATTTTTGTCCTAGAATCAAATTATGCACACAATTTTGCTTTATGAACATTAGACATTCTATATTGAGAATCCCTGATTGTTTTCAAAGACTGTAAATATAATTATTAATAACAAAGTAACATTTTATTTGTGAAAACCATAAGAAATATAATTACTCAGCTTTACTGATGTTGTTACATTGTTTTTAATGCTTCACACTGTAATTTTTCTATTAAAATAACCATTCTAATATCTCTTTATTTATACATTTGAAATGATTTTAACTTTGTAATTAAATTATTAAAAATCTTTAGTGAATAATATAGATTATGAAATATAGAAACAGAAAAAATATTACTCACAAGCCCATAATTAACTAAATTTAATCTTTGATATAGAGACTTCCAGAATGCTATCATTAAAAATATACTCATTATTTTAATTATAAATTTTGCACAGAAATTTTAAAATGTTTTACATATCCAAGAAGTCATTAACTCTGTTTTCCTTTTCTTCTTTTTCCCCACTACTTATACCTGATAGGGATCAGTCTTGAAGGGATCATCAAGAGGACATGACTACTGGAATGTGTTTCGCTTGCCTTCCCTGCAGAAGTCCCACCAAGTACTCAGCCTTGCGACAGTAATGTGCTTGTTGCCGAGACCATCGGACAGTATTTTAAGGCTTCTATATAAACTTTTAAGATTCTGGTGGGGTTGCAGGGAGACTCTTGTGGCTGCTTAAGACAAGTCTCATAATTAAGTTATCTTGCTGATAAAACCTGCTGCCCACTAAGCTGCAGGGCTCTGCTTCTTTCTATGGTCTCCTTCCCGTCTGTGTTGGACCAGTTCATGGATCATCAAGCAGACTGGGCTGAAGTACATCCTCCAGAAATTCTCTCTGTGAAGATGTCTGGGTGTAAATTTTTTTTCATCCTTTTTATTTCTAGAAGTATATTTGGTTATTACTCTCACAACTGCTAATTTGTCCAGATGCATAGTTTTAAGCTTAGAGTGATTTATCTTCCTTTCATCATGCTGAAAATGTCTCTCCTTACACAGATTAATTATCATGGTGGCCCAGTTTTTTTTTTTATTTCAATTTGAAATTATATAGGCAGAGGTATCTTTTCACCAATTGTTACATCAATGTTTTGAACTATTTTAATATACATGCTGTTTACTAAAATAAAATTGTATAACATGAGAGTTGTGGATTAAGTTTTATTTGGGGCAAAATGAGGACTATAATCTAGGAGACAGCACCTCAGATGGCTCTGAGGACCTTTTCTGAAGAGGCAGGGGGAAATTCAATATTATATATGTAATTTTAGTGAAGGGGATTACGTGCAATCAAACACACATTGAGTTCTTTGGCCAGTTATGAGGAGCAGACGTCACCATTAATGAATTTTGTGCTCTTCTAGATATAAGGAGATGCAAGAATTGGGGCTTATAAAATCTTCTCCTGAAAACATCTATCTGAAGCTCTATTTTGTCAGTTTCCCCACAGCACAAAGTGCTCCATTCCTGATCTCCACTGTGAACTTTTAGGGAGTGATGGAGGTCAGCGGCTACAGTGGCTTGTGATTGGATATAGTACCAAGCAGAGGTAGCTGGCAAATGTTATAAACGATTATTCCCCTTAACATTTTTATTTGAATCATTTTTTGCTTACTTTTTTCTCCATTATAATTTTATATTATACTTAAAATATAAAGACTTATGATTGATAAAAATTCACTGTTAAAACTTTTATTTGTAAATATTAGAAAAGAAAGTTATTTTTGCTATCTCAACTTTTTATAATTTTCTTTTAATTGTATCTGTGTTATTAACCATATAATAATCAATAATGCAAATTGATATAAAGTAACATGCATTTACAAAATCAAACAAGTTAGACGGAAGTATCATTTTAAGAATTACTTTTATTTATTGGCATTTATTTTGAAATATTTTCAAAATAGACGTGATCCTTATTTTGTCTACCTGTAGATTCAATACCCTTTAACATAGCATTTATATAATCATATCGTACTTCTTAAATTTTAAAAAATGTATCCTTTACTTAGTATTTATATTTATTTTTTAGGATAAATATATAGTTACCATTCCTTCTGATTCTTTGAATGTCTTGGTATTACTTTGGCTTAACTACAAACATAACAACATTAGTGGTAACACAATTATAGAATTATAATATTTTTTCTTAAAGCTTTATAGCTATTTCCATAATATTTGGTGGCTAGTCAGTCTTTAATAGAAGAAGACAAGGCTATTCTTTGTTTTCTCTATAGAAGTAATTTTGTTATTTGTTTTTTTTCTGGTCCACTTTTAAATTTAACATTTTGAAATAGATATAGATATATATCTATTTTGCATTATAATTAAGCTTTAAACATGGTACATTCTTTTACTTATCTTGATATGCCTATTTCCCTGCCCTGGGAACAAATCTGGATATCCAACAGTTTGGCACATTTTCTTGGTTGTTCTCTGATTGCTTAGAGTCAGGTCATACCCATGCTTTAGCTACTGCACTGGATGACTGAATTTCTAATGCTATTTCCGTCTTTTGAGCTGCAGTTTCATTAAATTTATGTATTATTTATTGTAGAAGCAAATAAAAGCTTATATTTGTAGGTAAATGGCATAAGTTTTAGTGGAATGTGGAGGTCACAATACAAATGTTTAGTTGATATAGATCTTTACTCTAAATAATGATGAAATTTTTTGATGTTAAGTTGCCTTCCTGCTTTCCTTCCCTCTTCTTTTCTTTCTTTTTGATTGGTATTTTTGGCTCTAAAATTTATTTTTTTGGCAAAATCTTATTTGAATTGATACAGAGATGAAGGATACATACACACACATAAATGTCTATATAAGCTCTGCTAAATAATCATAAAATCTGTTTCTCGAATCAATTCAAAATATTTTAAGAATGCTGCTTTCCTTGAATTAAACTTAATTCTTCTCACTTATTTATTAAGCAGCATTCCTTTGTCATGCACTGACTACAGCCTTGTTCTTCCATTAAGTAATTGTGTTTTATAAATTTGCAAGCAACCAGAGTGATTTCAGAATTTGTTAAAGATTTACAAAAAATTGACATGATCTTAACCGCATGCTGCTATTGCCAATATGCCCGTTAGAGTGATGATTTTACTAAAAGCAATGTCTAACTCCTTCACATTCCTACAATAATGGCCTTATTATTATACTACAAAAGATGACATCTTCAAATAAAAATGTCTAACTCTATAACAATATTCCATGAATTCACTTATTACACAATATTAACAAACTACTTAAAGAATGAATCAAAACCATATAAGATATTATTTCACATGTATTGGAAAAAATAATACGATGAAGTAAATTAAATCTAATAGTGTTAAAATATTCAAAGCCTTTCTAATGATAAAAACTTTAAATATAAAATATTCTACTTCAAAAATGCTTTCAGAGATGTTATAAATGGTGAGAGGATTATATATCATATATAGTTTTCTGTTTATGAATTTGATTATAGCAATGGAACAGTGTAGTATTAAATTTAAAAAAATGCATATCATTTGAAGATATAAATTAACCTCAAATTTGGGTTGTAAATAATTTTATATTTAGCTTTCAGTTTTCTTTATGCGTTTTTATATAATTTCAGGAAAATAATTATCATATACAAATGTACAGATCTGAGTTTTTATCTAATATGTCTCAATCTCAAGAGTTCTAAAACCCCTCCATTTCCTTCTTTCCTTCCTCTTTCCTTCCTTGGTATAAAAGTTAATTGTTGGCAATATTTTATCAGAACTTATAATGTGAATGAAGGATGAAAGATATATACATATATACACACACACATATAGTGATGATCCAACTTGGAATAAATATTTCCATATTTCTATGAAAAAATATGAATGAATTTAACTATAGTATGTAATTCCTTAACATTTTTCATAATATAGAGTATATGTACTTACAACTTCATACAGTGAACTTAATTGTTGAATATCAACCTTCATGCATGGAAGAGTTTTTATGTTATTATAAAGTATACTTTAATAATTGTGATAAAGGAGAATTACATGGTGTTAAGGAATTATGTTAATGTAATGGGCTTTATGAATTCACAAATTAGCTGAGCAATGAGAGTGATTGGAATTAGATAGGCAAATCCCTTGAGGGGAGTAGGGGATTGATCTGTAAAAGATTATTTCTAAGAGTGAGAATAGCATGTGCATGCCCCTGTAGCATGAGGGAACATAGTTAAGTACGAGGATTGTCAGAAGTATATCTATGATAATGATCCTGAAGGTGAACAAGGAGTGATTTGAGGCTACTAACAAGGGTAAGGCCAAATATGTAACAGTCAACATATTATAGCAGGCTGTCCGGCGAGCCGGCCCTCCGCCCGCGCCGCGGGGTGGGCAAGCGCCCCGCAGGGGTCTCGGGCTCCCAGCCCACTGCCTGGCCTCCCTGCCACATGCTATGCGTCATCCGGGGACGCCCCTCGCCAAGAGAGACCCTCAATCACAAGTCACCCGCCCTCCCCACCCTCCTCGCCGTGCCTTGCAACCCCGCCCCCGAACCGCCCTCCCGATCCCCGTGTAGTACCCCCCGTCCATCGCCGGGAAGAACGGCAGTAACTCCAGCAGCCGTGGCGGCTCTTTGAGTCCAAGGGGCGAGCGAGGCAGCCATTGGCGGAGGCCGCTGCCTCTGGCTGTCAATCCCGCGGCCCGGCCCCGCCCCATCGGCGGAGCGTGGCAGGACGCAGGGCCGCGGGGACTGTCGGGACGATTCCAAGATGGCCGCGCGCTTGGGGTCCGCAACTGCTGGCGGCCCCGAGCCCCGTTTACTGCCACCGCTGCTGACCAGAGACGCCGGTCGGATCGGCGACTCCGGGGGCTGTCCCCGCGTGGCGGGAGGCCGCCATGGCGACCCTGGAAAAGATGGTGAAGGCCTTCGAGTCCCTCAAGTCCTTCCAGCAGCCGCCGCCGCCGCCTCAGCCCCCTAAGCCGGCATCGCAGCCGCCGCCGCTTCATCCCTTCAGCCGATACCGCCGCCGATGCCGCCTCAGCCCCTTCAGCCGGCACCGCCGCCCGCCCAGCCCCCTCAGCCGGCACCGCAGCCGCCGCCGCCTCGGACCCCTCAGCCGGCACCGCAGCCGCCGAACCTCCAGCCCCCTCACCCGGCACCGCAGCCGCCACCGCTTCAGCCGGTACCGGCGCCGATGCCGCCTCAGCAGGCACGGCAGCCGACGCCGTCTCAGCCCCTTCAGCCGGCATCGCAGCCGCCGCCGCCTCGGCCCCCTCAGCCGGAACAGCCGCCTCAGCCGGTAACGCCGCCGATGCCGCCTCAGCCCCCTCAGCCGGCACTGCAGCCGCCGCCGCCTCGGCCCCCTCAGCCGGAACAGCCGCCTCAGCAGGTAACGCCGCCGATGCCGCCTCAGCCCCTTCAGCCGGCACCGCAGCCTCTACCGCCACCGCCGCCCGCCCAGCCCCCTCAGCTGGCAACGCAGCCGCCGCTGCTTCAGCCGGTACCGCCGCCGCCGCCGCCTCAGCCCCTTCAGCCGGCACCGCAGCCGCCGCCGCCTCGGCCCCTTCAGCCGGCATCGCAGCCTCTACCGCCACCGCCGCCCGCCCAGCCCCCTCAGCCGGCACCTCAGCCGCCGAACCTCCAGCCCCCTCACCCGGCACCGCAGCCGCCACCGCTTCAGCCGGTACCGGCGCCGATGCCGCCTCAGCCCCCTCAGCCGGCACTGCAGCCGCCGCCGCCTCGGCCCCCTCAGCCGGAACAGCCGCCTCAGCAGGTAACGCCCCGATGCCGCCTCAGCCCCTTCAGCCAGCACCGCAGCCGCCGCCGCCTCGGCCCCTTCAGCCGGCATCGCAGCCTCTACCGCCACCGCCGCCCGCCCAGCCCCCTCACCCGGCACCGCAGCCGCCACCGCTTCAGCCGGTACCTGCGCCGATGCCGCCTCAGCAGGCACGGCCGCCGACGCCGTCTCAGCCCCTTCAGCCGGCATCGCAGCCTCAACCGCCATCGCCGCCCTCCCAGCCCCCTCAGCCGGCACCGCAACCGCCGCCGCTTCAGCCCCTTCAGCCGGCACTGCAGCTGCCGCCGCCTCAGCCCCTTCAGCCGGCACCGCAGCCTCTACCGGCACCGCCGCCCGCCCAGCCCCCTCAGCTGGCACCGCACCCGCCGCTGCTTCAGCCGATACCGCCGCCGCCGCCTCGGCCCCTTCAGCCGGCACCGCAGCCTCTACCGGCACCGCCGCCCGCCCAGCCCCCTCAGCTGGCACCGCAGCCGCCGCCGCTTCAGCCGGGACCGCCGCCGATGCCGCCTCAGCCCCCTCAGCCGGCACTGCAGCCGCCGCCGCCTCGGCCCCCTCAGCCGGAACAGCCGCCTCAGCAGGTAACGCCGCCGATGCCGCCTCAGCCCCTTCAGCCAGCACCGCAGCCGCCGCCGCCTCGGCCCCTTCAGCCGGCATCGCAGCCTCTACCGCCACCGCCGCCCGCCCAGCCCCCTCAGCCGGCACCGCAGCCGCCGAACCTCCAGCCCCCTCACCCGGCACCGCAGCCGCCACCGCTTCAGCCGGTACCTGCGCCGATGCCGCCTCAGCAGGCACGGCCGCCGACGCCGTCTCAGCCCCTTCAGCCGGCATCGCAGCCTCAACCGCCATCGCCGCCCTCCCAGCCCCCTCAGCCGGCACCGCAACCGCCGCCGCTTCAGCCCCTTCAGCCGGCACTGCAGCTGCCGCCGCCTCAGCCCCTTCAGCCGGCACCGCAGCCGCCGCCGCCTCGGCCCCCTCAGCCGGAACAGCCGCCTCTACCGGCACCGCCGCCCGCCCAGCCCCCTCAGCTGGCACCGCAGCCGCCGCTGCTTCAGCCGATACCGCCGCCGCCGCCGCCTCGGCCCCTTCAGCCGATACCGCCGCCGCCGCCGCCTCGGCCCCTTCAGCCGGCACCGCAGCCTCTACCGGCACCGCCGCCCGCCCAGCCCCCTCAGCTGGCACCGCAGCCGCCGCCGCTTCAGCCGGGACCGCCGCCGATGCCGCCTCAGCCCCCTCAGCCGGCACTGCAGCCGCCGCCGCCTCGGCCCCCTCAGCCGGAACAGCCACCTCAGCAGGTAACGCCGCCGATGCCGCCTCAGCCCCTTCAGCCGGCACCGCAGCCTCTACCGCCACCGCCGCCCGCCCAGCCCCCTCAGCCGGCACCGCAGCCGCCGCCGCCTCGGACCCCTCAGCCTGCACCGCAGCCGCCGAACCTCCAGCCCCCTCACCCGGCATCGCAGCCGCCACCGCTTCAGCCGGTACCGGCGCTGATGCCGCCTCAGCAGGCACGGCCGCCGACGCCGTCTCAGCCCTTTCAGCCGGCACCGCAGCCGCCGCCGCCTCGGCCCCCTCAACCGGAACAGCCGCCTCAGCCGGTAACGCCGCCGATGCCGCCTCAGCCCCTTCAGCCGGCACCGCAGCCTCTACCGCCACCGCCGCCCGCCCAGCCCCCTCAGCCGGCACCGCAACCGCCGCCGCTTCAGCCCCTTCAGCCGGCACCGCAGCAGCCGCCGCCTCGGCCCCTTCAGCCGGCACCGCAGCCTCTACCGCCACCGCCGCCCGCCCAGCCCCCTCAGCCGGCACCGCAACCGCCGCCGCTTCAGCCCGTTCAGCCTGCACTGCAGCTGCCGCCGCCTCAGCCCCTTCAGCCGGCACCGCAGCCGCCGCCGCCTCGGCCCCCTCAGCCGGAACAGCCGCCTCAGCAGGTAACGCCGCCGATGCCGCCTCAGCCCCTTCAGCCGGCACCGCAGCCTCTACCGCCACCGCCGCCCGCCCAGCCCCCTCACCCGGCACCGCAGCCGCCACCGCTTCAGCCGGTACCCGCCACCGCCGACCGCCCAGCCCCCTCAGCTGGCACCGCAGCCGCCGCCGCTTCAGCCGATACCGCCGCCGCCGCCGCCTCGGCCCCTTCAGCCGGCACCGCAGCCGCCGCCGCCTCGGCCCCTTCAGCCGGCACCGCAGCCGCCGCCGCCTCGGCCCCCTCAGCCGGAACAGCCGCCTCAGCCGGTAACGCCGCCGATGCCGCCTCAGCCCCTTCAGCCGGCACCGCAGCCTCTACCGCCACCGCCGCCCGCCCAGCCCCCTCAGCTGGCACCGCAGCCGCCGCCGCTTCAGCCGGGACCGCCGCCGATGCCGCTCAGCCCCTTCAGCCGGCACCGCAGCAGCCGCCGCCTCGGCCCCTTCAGCCGGCACCGCAGCCTCTACCGCCACCGCCGCCCGCCCACCCCCCTCAGCCGTCACCGCAGCCGCCGACCCCCCAGCCCCCTCAGCCGGCACCGCAGCCGCCGCCGCCGCCTCGGCCCCCTCAGCCGGTACCTCCACTGCTGCCGCCTCAGCCCCTTCAGCCGGCACCGCCGCCTCAACCGCCACCGCCGCCCGCCCAGCTGTGGGTCAGGAGCCGCTGCACAGACGGTGAGTCCCTGCGGGCCCCTCCCCAGCCCTGCGCGGGTCTCCGTCCCTCCCTCGGCCTCCCACGAAGGCCCCGAAGCGGTCCGGGCCCCACGCCTCTGCTTTCCCGGCTGCGAAACTCGGGAAGGAACAGGGCTGTGTTGTGATCGGGGGCCGCGCGTCCTGTTCGGCTTTCTCTGAGCCACTCCCCACCCCTCTCCTCCTCTGGGCCAGGTGTAACATTTTGTCTTCCCTTTTCAACTGACGGTTTAAAACAGTGTTTCAGATAACTGTCAAAACACTGTACATGCAAAATACTAGGTTAACTTAAGGGAAGGAGTAGGAGAGAAGGGGGAAAGGAGCGAAGTTCACCGATCACTTCTGCGGGGGAGGGTTAAGTGGTCACAGTGGTGAACGCGTAACTGCTACATGGCCCAGTGCGCCTACCATCATAGTCGTTACTGTTACTAACCCCAGACAGTTCTGGTATTAAGGAGGCATGACCACAGAACATGTGCTCATTGAGCTTAATTTTACACAAACAGTAAGTTTTCCACGGAATCAAGACAGGCAGTAAACGCCAGCTGCAGAGGACAGCTTGTGCAGGGCTGGGAAAGAGCATGGCATGATCAGAACTTTAGTTTGACTGGCTTGAAATGTAGAGGGAAAGGGAAACTTCACACTGATGAATCAGAGAGGAGATAGCTGTTTTTTATTAAACTAAAATGGTTGAATGAGCCTTGTTGATTAATGATTTGCCTTAGCAATTTGAATTTGGATTCTGCAAGTATTTTATAAGTTCTGTAAGAAGCTTGTTTTAAAATTTCAGAACTCTTAAGGTATTAGAAGTTCAGTTTTATTTTATAAGAATTTTTAAAAAGTGTTTATTTAACTCAATTAGAACAGAGTTCCTTTAACATAGGAGACTTTATTATCTCATGTATTAATACCCTCTAGAGGTACACAATGAAAAATGTGATTTATAAACAGATACATACAGACACAAGGAAAACAGAGCATGTAGCTTCAGTAACAGTTTAAGAGAAAAGTCAGAAACAGAAATCTTCCCTGGTCAAAATACCAAAAAAAAGCACCTGGGGCTTATATCCCTTAATTGATTTGAGCTCTAAATGGACAAATACACATTTTTTTTTAAAAAAAATTGCTAAGAACAAGATTCTTTTTCATGTTGAGTAATAATTTTGGAGTTTAAATAAATACCAACAATAGAGCTATGAGGGAGGAAAAATATAAAATACTGATTTTTTTATTTGATTTCACCGTAAGGTGCATTCTTAAATACATAGGAGACAACTGTCATGATTTGCACAACTCGCTTGCAAATAGTTCAACAGTATTAACAATGATTGAATTTAGGTGGTGGGCATATGGGAATTTATCATCTTATTAAACAGTTTTCTGTACTTCTGAGACTTATAATAAAACATTGGAAGGAACCTGTTAGACATAATGCTCTATGTGAAGTAATTTGTTCCCTTTGTGAAATTCTAGGAAGGTTAAAATGCATGTTCATAACTTCAAGAAAGTCACAAGCATTTATGATGTAATCAGAACTACCTGAGGATCTGTGAAACTTGGTGAGTTGGTGAATTTTTTAAAATGTCTTAAAACATTTTGTTTTTACAAAGATTACAGGAGTAAGAGAAGGTAAATCTTAATCAACTCTTAATATTTTTTTCCTGGTTGATGTGATATAATTAAATGTGGGGAAAAAAAGGTAAATTCTAAAAGGAGACAGTACCTTGATGTTTTCTATGGAGGAAACTCAAGCAGGAGGAAGTTTAATTTAAAAACATAAATTACTGCTCTTTATAATACATTCTAAGTTGTCATTCTTTTGAATGCCTTCCTTTCCAGACAGATGTGTTATTCTGGGAGATCATCAGGACTTCTGGGTATTTGGAGGTATTGACCTAACCAGTGGAACTGCTGATTTATAAGAAGTTGTCCAGAATTTTGGAAAACTGATTAGTAGAGGTAAATAATGTTTCCATGGCAAGTGATGACAGAAAGTGACTTCAGTGAATTTTCCTTTGTTTTTAGGCAGATGTACCTAACCATGTATGTTAACAATGATTTCAAGCTGAAGACTGAGAAGAACTGCCATTTTTGCCAGCTGGGATGCAGAAAAATTTGGACTTCTGGGTTCCACAAATGGGCTGAGGTAACTAAGACAGTAAACATATCTTCTTGGTCAACATGTATCTCAGGGTAATCACAGATGTGTTCCATTACCTGATACTGTTTTAAATTGGATAAAAACAGGAAAATTTAAGAAATAGAGTTTGTTTTTGCTTTTACATCAGTTTGGCAAAACAGAACAACCTCTTAATTACTAAGCACAAACCAATTTTTTCATTATTTTTAAAATATTTTAGTTTCTATTTATATTGGTTTTGTGATAAGTAAGTAAAATCTGTAAGCTCAGAAAATAGTCAAACCTAGGAAACTACTTCTGACAAGTGAATTAGCCTATTGAAAATCTGATTTAGATCCTTGGCATTAATTTTCAAGTTTTTACACTTTCCTTGGATTTCTTCTATCCAGGAAAACAACATGCTCTTTTTAGATGACTATACTCTGATTATAGTCTCTCCTTTATGGATTCAACACTAAATTGTAACCATAGGTATATTTTACCATTTACAAAAGTGCCTGGTTGGGGAGTGTAATACAATGATTTTGTAAATTGAATTACTCTAAAATTTCAAGGATTTATTTTTAATTCAATTATGATTAATTTTCATTTGTCACTGGCTCTTAATGCTTTATTTTAAAGTGTCTCTCATAGACCCCCTTCTTTCATCTTCTTCCCTTATGCTCTCTGTCCAGTAACTCTAAGTTCTTACATGTTCAAGGTAGGCTTGTGTATTTTTTTAAAGGCAGGCGCACCAAAAAGCACTTTCCTGTGACTATCCTCTGTTTTGTTCATTTATGAGTCCAAATTTTATAGAATTGATTTAAAGAATGTCATATCTTTCTTATTATTGTGAATGGTTTTTAAAATGCTTTCCTTCTGACTCATTTCTGCATACTTTAAAATAATAATATGAATCAAATAAGTATGGGAATAAAATCACATTTACTTGTATCACATTTGATTCCATTTATATGGCAAAGTCTTATTATTATGTTGTTGTTATGAACATGCATTTCATAATACACTTATTTAGATGAATCAGAGCTTATTCATTAAGGTCATTTACTTTTAGAAATATGTAATTTCTTGTGAACACATGTATATAGAAATACATGTGTCTTTTTATAATTTAAGCAGCTTAAAATACAGATAAAATAAATCCAAGATACAAGATAATATGCCTTGCATTAATTTAAATTCATGTGAGTTAAAAGACAATTTGAATATTGTTTCCCATTTTCTACTAGCTTCTTGATCATATTCAGCAGCACATTTACCTTTACATATAATTAAGGAATCTTTTTTATTTCTACTGTAGCTCTGTCATAATGGATACTCTGCCGCAGAATCAGCTGTCATCTATCCCATGTGGTCAAGCGCAGAGGTGAGAATTCTCATTTGTGGGATGACCACTCACAGCTTTAAATGTTTTTACTGTAACTGCTTTTATAAGGTAGCAAGCTAGAGAGAGAGAGAGAAACAGAGAGAAGAAAAGAGTTCTCTCTGCATATTCCCATGTTGTGTGATGGCATTAGTCTTCTTCTGCTGTATTTTTCTAGAATGTGTGTGCGTGTGTGCATGTATGTGTGAGAAATGTCTTGTCTTTGTCCTAATAGCCACTCTTCTCTCCCTCGAGTTTTTTTCTCTATCCTCCCCTCCTATATTTTTCTTTTTCATCAATATCTTCTCTTTCAAAAAATTCTTGATAAATCAAATTTCCAACTTCCTCACTTTTAATATGGTAAAGTTACTTGGATCCCCAACATCAAGGGATCTCATACTTTAATGTCTGTAAGGATTTCCAGAGACACCTTTTAAAAATACAGATTTCCAGGCCTTACTTTGAGCAGTCCTCTTCCAGTAGATCCAGGGTGAGGCTGAGCATCTCCGAGCCTTCCCCCTTCATATTATGGTGCAGGGGATCAGGGGCAGTTTTCCTCTGGGTCTCCCTGCTGTTGCTATTAACAGTGGCTACAGCATCACTAATATTTTTCTTTCTTGTTTTAATTGCATTAATATTATCAACCAGTTAATAGCATTTTCTTAAAATTATGGTCAAAAGCATAGGTGTTTGATTTATAATGGTATCTGCAAACCACTCTTTTACTGAATTAATTTGTTTTGCTTGTATTTCCAAAATTGTAAATGCTGTGAGTTAAGTGACTGCTTTGCTTCAACTACAGGAGAATGTGAAAACACTCCAGGAGAGAGAGGTTGCATATATCAATGCAGACTCATACACAGAAGGTAAATTTTATTTCAGATTGTCATTAAATAGTATACCAGTATTTAAGTCTATCAACTCCAACTCATAAACTAGGATTATCCTCTTTCTATGAGATGCCTCAATAATACCTCCATTTCTCCATTTTACCAGAGAGAACATTATTATGATTCAAATGAATCAATATGATTCATAACTAAGCTATTGATCCTAATTTCTTTAGTATATTTACCATTTGCCTATCTTGGATTACTACTTAAAACTTTAGTACTTTTGACATTCTTCCTGTGGAGCTATTTTTAAAAGTTGGGCTAAAATATTTCATACAGAAATAGTTCCTGTATGTATTGGAACAACTCTGAAATAAGCACCCACTACAAACTTCCTTTTGACCCTGACATGTGGCATGTGCATCTGTAGGCTTTCATCGTATTATGATTATTTCTAGGTAAGTGTCACAGGACACATGTTAGTTACTGACATGCTCTAGTCTAAAGTCTTCATATTGAATTGAATAAATGAATAAAAACATGAACATTATGGCCTTACCACTTCCTTTGCCAAAGACCCCTAGGTACTGCTGCCGTAATGAGCAATGACCCTTACTTTTACTGCAGGAGCTGCAGCCTTAGCAGCAGAGTCCGCCTCTGCAGTCTCCTATCCTGAGTGTGTGCTGCAGCCTCTCTGGCTCCTGAATAGTTATTTCCACCTTGTGTTTTAGTTTTAGCCAGACTGTCTGCCTGTCTATTTATCTCCCTACCTATCTGTCTATTCTAAAATTTTATTTATTTCTTTTTACTGAAGTACATTTGATTTGTAATATTAGTTTCACGTGTACAGCAAAGTTACTCAGTTATATACATATACATATACATATACATATACATATACATTGTTTTTAGATTCTTTTCCATTATAGGTTATTATAAGATACTGAATATAATTCCCTGTACTATACAGTAGGTCCTTGTTGGTTATCTGTTTCATATATAATAGTGTATATCTGTTAATCCTGAACTCCTAACATATCTCTTCCCTTCCCCCTTTCCCCTTGGGTAACCATAGTTTCTTTTCTATGTCATGAGTCTATTTCTTGTTTGTAAATAAGTTCATTTGTATCATTTTTTTGTTTGTTTACATTCCACATATAAGTGATAGAATGTGATATTTGCCTTTCTCTGTCTGACATACTTCACTGAATATGATAATCTGTAAGGTCCACCCTATTTTTAATTCTCCAGGAATGATGCCTTGAATTTGAAATCTGTTATATATTGTTTATAATTAGAAAATAAAGTTAGAATTAAATACAGGTTTGTAGTCCATTTGGAGGTATTAAAATTCTCTCTTATTTATTTTGCAGGCAATTATACTCTCAGAGTTGACTGTACACCCCTTCTTTTCCAGTTGGTATATAAACTGACAGAAGAGGTATGTAAATAGATCTGTTGTAATGATTTCTGATGAGTAGATAAATCAATAACTTTTGTTTTCTAAATTACTAACATTTAAACTGGTGACAGACATAGCTGATTTGTATAAACAAGAAATCAGAACGAGCTTTAATACACTACTTATGTGACATAACTATGAGAACAGTAGTGCTAGTCTCTGTTCTAATAATAGTTCCTAATAATTGTATACATTTGTTAAAATGTGCAGGGTCTATTGTTTCATGGGGCAGAGTCTCTTTGATATAACAGAAAGAATACTGAGCTGGGTTGGGGAAGCCTTGGCTGTGAAGATTGCCTTGGCTATTCATTCATTCATTCATTTATTCATTCAGGAAGTATTTATTGTGTGGTTACTATGTATCAGGTCCTATGAAAGGAACTCTAGCAGCAAAAGTGATAAAAGGACAAGGTTACTGAATCCAAATACTTTGTAATCTAGAGAGGCCACAGACCTGTAAATGAGGACTCATACTTCACTTGAATATTGGATACTATATACAGTGGAGGACAGTTGCAGAAGAGAGAAGTTAAAATCCTAGGGTAGCTGGTGAGGTTGGAAAGCATTAGAAGGTGTTTAGAGAAGGATTAGTGGTTAGGCTGTAAAATGGAAGGATGTGAAAGTGGGGAGAATGTTTCTCCTCAGAGGACACAGGACCTAATAAAGATGTGGATGTGTGAAAGAACATTTCCTGACCTCTGGGTAATGCAATATAACCTCAATGTAAGGTGTTGGTGAAAAAGCTGGTAAGAAACGGGGCCTGACACATAGGCCTAAATGTTCATAAATCTGGTGATGGTGAAATTAAAGAATCTTTAACAAGGTTGTACATTATCATTTTTATTCATTAGAAAAATTACTCTGTATCAGTGCAGTGAATACGTTAAGCTGTAGTAAGTCTAAAAGCAAAATGGAAATAATTCCACATACTTGTTTAGCACACAGGAATTTATAAATACTAGTTATTGATGTAAAAACTACTCTGAAAATGCTACTGCACTCTGAATCTCTAAAAATTATGTGATCTACTCATTGAGTATATTTGTGCTTCATTTAAATAACCCCCCATTATAGAATTTAACTGTAGAAATGTTTCTTTCAAGTAGGTATCACTTAGATGACAGTGGGAAGTAGATGTCACATCTCTGTGGTCCTGTTTCCCAATCGCCCTTCATCTTGCCCTGTCCTTTTCACTGTTAGTGTCTTTAACATCTCATCCTCCCAAGTGAGCATCCTCCCATGCCCATCACAACGCCCACCATACTGGGAAGCTTAGGTCCTTGATCCTTTTATTGAAATGTCCCATAAAAACATCTAAAAGCACGCTGAAAAGACAGCCCTTGTTGGGGAATCCTTCTCATGAGATACATTTACTCTCTGTCCTACAGAGGAGGCTCCTGCCTTTATAGGAGGAGTAGTAAGAATTTTAGGGCCAAGAAGGAGAAGCTTAGGTCTATCCCCTTTGTACATTTATTTAATAAGTATTAAATGTGTAAGTGGTTACCATAGTGACAGTATAAATCAAACATAGTTTCTGCTATTAGTGTGTTACCTGTGTAGCCAGGAGAGACTATGATCAAGAATTTTCAAATCCAAGATAGAGATTAAAATCACCAAAGGGTATACAGATAAAAGTGTGGGAAGCAAAAAATAAGTATCTTAGTTTATTATTTTACATGTTGGAATTAAACAGCCTGCTTAATGGGAATTTGCAAATTTTTTCCCATTCTAAAGCCTCTTTTACATTAATTTGAATTTAATTTTCATGCCACTTTAGATACAATATATTTGACTTTCAGAGTTTTTGTTTTAGGTAGTTTTTTAACAGTTTAACTGGGAAATTAAAATGTGTATTTAGAAGTTACATTATCAGGATGAACTAATTAATTGTCCAGAAGAGAAGAGTGAGATTTTATAATCTTGTTTGATTTGATTGTCAGTGGAAGAATCAGACATCATTCATCTGGAGAAATGCTATTGGTTGCTGAGGGCTCAATCCTGAACTGGATGATTTGATTTAGAGACATTTGGCCCATTGGCTTCACCACCAATTCGTCCATCTCTGAGTGAAGGTGGGAATCCTTCTATTTTCTACAAATGTTCTTTGCTAAACACCTGAGCCTTGTTCCACCTTTGGAGCCTTGTGTAAGTCGGTTTACCTTTCTGCACTTGAATATTCTCATATATAAAATCAGTTTGACCAAGACAATCATTATGAAAGTGTGCTCCAGTGTGGTGCCTCAGCATCTGGTGCAGGGTCAGGGTGGTGGACACTGAATAGGCAAAGCTCTAGCTTCCACACATGACCCCACCTCTTCCTCAGCTGAGGAGTGTCTATTGTATTTCTTTTATATAGAAGAAGGTTCCACTGCTGTATACTTCCCCCACCCTTAAAAAATTAAGAAACCACTAGACCATCTCTAAGGTCCCCACTTAGCTCTAAACTTTTCACTACTATATATATATATATATATATATATATATATATATATATATATATTTTTTTTTTTTTAAATGAGGTTTACAAGGAGCAGTTGTGGGTGATAATCACAAAAACTGTATTTGAAATCTGAAAGCTTGGGTTCTTCTTCTGATTCAGACCTTTTTAAAAAAAATTTCTTACTTTTAGCAAGTCATTTAACTACTTCTTAGCTTCAATTTTCTGCTCTTTGAGGGCACAGAATTAGATTCTTGAAATAGACAGTCTGTATTCTTCAGGTTTCTAGTGTGTTTTAGAAATATTTATTTGTTAGGGGAGCTAGAACAGACAGGGTTTCCACTTCAGCAGTGCAGTTATGTTTTTACCTTTTTATAATTAGAGATTGAGAAATCATTTCATTTGAAAATAAAATGATTCCATTTATTTTTTAGGAAAAGTTTAAAAACCACAGGATTAGATTATAAATTGCCCTTTATTTCTGAAATTTAATATATTTAGTTATACAGATTAAGTGGTACAATGAAGACTGCAGTACAGAATTTCTGTCTCTTATAATATAGTGTGTTAGTTTTCTTTGCTTCATGAAGGAGCTGTATGTAGCTCATTAATAACAACACAGTATATCTTTGATACAGTTCAACTTTTCTTCTTCTTTTTTCCTTTTTCTTCTTAGTCTTTCCAAATTAGGATAATTGTGGTCTCTGACTTTTTTCCAGTTAAATTTTTAAAATACATTTTTGTTTTTTACATTCTACAATCACTTTTGACTTTTGGAATTAATATAAGATAGAGACAGGTATGCAGACAAAACCAAACACTAAATGATAGTATTTTCTTCTAGGAAGTTAAATGTTGGTTATAATTATGCCAGGGGGTGGGGGAAAAACTTCCTAAGACAGTGGAAACTACTGATAACTTTTAAAAACTAAATCAGTTTATGCGAGTCATGCCTCCTTTCATAGGCATGTCATTATTAACAGAAAGTTTGTTGGCTGTGATTTATTCTGTCTGTGTTCCTATTTTACAGGTTTATTTAATGCTTTTGGTGAAAATCATGACAGCCACATAGATTTTAAGGAGATATCCTGTGGGCTATCAGCTTGTTGCAGAGGACCTCTGGCTGAAAGACAGAAATGTAAGTGTGTTAAACATCACAAAATTTGGAAGCTATACAGAGAAAAAAATTAGCATCCATTCATGTAAAAAATCATCTGATTAAGGCTTGAATTTTCATCCCTTTTGCAAATAGCAATCTCTTGCTAAGGTTTTACTGACGTCAGTGTAAAGGTTCAATCATCTATTCTTTTTTACTGTGGAGTAATTTAAGATCTTTGTTATTAATAATGGTTGATTTTCCAGATAAATGTACAATTCATGATAAATGAACTACATCAGTCATGATGTGTTTGAAAATGTTAAGCATATAGAAAATATTTTCTGGTAGTCTATATAGAAAATTTGTCTTGCTTAACTTGAATTTCAACTTATTTTTTATCACTGTGTATATTGATATTTTATTAGCAAAATTAAATTTATGATAAAACAATTTTATTAAATACTAAATTTATCTTTTAAACCTATCTAAAATATTATGGCATAATTTATAAGCATATTACATTCCTAAATCTTAACCATATTTGTTTAGGAAAATGCAGCAGTTTACATTTAATTGGAACCTAATTCTTACATATTCACTAGGGTCATTATCTCTGCATCTTTCTAAAATACAGCTTCACAAATACTGCATATTTTGGGTATGATACTTAATAGTTCAATATTCTTTAGTAATGTTGTACTGTGATGCACTCAGTTAACTTAATAGCATAATTATTACATGGGTGTGTGAAGTAGATAATTATTTAATCTTAAAAATTTAGATTTCTTTTATCTTCCCTGATAGTATACCATTACTCTAACCTGGCTTTGTGATAGATTATTTGTTCACATTAAAGTTCTGGTATTAAAGAGGCTGAAGTCTTTGTTTCTCAATTGAGGTTGTTGTCTTAAATTTTTTTTTAATTTATTTTTTTGCCAGTGGACTAGTGGAAGTTAACCAAATAGACTAACTAGCAATTTTGCTGATATTGACGTTAATTAGCAAAGTGCTGATATTTTGGATTTTTAGCTTGTTGTATATAAACTTCATTGAAGAATTGAAATTGTTCTTAGGCAAAAATATTGGGTGCACATTAATTACATTGGAGAGGCAAAATCTTTATACAGTCATCTCTCATTATCTGCTGAGGATTGGTTCTGAGACCCCCTCAGATACCAAGTCCATGGATGCTCATGTCCTTATGTAAAATGGCATAGTATTTGCATATAATCTATGCACATCCTCTTGTATACTTTAAATCATCTCTAGATTACTTTTAGTACCTAATACAATGTAATTATTTGTAAATACAATGTAAATGATATGTGAATAGTTGTCAGTGCATAGCAAATTCAAGTTTTGCTTTTGAGAACTTTCTGGGAAAATGTAGTTGTTTGAGGAACTAAGTAATTTCACTAGGGCAGGTTGTAATAAAATGTATTATACTTCAGAATATAAAAGTAATTTTCCTCCATAAGAGTTTCTTTTCTTTAGTTTGCTTCAAGGTATTTGATGTTGATGGTGATGGAGTTCTCTGTAGGGTTGAACTGAGAGACACGTGGTTGCACAGAGGTCTGGAAGGACAACTGCACCGATGATACCTTGGTAAAGTCTGATTGTATACATCTTCTTGCATGTAAACTTCCAACAGGAACATAGAGTGAAGAATTTTTTAAAAGAGGTTGAGAAAAAGATTTCTTACTACTTCTAGGTTCTATATTATGCTACTCAAAATATTCATAGCCAAAGATGCAAAATTGGGAAGAGAATTTACCTTAGAAAATTTAATAAACTGAATGTATTATGTAAAAAAAAAATGAAACCACTGGAAAATTGTCATAAATTTTTAAGGTAAACAAGCAATCTATTTCTGGAATTAAAAAAAAACAAAACTTGACCGAAAAAATATTTTATACTTCAGCTACTGTCTAATAAAAATGATACCTTCTCTTTCCTAACTACTGATTTGGGTTTCTGGTTTTAAAGGAATTACTTGTGGATCTATCCAACATTGTAGAGACACATAGAATGCACATGACACCACAAAGGTGAGTCTAGCAGAGACTAATTTATTCTTTTCTAAAAATACATTATATTCTGAATTGGTATACATACGTTACATATACATACTTGAATCTCTTCTGCATCATCCCTGCTAAATGCTTATTTGGACCTGTGGTTACAATAACTCCAAGTTGTCCCTAAGGAAAGCCCATTCGACCTTTAAACAACTCCATTAAGTGTTATTTACATAAAAACATTATATTTTATAAGCTAGGCATTTTGTAAAAATTAAGTAGAGACAGCCCTTGCCATCTGTAGTTTATAATCTTTACTTCTCCCAGTTTAATACATTATGGTAAGACAAAACTTATATTGAGCAAAAGAAGCCACAATAAAAGAACACATTGTACAATTTAATTTATATGAAGTTCTAGAACAGAGACAGAACTAATGTTAATAAGTGTTACAATAGTGATTTTGGAGATGGGTGAGTTAACTGAGAAGGAGCATAGGATATCTGGGATGATGGAAATTATTTTTCATCTCAATCTGGGTGGTGTATATAGTTTTTAAATTTTTTTTTCAATAATATTGGTGAGGGTCTGTCCTAAGTTCTTTAATAGCAGCCAGAATAAGTGTATAATAGCAGAAACAAGCATGTACTTTACAAAGAATAAAGCCTTGAATTTTTTTAGTTTCAAAACATTTATTAAAGATATTATAATAGGTTTGCCTTAATGTCTATGTATCCCTGTGAAACTGAAGATAATCCATATATGTGAGACACATATGAGTTAATTTGACCCTTTCTATTCAAATGTTGACATGTACCAAGTTGCAAATGGTAGGATGTAGACCATAGTGGCCTTACACAGGCTTAGAAAAATAAGTAACATTTTTTTCAATCACAAATCCAGAAGAAATCATCATAGTCTTATTAACTGACACTCAATAGAAATAAATAATAGAAATGAATTTTTCAGGGCTTGATCTTTGTTTGGCAATTCAGATAACCGTCTTGATTTACTTTTCTGCCCAAAACTAAGGTAGCCATTTCTATTTGGTATATATGAAAACAGAAACACAGGAAAGTTTCTATTAGGAAATACCTTATGTAGAGATACAATTTCCATCGCCTTTCTTCTGGGTGTTTGATAAGTATGGAGGTTATCATTGCTGTCTATTTTTATATAAGACCGAGTTTCTTCTTATGGCTGTACTTTTGAACATTAAAAAAAAAGATCATTTAGCTGCTCCATCTCCGTGTAACCATAATAATGAAATGGTAAAAATTTAGAATAGATTTTGGACCTTTCAACCAAACCTATTACCCATATTCACTGGTGACTAGACGGTGACAATATTACCCATTATTTTGTACCATTACATTGGTGTTAATATACTTCAATGGAAGTTGCATCATGAAAGCCATTAATTACCATCACAGTGCTTTAAAATCTTTTCTTGTAATAAATGGTAATATATATTGAATGAATACATGAATATCATTAATAGTAAATATTATTAAATATCTTTAAATAATAAATCGTTAGATAATAAAAATATAATTAAGTAATAAACGCTAAGAACATTATTATTCATCTAGGATTGTTAAGGTGATTGTTCAAAACATGAAGTAAGAAGCATTTGGTTATATTTTTGCCTGCCAAGAAATATTGTCTACTGTATATAAATGTAATTTTTGGTACACTTTGACACCAAAAAAAAAAAAATACTGCTTTACTCAACTTGTGAAAGTAATGTTACATTTTATTTTGAGGAAATGTTAATATAGATACTCATTTATTATATATATTTAGTTCTTTTAAGTCTCTTAAGAAGTCTAATAATATTGCCAGATGTTTTAAAGATCTTAGAAAATTGTTAGGGTCAAAGGGCATAATCCAAAGAGTTTGGAAAAATGCTTTCAAAGTTAGTAAATAGTCCTTTTTCTCTACCCAGAACCTTTTGTGGGTTCTGTTAGTAAACTTCACCTTGAACCAGAAGATACTGTGAGTTATTTCCCAGGTCTTACTGGAGGAAGATTTTTGGTGATAAATTGCCCACGTTATGAGTGACTACTTCAGAGTTTGGTTACTTTTGAACTTATTCTTGCTGGCCTACTTTCGGATGAATACACAGCATCTACATTAAATCATTAGTTTTCTTTCAGACAAATGACCATTGCAAGTTTAATAAAACAAATTTAATTCAAATAATATAAGAAAATGAAGATTTAAGATATTCTTAAATATTGTTTCTCTTTCAGAATGGCCATCTTAACTCTAGAAGAATATCAGATCTGGAGTGTGAAAAATGTTCTTGCCAATGAGTTTTTGAATCTACTTTTCCAGGTATGTTTAAGGTAAATGACAGAGACCGAGGGCAGTGGTACCAGTAGTTCTACATCTTTTCCATTATGTAGTAGTTAGACAACTAGACTACAAAACCATATATTGTCAAAAGAACTGCATTAACCTGTACACCACCAGCAGATGGTAAGTTAGAGCGTGCGTGCTTCTTAGAGTCACAATGTGCATGATAGGAAAGTAGAGTATAGCTGATAATGTTTATCTTAATAACTCATGATAGAGCAGATTGTAGACACATAGAAAAGCATTTAAAATGTAAAAGCCATTATAATTTGCTATTTTTCTTTACTTTTTTTTTTAAGACCCTCCCTAACAAGTAAGGCAGTGTGGACAGAGACATAGATCATAAGTTGGCAGCTGTAAATTTTTCACAAAGTATACCATCTTTCCAGTTAGGAGGTTATTTTAGATGCAGAGCTGTTTCTTAATTTTCTTTCTTTCTTTCTTTTTTTCTTTTTTGTAATTTAATTCTTTAGAAGGTCCAATAAAGATTGAAGGAGAAAGGAGGAAAGAAAAGCTGTCAGGGGTGAACATGAAATCATAAAACTTGCCAGATTTTAAGTATTTTTCCAGTTAAAGTAGTTCTCTTTGCTCCAATTTAAAGAAACAACTTATAGTTTCCCATTTTTCATAATTCTTCAAAAATATATGTTGATTTAATAGTATTTTACAGGGGGGAGGGGTGTGAGTAGGGACAGACTGGAAGTTCAAGATTTGTAAATACTGACAGGTATATATAGAATAGATAAACAAGCTTATACTGTATAGCACAGGGAAATATATTCAAGAATTTGTAGTAGCTCATGGTGAAAAAATATGAAAACAAATATACGTATATTCATAAAGGACTGAAAAATTGTGCTGTACACCAGAAATTGACACAACATTGTAAATGGACTATAACTCAGTTAAAAAATAAAAGATATAACTGTTAGAACACTATAAAAAAAGTAGTATTTTAGATTTTTTTTTTATTTTATTCTCCTTTTCTTATAAAAGCACCCCTATGAAGATCAATAAGGCTTGATATCTTCATATCTATCATGATCCTCCATTGTGAATACAGAGTAACCTGCCTGTGGCACAGCTATGTTAGAATAAATGAAAATTGAACTCTTCCTGACAGCTAATATCTAATGTATATTTAAAGCATATGAAATCTGATAAGCCTGTGATGCCCATTTAAATCAATCAGTTGCTCCACTGTCAGTTATCTGCCAGGATCTAAGTTGATATGTCTTTATAAAATATAAATACATATAAAAATAATATAAACCTACTATAAACAGAAATGACTTGGTTAGTAATATGAAAATTGAGCAGCTATTTTTATCTCATTTAAAATGATGCCCTCAATTACTTTAAGTTATCATTAATTATATAGATATTTTGACCACTGAAGTTTGTGTCTGAGTCATGTTGCAGCTCTTACATAGCAAAGCATTTTGAACTTTTATATTGCCTTTCCTATTTTCTCATGCTTATCAGGGACTTGCATAGGCACTATTTTTTCTATGACTCTATAAACAGATGTATGCCTGAAATTTTCTTTTGTGTCTCAGGGTTTCTAGCATTATATTACTGACAGATTTTTTATTGGTTAGCAATCTAATTTTTTTCTTGGTATATATAGTCCTTTCAGTCCTTTCAAATATATATATATATATATATATATATATATATATATATATATATATATGTAGTCAGTTTTCAATTTTGTGTCAATTTCTGGTGTGCAGCACAATGCTTCAGTCATACATGAACATACATATATTCATTTTCATACTCTTTTTCACCATAAGTTACTACAAAACTTTATTGGATATAGTTCCCTGTGCTATACAGTATGAACTTGTTTATAAATTGGGAGTTTGAGATTTCCAGGTACTAAATATTAACATTACATTTTATGATGCTCACTTTATCCCATATTCAGACATGCTTTTAAAACTTTATTTTCACTTAATATATAAGCAAGCAGGCTTACTCTAAATTGTTTTATTTTCTGTCTGTTTCTAAAATAGAATTAGCTAATAAATTCAGTGATAAAAGCTTGAATTATACTTTTATTTTATTTGCCAAGATCCCACTCCTGGCTGACCATTTTGGGTATTTAAGTATAAAGTAAGTAAATGTCAGTAGAATTAGGAAACCATTCCTGTGGTAATATTATTTTCAGTCCTTTCAAATAAACTCAGTGCCCAATATTTTGCAGAGGAAGCATTCTAAACATGACCAGGATCTTCTATCTTATACGTTTGTCAGAAAGTATCAAATGTTAAACAGTTTGATAAACAGAATAGTGCACCACACTGACCCCTACCTATATCCATGTTCTAATCCTGAAATCTGTGAATATGTTATTTTACATGGCAAAGGGTATTTTGCAGATGTATCAGGTTAAGGACTCTGAGACAGGGAGATTAGCCTGGATTATCTACATGGGCCTAGTCTAACAACAGGAGTCCTTAAAAATTGAAAATCTTTCCCAGATGTGGTCAGAAAGATATGACTTTGGAAGAAGGATTAGAAAGCTGTAAAGCTGTTAGCTTTGAAGATAGAGGAAGGGTCATGGGTAAAGAAATGTGGGTGAACACTAGAAGCCGGAAAAGACAAGGAAATATATTCTTCCTTTGACTTACAGAAGGGCATACAGCCTGCTGACATCTTGATTTTTAGCCAAGTGATACCTGTTCCTGACTTGACCTACAGAATCATAAAATAATAAGTTTGTGTTGCTTTAAGCTGCAAAATTTGTGATAATTTGTAACAGCAGTGATAAAAATAAGTATAGGGGAGGTAATCCAAATTTATGGATTGGAGGGTTCAACATTTTAAACATGTCAGTTCCCCTTCAACTGATTCAAAGATTTATATGTGCACATCAAAATCCCCAAAACTTAATTGTTGTTACTGTTTCTTTGTAGAACTTGACAAGCTGATTCTAAATACATAGAGAAGCTTGAAGAGCCAACAATAGCCAAGCTGATATTAAAGAACAATGTTAAAGAACTTATTATAAAACAATATTAAGTCTATGTGATAACTACCTAAAGTTAGACATATAGACCAATGGAACAGTATTGAATTAAACCCTATACCATACATGAACAGTAATTTTAGATAGATTATAAATCTAATAAATTTGAAACAAAAAGCAAAGCATCTGGGGGAGGGTAAAGCTCAGGTGGAATGTGTGCTTAGCATGCATAAGGTCTTGGGTTCAACTCCCAGTACCTCCATTAAAATAAATAACCTAATCCCCCACCAAAATAAAGCATCTAGAAAATAGTGTAGGAGATATTTTAATGACTTTGAAGTGGCAAAGAGTTCTTAAACAGGACACAGCACTAAACATAAAAGAAGAGTTTTAAGTTGGACTTCAGTAAAATTAAGAATTATTTTTATCAAGAGATACCATTAAGAAAGTGAAAAGCCACATGGTGCGAAAATATATTTGCTATATCTATATCCACCAAAAGACTTGTATCTAGGGCATATAGAGAACAAAAACCAGTGGAGAAAAAGGCAAAACCTCAATATTAAAATGTGCAAAAAAACTGAACAGGTGCTTCACACACAAAAAGAAAAATCCAAATAAGCTATGAAAAGTGGCTGAGCTCGTTAGTAATAATAAAAATACGTACTAAAACCACACTTGGAACACCATTAGACATCCACTAGAATAGTTAGTTGTTAAGTGATATGAAGCATTGGTGAGGGTAACATGCAATGGGGACTCTTACACATGGCCAGTGGGAATATAAATTCTTACAAATAATTTGAAAGTAGGCTTTTTGAATGAAAGTTATATATGTATATGTGTGTGTGTGTATATATGTACACACACACACATATACATACATACAAACACACACTCCCTGTGTACCCTTCAGAAGCTTCTACATCAGAGCACAAAAGGACATCCAGAAAATTCTCATAATCACTATTTGTTATAGCCCCAAATAGAAAATGACCCAAACACCTGTCAACAATAAATACATAACCATAAGTGGTGGCACATGCATACAAGTTGTATACTTTAAAGCAATAAAAATAAATATACTAGTTTACAGAAAACACTAGTGGATGAATCTTACATAATGTTGAGTGGAATGTACGGGACTAAAAATTTCAAAAGCAAAAAAACCAATCCATGGTGGCTGAATTTAGGATGGTGAATCCATCAAAGGGGTGCCATAGTATCTGGGAAGAAACCCAAAGTGGAACAGCAATGTTCTGTTTCTTGACTGGATGAAGGTTACATAGATGTGTTTACTTTGTGAAAAATCACTGAGCTGTATACTTAAGATATGTTCACATGTAAGCATGTATATTATATTTGCATTTTTTAAAAAAAATGTTTGCTTGCAAAAAAAGATATCCAAAGCCTAAGTATTTATCAGTAGGAGAATGGATAAAACAAATGATAGTATATTCAAACAATGGAATAAATTCAACAATAAAAAAGAATCAACTACTGATACAAGGATGAACCTCAAAAGCCTAATTTATACATTTCATTGTCAGGTAAATTTTAACTCAGAAGGTAAACAAAACTATAAGCAGGCATGTGCCCTAGGGGGAGGGGTGCTGAAGCCTTTGTCTCCTCAGACCTGTGCCATTACTGGCACATCTCGCAAGAAGAGAGGCAGGGCTCAGCCACAGCTACCATCTCCTCCTGTGCATATTGCCAGGGCGGGGGCAGGGCTGAGACCTGAATCTGCACGTGGGGGCCCCACAACCTTTTAGGCAGGACTGAGACTTGTTTATAGCCTGAGGCAGAGAGGATTTTTCTACCCTGACACCTCAGAGAACTTGTGCCGCCAAGGGAAACAAGGAGCTCAGATTTGGCAGAGAGCGTAGGCGGGGCTGTTCCGTGGTCTTCCCTGAGCCCACCTACAGACCGCCTACCCGAGGCAGAGCAGGCAGCTGCACAGAGCAGCGGAGCGACCAGCACCAGGAGAGGGCAGGTGGGCAGCCACCCACCTTCCTGGCAGGAACACAGCACCTGACCACAGTGCTGGGACAGGGTGTGATCTGCCCACCTGCTTCCCCCTAAGCACAGCATCTGACTGTGGCATCAGGAGGGGGAGTGACCTGCCCACCCACTGGATAAGAGTTCAGCTCCTGACCTAGTGTTAGGAGGGGGCACAATCTGCTGGCCAACAGCCACTGAGAGCAGCACAGATGAGGGTGCCAACAGAAGGCCTATGAAACAGCAAGCTGAGTTCATGAAGCAGGGCAAAGACACAAAGACCTCTCGATAAAATCATTAAGGGCACACCATCTCCAGGATAAGTAGGTAACTGCTACTCCTTAAGCCACGGTGCCAGAGAGATATGAGCAATGTGAAGAAGCAGAGAAACCACTCCCAATGAAAAGATCAAGAGAAATCCCCTGAAAGCATGAACAAAGAAATAGACATTGATGGTCTATTAAATCAAGATTTCAAAAAAGAGTGATCAAAGTACTGAAGGAACTAAAAGAAATAGTGTTTAGGTATATAAAATATATCAAAAATGAAATAGAAACTATAAAGAAGAACTAGGTAGGATTAGTAAACTCATTGGCTGAGATGAGAGCTGACCTAAAGGCTGTGCAAAGCAGACAAGAAAATACAGAAGAGTAAATAAGTGACCTAGAAGACAGGACAACAGAAAGCACCCAATCAGAACAGCTGAGAGAAAAACAAATGAAAAACAAAACAATATACGGGACCTATGGGGTAATATAAACTGTGCCAATGTATGCATAATAGGAGTTCCAGAAGGGGAAAAAGAACAAAGCGGATTGAAAAGGTATGGGAAGGACTCATGACTGAAAATTTCCCAAACCTAAAGAAGGAATCATATCCAAGCACAGGAGGCTCAGAGGGTCCCAAGCAGGAAGAACCGAAACAGACCCACACCAAGGCATATCCTAATCAAGATAGCCAGATTCAAGGATAAAGAAATGATCCTAAAGGTAGCAAGAGAAAAACAAAGAGTGAGTTACAAGGGAACCCCCATAAGGTTTTCAGCTGATTTTTCTACACTATTTACAACAGCTAAGGCATGGAAACAGCCTAAAATGTCCATCAACAGATGACTGGATAAAGATGTGGGATATTTATATGATGGGATACTATTCAGCCACAAAAACTGACTACATAACGCCATTTGCAGAGATATGGATGCTCCTAAAGAATGTTATTCATGGTGGAGCAGTACAGAAAGAGAAAGAGAAATACCATGTGAGATCACTCATGTGTGGAATCTTAAATATATGCAAGATCTTGTGGTAACTCACAGCAAAAAAAAAAAGTGACAATGAATATATGTACGTTCATGTATAACTGAAAAATTGTGCTCTACACTGGAATTTGTCATAACATTGTAAAATGACTATTACTCAATAAAAAATGTTTAAAAATAAATAAAATAAAATATAAACTTTAAAATACTGTATAATGAGAGGTGTGATGTTCTAGTATCTGTTCTAAGAAGTACGTTAGACACACATAAGAATAGCCAATGGTCAGAAAGATCACATGTTATCAGCTACCACCCCATGCAAATTAATGACATTTAGCAGATATTCATATATGTGTGTAAATATATAAAATAGGTATTAGTCTATATGTAAATCAAATCAAATATTATATTATAATCTAATGTAAAATCATATCAGCAAAAGCACTGTGCTGACATAAGTGTCTTGGTGTAAACAGATTACAATTTTTTATTGAGTTGTCATAATGGGATAATATTGTGAACCAAGTGGAAATTGTAAAAAAAAGTTATCCAAAAAAAAAAAAAAATCCTGACTACATGAAAAGATGCAGTTACTATAAGGCCTTTCCCATTATTTACTATCAGTGTCAGAAAGTCTTGGAATAAGTTAGGAGAATTAAAAACTCTAACAAGACACAAGAATGCACTCTCTGTTAAAGAAAATAAACGAAAAGAAAAAAACAAATGAATAGACAATTAAGGTCCTACAGATAAAAATACCAATTTTTATGGGAAATAGCCTTAAAATAAAAAATAAGGAGATTATATTCTAATTTCACCTTTTGAATTAAGATATACAAAATTTAGCTGAATACCTTCGTATTTTGCACTTATGAAGAAAAAAATGTATTTGCAATGAAAAAGCAGCCATTACCCTGCCTTTTGAGTATTCTAAAGTTTTAGGTCTGAATATATTTCATCTTAAATGATCTTAAGCACTATGCAGTGGTTGGTGTTTTAAAAATACCACTGTGTGTGGAACTTCTAAAAGTGCTTCAAAAAATTTATATTTTTGTAATAATTTAGCAATGGCCTGGATATTATTTTTTAGAAGACAACTCACCATGGAATACTGCAAGATTTTTTCAATGAGTTTATATTCACACATGTTTAAGATTGTCACTGTATTATGAGAAAATGTCAACCGTGGCAGTATTTTGACTTGAAAATGAGATAAGCTGAGAAGCATATTTTAAGTATAAACTAAATGATTGCATTCCTTTAAAGACAAGAAAGTAAAAGCATGATAAACTCTGACTTTGACACACTTAAAATATAAAAATTAACATAATGTAATTTTACACACTTCTCTTTAACTCTCAGTACTTTCTCAGCCCCTTTCCCATTACACCCGCGTCCCCGCTCCTGACCCTTGGTGTACACACCTCCGTTCACACGGAGAAAGCGGGGACCCGGGCGGTGAGGACCCGGGGAGCGGACACCCCCGCGGCCCGGATGGACACGGACACTCACACCCGCATCCCCGCTCCTGACCCGCGGTGTACACACCTACGATCACACGGGGGAAGGGGGGACCCGGGCGGTGAGGACCAGGGGCGCGGACACCCCAGCGGCCCCGATGGACACGGACACTCACCCGCTCCCGGCGGGCGAGGAGAATAGTCGAAGCGGGCCCGCCAGCGCACCCGTCCCCTCCTGCCCTGCTGGCCGGGGCCCCAGCTCGGTCAGGTCCACACACACCCCGGCAGGAAGCGGGCTCAGGCCGTGGGAAACCGGCGTAACTTCAGACAGAGAGCGGGGAGCATCCTCCCGCAGACACGCAGGCAGCGCTGTCCCGGAGCCTCCTTGGCGCCGCCCTCTCAGCCCTGAGGAAAGCAAGCTCCGCCCCCAGGGAAGACGCTGGCTGCTGACGCGGACTGCGCATGCGCACCGCCACCTAAGACACGCTGGCTTCGTTCGCCCCCTGCAGGTCCTCGAGGGCGGTGCAGGATACTCGGAACTCACTGTAGAACACAAGACCCCTCCCAGCCATGATGCTAAATCAATGGAAATCTCAGTGCCCTGGCCTCTTTTTTAATGGCACTGGTGATGCTCTCATCCAGCCATGCCTGCTCTCTTGCCTGGCACATGCCTCAGTCCTTGGAATCCTGCCTGAATCAGATTCTGTTCTGGAGGAAGGACAGGTGCAGAAGAATCTCAAAATTCCAGACTTAGAAGATGACCAAGAACCCAAACTCAACTCTGTCAACTCCCTGGGGTCCCCTGAGGAGTGTGGTTTTCTCAGAACCATCTGCCCTGTGTCAGGAGCAGACCAAGCCTCAGGTAGCTTAGAGAGGCTATCATGCAGCACATGCTTTGGATGGTTCTCAGTTCTGACCTGCATGATCTTGAGACCCTTTTGTAACTCCTAACACTCTGTTTTCTCATACCTATAGTGATGGTTATTGATGACTGAGTTAAACCTCTTACAATGCTGAGGTGCTATTGTTCCTTGGATAACAGAGTATTTTGAAGGGATCAACAGTTTATCACTTCCCCCTAATGAAGTATGTTTTTAAAACTAGAAATATTTCAGGGGGCACTCAGGTCCTCCTCTTGCACCAGTTCCTGAGGTGTTGGCAGTTTCTGCTCTGAGCTCCAGATCCTGATCCTGCCGGTGGTCTATGGTGATGCCAGTGTGTACATGCTCTTCCTTTTGCACCGGTGTGGAAAGGAGGCAGCCCTTCCCCTACATGAGGCTGCAACACGCTGACACTCAAAGCAGGCACAATGAAGAACCAGCTAGAGTCCCCGGTACCAGCTGTCCCAGGTAGAAACGTCACCTTCACCACAGTGTTCCTGTGCTCCTATCAGGCCTTCACTACTCCCAGCAGGCCATGCATGAGCAGTGTGACAGTGTGACACCTGCACAGCATGGTGGTGATGATCCCACCTTATCTGTTTCTTTTTGGAATGTCCCCACACCTCTCTGAGCTTCACTTTGCTCTTCTCACAGGCAGAGTTGTACAGGCATGAACCTCACAGGGTTATGGTAGGTAGTCACGGTAGCTGCTCACCCAGTGGCAGGCTCTGCCGAGAGGGCTGCTGGGAGTGCTGTGTGTCTTCACACTTGTCCTTCACTCTCCCCAGTGAAAACACTCTTGGCCTTATCCTTCCCTGGTCTGCGGCCTTTCTGTGCTTGCAAAAGAACATGGAAACTATCTGCAAAGAAGTTTTGAGGTTCTGTCCATCTGGTCCAGGAAATGCTGACTCTCCGAGATGTGCTGTTGGGTGGGCTCTCATGGGAGGGGCTTGGGCAGGACTTCCCTTTGCAATAAGCTGCCCCACCCAGCCCTTTCCATGATCCAGACTCCTGGGACCAGGGTGCAAATCCCCAGCTCCGCACTTGTCAACCATGTGACCTGGGCAACTTTCTCAAACCCAAGCTTTGTCCACCCACGGTTAGCAGAGATGGGGGATAACAGGATGTCCCGCACAGAGTGTCTGTGCAGATTAAGTGAGGTAGAACAGACAGAACAGTGGTGGGGCCTGGCCCATTGGTTGACAGAAGGGAGCTCACCATGTGCAGCAAGTTCCACGGGTCACCCAGCAATCTGCCCAGAGGCTTAGCCACTCCATCGCTATCATGCATCTGAAGTCCACTTAACCACATGGGAGAGAAACAAACACATATTCTGAGTGTAGCTACCACAGGGAAAATTGCATCTGAGCGGGGAGTAATACCAGAGGGTGATCAGGATGGAGGAAGATGCCCCCTGGGTTTGAGCAGACTGGAGCTGCCCTCCAGAGCCTGGGGTTAGTGAGGATGGGCTTGTAGAAATGCCCCTCTCCTTTACCCATCAATGCTGGGTCCTGCGGGTACTGAGTCCCACAACCGGTGTGCTGCTTGGGTCCTCAGCACAGAGAAAAACCCAGGGGTTCCCACAAGGCTTCGGCCACATCCTCTGCTTCCTGAACTCCCACTCTGGTGACCCCACCTGGGATGCAGAGATGAGGTGAGGCAGGGACCTGTGCTGTCAACATCACTGCTCTACCCTGGGAATCTGGCACACAGTAGGTGCTTGGTAAGACATTGTTGAATGAACAGCAATACTGGGCCAAGTTTCTGTGGGTGTCTGTGCCCCCAGTTCAGGGACCCCTCAGGGCCCACCTCACAAGTGACATGAAAATAATAATCCCACCAGGAGCAATAACAGTTCCTCAGAATAAATGGGCTTTTCCAAGCACTCTCCACCTGTTGCAAAGGCCTCCCAGCAGGGAAGTGGGCTGTCAGGGGCAGCACTGCACTCTCCACTGTAACAAGGAGAAAGCCAAGGGCCACAGAGAGGAGTGCCTTTCCAGTGTCACTGCTCACTTTCCCACCTTTTGGGAGACCAGGAGGCTTTTCTACTACATTCTGGCTCTGAAGCCCCAATACTGTGTGGACATGCCTCCCTCCCCGGAGCAAGGAACCACTAAGTGACCTGTCACTTGTCACCAAGCAGACAGGCTCATTCCAGCTCATTGTGCCACCAGCAGGTTGTGCTAGAAGCAGAATCCTCTGGGAGACATCACACTCTCCCAAGCTGGAAACAGGTGAACAGCTCACAGGTTTCCTGAAGAGGATGGTCACATGGCCTTGATCTGGCCGATCAGCATTTTCCATCCTCCCTGGCCACTGTGATTGGCTCAAGGCTGGGCACCAGCCCAATCAGGCTCCACGGAGGTCAGGCCTAGTTGCTGGAATCCTGGGAGCAGAGAAGTTCTATTTCAGTTGGGAGTTGAGGGGTGGTGATGTCAGCATGTGGCAGTTGGTGACTATCTTGCTTTATAAAGGCAGAGCCATGTGAAGATGACACCAGTGGCAGAGCCCAGAGGTGGGGAAGGATGACTTTTGTTGTCACTGAGCACCAGGTACAGACCTGCCTGAAGCTATCTCCCTGTGGACGTCTCAGTTAGGTAAGTCATTCTCTCCTGCCCTGTTTGCTTCTTAAAGCCACTTTGGTTTTCTGTCACTGGTTTTAAGAAAAAGTTTGACTATTCCTTCAAGCTGGCTAAATGGAGACCCTGGAACTGCAACAGTGAGGTGACAGGCAACAATGTGGCAAATAGACTCCAGAGGCCTCTGTTCAAACAGGGGATTGTAAATGACAAGGGAGAGTACACATGGCCTCAGTGAACAGATTTGCTACTGGTAGCTCCCAGTTCCTGGATATTAGAGTGCATGCACTCAGCCAAGTCTCAGCTCTGCTGTCACACCTGCTAACCCACAACTCTCCTCTCCCACCTGCCAGGCCTAGGGGGGGCTGGACACCCCCGGGCACCTGAAACAGCCCAGGGCTTTGTGTAGTAATTTACACAGGCTGCCCCCAGTTCTGAGGGTGAGGGTGACTGGGTTCCAGTTTACAGAGAAAACAGACTAGACGTTCTCACTGGTGAGATGTGGGGGTGGGACCCCAATCTACCATCTGACCTATGACTTCGGAGTGGACAGCCTCCCCACCCTCAGCCAGGATGCTTGCTAAGCCTCGGGGCTCAGGAGTCCTGTTCCCTCCATCACCCCTCCTGGAGGTGAGAGTGGGGGGCTCTTCTCTATACAACATTCACCCCTGCAGGGGCACACGTGTGACCTCACAGTCTGTCATCCCTTCCTTATGACCTGGACCTCCTTGATGTGTGAGCACTGCAGATCATGGGTGCACACGTGGGCAGGTGCACCATGACTGAGAGGACAGCACTCCAATTTAAGCCCCCTCCATGCTCAGATGATTACATCCTGGAATTGAGGGGTTCCCAGGGGTCAGGTGGCCAATTCTGGCCTTAGGGGCAAATTCTTATCACCCAGGGGGCTAATTTTTAAATTAAATTACACATTTACAATTCAATAGTCAAGCCCCTTTCTAGGCAGCCTTGTAGCCTCTCAGCTTTTACCCCTCGCTGTGACCATGTTCTAAGCTTCAAATTGAGTGCCATTATGGACATGAACATGTCCCTGTCATGTGTCACCTTCACAGTAAGCGGCCACCCCAAACTCCCCTCCCTTCCCCTTGTCGATATCTCCACACAGGGAGTAGGGTCCTTTTGATGCAGTTGTGCAAATGTGCGAGCTAAGGGTTTAGAATGTCCAGGCTAGGAGGGGTCTTCTCCACATGGCAGGGCAGGTGGGCTGGCAGGGGATGATGGTTCACTTGTAAAACCTCAGCTGGTTTCAGGCAGTGACCACAGACTGGCAGCCAAGGGCTCAGCTGGTGCAGAGTAAGCGGATTAAATGTGTTCACCCAGACGCCTTGGGAGTGGCAGCCCTGGAGTACGACTACAAGTGAGGAAGGTGGAGGATCCCCAGTGCCTGGACCTCCAACTTCTAAAAATCAGGACTGAGATGTGGCTTTGAAATCAGAACACTGGAATTCAAAGCTTCCCCCACCACTTTGTCAATAATTCAGAGCAAATCAGCCTCAGTTTTCTCACGTGTAAAATGAGAACTTTGAAGCCTCTCCCTCTGAGGGTGTGGAGGGAAGTAAATGCGGTGACAGCAGAGCACAGGAGCTGTCTTGGCTGAGCCTGCATACAGGCAGGCCTTTGTTGCTGCCATGACCACTGTCTTCCAGGGCAGGGTCTGCACTCGTTCCCTGTGAAGGTCCAGACAGTAAACATTCTAGGCTTTGAGGGACCTACAGTCTCTGTCACAACTACCACCCTCTGCTGTTGGAGGGCAAAGGCAGCTCCTGCAGTAGGTAGTCCAGGCTCGCACCCCCGCTTCCTGACATAAGTATTCCTGAGATACAATTTTCACATAACTTTGTTGGCTTTAGGTGTGCAGCATAATGACTTGTTACATGTGCATATTGTGAAATGATCAGTTCATTAACTTTACTTGACGTCTGTCATCACCCATAGTGACACACTATTTTCCTTGTGATGAGAAATTTTAAGAAGTACTCCCTTAACTAACAAATGCACAACGCAGTGCTGTTAACTACAGTCACCTTGCAGTACATTATGTCCCCAGGACTTGTTTATCTTCTAACTGGAAGTTTGTACATTTTGATTATCTTCCCGAATTTCAATCACCCCCTGACTCACCTCTGGCAACCACCAACCTGATCTCTGTTTCTATGTGTTTCTGTTTATTTTGTAGATTCCACATATAAATGAGATCATAGGTATTTGTCTTTCTGTCTTATTTATTTCACTTAGCATAATACCCTGAAGGTCCACCCAAGTTGTCACAAATGGCAGTATTTCACTTTTTTAATGTCTGAATAAGATTCCATTTTATATACATATATATGCATCACGTTTTCTGTACCCATTCATCTGCTGATGGACACTTAGGTTGTTTACATATCTTGGTTATTGTAAATAATGATACAGTGAACATGAGGGTGCAGTTGTCTCATTGACATAGTGATTTCATTTCCTTTGGATATATTTCCTGCAGTGGACTTGCTGGATCATATGGAAGTTCTAATTTTAAATTTTGGGGGAGCCTTCTTACTCTTTTCCCGAGTGATAGCACCAATTTACATTCCCACCAACATTGCACAAGTTTCCCTTTACTTCACACCACCACCATCACTTGTTATCTCTTGTATTTTGATGACACCCACCCTGACAGGTGAGAGGGGGTATCTCATTGTGGTTTTGATTTGCATTTCCCTGATGGTGAGTGATGTTGAGCACCTTTTCATGTACCTGATAGACATCTGTGTGCCTTCTTTGGAAAAATGTCTATTCAGTTCCTCTGCCCACTTTTTAAATCAGATTGCTTGTTTTTGCTGTTGAATTGTAAGAGTTTTTTATATGTTTTGGGTGTTAACCCCTTATCAGATATATAGTCTGAAAGTACTTTCTCCCCTTCTGTCTGTTATCCTACCCTCTGCTTTCTGGATGACAGGGGTCCAGGCACTTGGGAATCTCTGCTTCTCACGTGTTTCCAATGGTGGGTGGGTGAGGGCTGTGTTCTGATAAAAGTGTGCACAACCGTGGGTCACTACCCCTTAGTTTAGAAGGTGGGCTCTGAAGAGTGCAGTGTGGGCAGGGATGTTTCCCTGAAGTCATCATTTGGATGGTCATGTGCTCTGGAACTCACATCATCTAGCCCGGGTGTGATGGGGCAATTTGCAAAGGGAGGACCTTGTAGCTAAGGCACTGACCAGGTGATCTTGTGTCTTGTTGGAAGGACCTGGAAACAAAGTTGTGTGGAACAGGGACTCCTCCAGGTCACAAGGCTCAGTTCAGACTTCTGGGATGCAGAGACCTGCTCAGAGCCACTGTCACTGAGGAGGGAAGGGCCTCAGGCAGGAGGGAGGAGTTGCTGGATTTCACTTGCCCTGTTTGTCAAGTTTCAGCTCTGGTGATGTGTGGAACATGGGCTTAGCTTTGGGAATGTAAGAGGAGAGGTTCCTGGGGAAGGGCTGGCTTTTTCCTCTGATTGAGGTCCTACTGTGTGCCAATCACAGCAGTCCTCTGAGTCAGGGCTGGAAAGCCAGGCACAGAGAGGTCAGGGAGTTTCCAAGTCACACAACATTAGGGGCATCATTAGGGTCTGATGCAGACCTGACGCCCAGCCCACATTCTCTCTCCTTTCTCAGGACCATCATGATCCCACATGTCAGAATCACCCAGAGAGGCCCAGGTATGGGCACTGGGACCTTTCCTGCCTAACATGCCAGGAGCCTTAAGAGGGACGACAAGACACTTCCTGAGTCCATGATGCCCAGAGGCTGCTCTTAGCAAGAGGCTCAGCACACACTCCTGGATGAATCCTAGCTCTGTCCTGAGTCACTCTGTCCTCCCTGCCTCAGTTCTTCTGCCCACATGGGGCTGCAAACAGCAGCCACTTCACAAGGGTCTATGGAACCTCCAGGATCCTGGAAGCAGCGCCCTCACACAGGGAGCACGGTCTCCTTAACTTTTCCTCACCTCTTTGCTGGATGTAGAGTCCCAGAGGGGCACTGGCTTGTCCCAATTCTCACCCCAGATCAGGGTCCAGCAGGGGGTGGTGTCCAGGCTGGACTCTGTCCTCTGCCCCTTTTGGGGACCCTCATTCATTGCACCTTGGCTGCCTGGACACTGTCTTCCAGGGGCCACTCTGTGCCTCCCACACCTACCTAGCATCCACCCACCCTGGGTTACTCCAGCGCCCTCTGGCCCTTGGCCACACACCTACTCCGTGTTGAGTGGAAATGAGGTGACCGACATGCTGGGCCTCCTGGACAGTCTGGAGGGGCCCGATATCCCCAACCTGCCCACCACACCAGGTGCCCAAGATGGGGAGAGGGTGTGCCTCCATTCATACTCTGATTTGCTCAGATTCTCAGCACCTACTTTGCTGGGTGGATATGGGGGCAGAGGTATGATGTAAAAGCAGGAGACATGGACAGCAGACCATGAGAAGGGGGCTAGCCCAGGCTGGTCTCATAACCCCCTTAGATTTGACTTTATCATCTTTAAAGTGGGACAGACTCTTGTGAGGTGAGCAGGATCCTGACCCATAGCCAGGCACTGTCCTACACACCTTAGAGAAGCTTACTGACTCCTCATGAAAATCTGTGGGGCAGGGACAGGCATTATCACCCATTTCTGCAGAAGTAACTGAGGCGCAGAGAGAACAGCTGAGGTGACCACCCCAGATTACAGAGCCCAGGTCATCTGGTTCCAGTGTCCAGGCTCATGGTAAGTGCCCATTCTGGGTTTTCCTCCTCCCTTCATCCTCCACTGGGACCCATGGCCGCAGCCTCATCTCAGTGTGATTGTTCATGGGGAGCAGGGTGGTTGCACTGAGGGCCCGTTTCTCTGAGGACTGCTTTCCCAGAAGGCTCAAGGGGTTGACTGTATTCACTACTGGACACCCAGGCCTGGGCCCAGGCCAGCCACACTGCAAAGCCTGAATCAGTGATTGTTGAGTGAATACCTGAACCTCTGCGTGTATCTGCATGTTGCCCCCATTTCCTCATCTCCACAGCTGGCTACCCAGCCAAAACGTTGTGTAATCAGGCCTGGGCCAGGGACAGTCAAGGGGACCAGAGCTGCTCAGCTGGGGACAGGAAGCCTCAGGGGCCCTGTGGCTGTCCCAAGCACCTCCTGGGGCAATTCACAGGGAAACCCAGACAGCTTCCAGGAACAACAATCAGGTCCCAATCCCAGGGGTATAGGGTAGGTCTTGAGGGGTGTTCCTGAGACTGACTTTGTGTATGAAGGGGGCCTGGGGGTCAGGCTGCTTTCAACGTCCATTCCAGGCCCACACCCCTGCTGGCAGCATGGAGCTAGTCATAAAGGACACAGGTCGTGGGGCCAAGGCTATAGCAGGGCTCTGCTCCCTCTCTGTGGCTCAGTGTCCTCATCTGTAACAGAGAACTAGTAACAGGGCCATGGGAGGGCTCACTGAGACCCTCCTCTGTGGCTTTGGTTGGACACTGCCCTCTCTCTGCTCAGTGGCCTTCTCTGTAATAGAGAACTAGTAACATTTTTCTTAGCCCGTTTTGGCCCCATTTTTCTGAGTCTCTTTCTACATTGGGCCCAGGGCTTTCACAGAGATCACAGACTTGGGATGTAATCAGAGTGTGGTCACAGCCCTAGTGGTCTCAATTGAGGCCAGAGGAGCTTCAGGGGGGGTGGGAATCCAGAACTGCTTCATGGAGGAGGTAAGATCTGAGCTGTGTCCCCAAGGATGAGCTGTCATCTAGCTGAGGCCTGGCATTGAGCAGGACCCATGTACATGGTTAATGAGGGTGTGAATGAATGGATGGGCACCCCTCTAACAGAGAGTGAGGGGGGAGTCCCCTAGGCCAAAGCAGGAAACACAGGGCACCCTGGGGGAGCAGAGGGCGGGGCTGCAGTGTGATGCCTGCCTCACCCTTTATGGGTGTCTTGCCACCACTTTAGCGTGTGTTCTGGTGGATTTAGAGCCCTTTCCTCTCCTCTGCTAAAGTATCCTGCTCTTCATTCCCAGCAACATCCGCCTGTGTCACCTCAGTGTCCCCAAGTGGACCTGGACCTGTCTTGTGGGAGATTGTGAAGAGGGATTTGGTGTGCATCCCAAGAATGAAGTGGGAGGGAGAGGATAATAGGGACCTCCATAGGGGATCATGGGCTGGGAGACATCGGAGGGGTGCGGAAGGCAGAGCCTCAGAGCTGTAGGATCCTGCTAGTGGTGGCTCCTTCACGAGGGGCTTCACAGGAAGGAAGCAAACATGGGGTAAAGGCAGAGCTCAGTTTGGGGCTTGCTGACATGGAACAGCTCATCACAGAGATGTCCAGAGGAGCTGGATGTAGGGAACGAAGATGCCACTGATGTCAGGGTCAAAGCCTGAGACCCAGATGTGGTGGGGCGGTGGTGCAGGGGAAGGGGCTTGAGGATATCAAGATGTTCATTCATTGGGGTCCTCAGGGTGGGGACCTTCATGTTCACTTCATAGCCACCTGGTGCCTGACAGAGTTAGGCTTAGGGAGGTCACTGAGTAGACACGTGCCGATAACCTAGATTCTCCTCTTTCCACATAAAGTCCCTGGTGTGAAGCCAGCAGGCACTCTTCAGAGTCATACACCCTCACCCATGGGCTCTCTGTGTGCCTAGAGCCCAGTGGCCCCTTACCTCCCACTCCCCACTGCAGGACCCTTTGCACACCTGCATTTCCACAAGCTATAAAACATCTTCTCTTGCTGTGTGTTTACCCTATGAAACCTCATTGCCCCAGGAAGAGAGAACTCACATCCTTCCCTTATTAAATTGGTAAAGCCTTTTGTTCAGAGAAGCCCCTGACAGATCTCACAACCAACAAGGTACCTGTGCATGAATTGATCATGCAGCCCCCTCCTCCTTGTGTGCACAGCACCCCCCCCAATAACAGACCCCACACACTCAACATTGGCTCTCGTGTAGGCACCTCTTGCCTGTGTGGCCTGATGTTGCCTATAGCAGTGTCCCTATTGAACTTTCCTAAACCCTTCTCAGACGCTGGTAATTCTTTACCAACCCAAGTAATTAGCCTGCCATTGTGCCCACAACACCTGAAACAGAGTTGACTAAATTATGCAGACTGATGATGCAGGTTAATTTGCTATAAAGGTGAAATCAAGGTTTACAAATGAAAGCAACATACATACTCAAGGCAGGACTAAGAACTCACACGGATAACTAAGACCCTCCACATACATCCCACTTTGCCCTTAGGGCCTTTGGGATGGCTGCTCTTTCAGCCAGGCTCTCTCTCCCCCTGCTTCTTAAACACCTCCAGGAATCTGCTCAAATGTCCTCCCTGACCTTATTTTTCTCCATGGAACATATCACCTCCGGACATTGTATATATTTTACTTAATTTTCTCTGTGTCCCCCACCAGGCTGTCTGCTGCATGTGGATGGAGACCTGACTGCTTCACTACCTGCTGTGCCCGGTATCTGGAACCCACCCAACACAGTAGGACCTCAGAGATTGTGTGACGGGTGTGTGATCACTGTAGGCCACAGACAAAAGCCTTCCCAGCAGTCATGGTAAGAGTCATTCATACTCTACTTACTGAGCCCTACTGTGTGCTGGTTACTGACCTGGGTGGGAGGCATGCAGTGGATTAGACACAGTGAGCACACACAGCATGTTAGGAGGGACCTGTGCTCTGGAGAGCACATAAGGCTGGGGGAAGTCAGGAGTGCAGGAGTGGAGGAGAAGAGGGCCAGGTGGAGACAGTGGTGCCAGAGGAGACAGAGAGGTGGGGCCCAGGTCGTGTAGGGCTTTATGGCTCCTGTGAGGGCTTTTCCTCAGGGCAGCGGAACCATGGCTGGGTACGGAGCAGGGGCCCGTGTCCTGAATGCTATGCAGGAAATGGAGCAGGTGTCTGCTGGGGAGATGTGCTTGGAGGAGGCTGTCCCTGTAGACTGTGCAGGCAGAGAAGGCTCCTCTGAGGAGGTGACATCTGAGCTGAGCCCTTGTATGGACCGTGTTTCCACCTTCTGTAGACTGGATGCTTTCATCTGCCCTGCAGCCCTGTGCAGGACACACCCTGTTCTCAGTCACCTGGACTTGGCCTCCTGCCTCCCTTGTGGGCCCTCCCACCCCAGAAGGAGTCCTTCTAGATCTAACTCACTACCTCCTCCACTGGACTTGGACTCACACTGAGCCACTGTCCACCTGCCCAACTCACCCAGAGTCAAGTCCAGAAACTTGGGGGAGCCCCTCCACCACAGAGCCCATGAACTTACTCAAATGGCCAGTCCTCAGCCTGCTCACATGCCTCACACTCCCCTCCTGCAGAAACCCTGTGACAGATCATGTCCACAGCACCCTGCTCCTCCGATCCTGACCCCAGGCTTTCCCATGGGGTGTGACCCCGCATGGGTTGCAGTCCCCTCCTCCAGTCTGGTGAGTAGAAACTACCTTTTCTTTTTTCTTTTGTTAATATATTTATTTTTTTAATTTTTATTTTATTGAGTTATAGTCAGTTTGCATTGTTGTGTCAATTTCCAGCATAGAACATAATTTTGTCAATTGTGTTTACTCTTTCAAGAAACCATCTCTTGGCTTGATTTTTTCAAATGTTTCTTATATCTCTATTTTATTTATTTCCTCCCTGATCTTTATTATTTCCTTCCTTCTGCTTACTTTTGTTATTTTTGCTCTTCTTTTTCTAATTCTTTTAGGTGGTAAGTATGATTGTTTATTGCAGTTGTTCCTCGTTTTTGAGGTAGACCTGATTCTCTCGCTATAAACTTCCCTCTAAGCACTGCCTTTTCTGGATCCCATAGGTTCTGTATGGTTGTGTTTTCATCATCATTTGTCTGAATGTGTTTTTTATTTCTTCTTTGATTTCATCATCCACCCATTTTTTTTAAAGTAGTATGTTGTTTAACCTCCATACTGTCATTTATTTCTCCTTTATTTTTCTGTAGTTCATTTCTAGTTTCATGGTATTGTGGTCAGAAAAAGTTGCTTCAAATATTTTCTATCTTCTTCAAATTGTTAATACTTCTTTTGTGACAAAGTATATGATCTATCCTAGAAAATGTGGTATGTGCACTTGAGAAGAATGTATGTTCTATTTTAGGGAAATATAATGTTCTGAAAATATTACCCAAGACAAATTGTTCTATTGTATCATTTAATTTCTATGTTGTCTTATTAATTTTATGTATGGAATATCTGTCCAGTGATGTTAATGGATTGTTAAAGTCTTCTACTGTGATTGTGTTCCGATCAAATTTTCCCTTTTTATCTGTTAGTATTTTCTTGTTATCTGTTATGTATTTAGGTGCTCCTATGTTGTGTTCATATATGTTAATGAGTGAAATATCTTCATCTATGACTCCTGTAATCATTATAAAATATCCTTCTTAATCTTTCTTTATAATCTTTGTTTTAAAGTCTATTTTATTTGAAATCACTGTTGATATTCCTGCTTTCTGGTCATTTCCATTTGTGTGGAATATCTTTTTCAATCCTCTCACTTTCAATCTATGTGTGTCCTTCTCCCTAACGTGGGTTTCTTCTATACAGCGTATTGTAGATACTTGCTTTATTATCCACTCTGCACTCTATGTCCTTTGATTAAAGCATTTAGTCCACTGACATTTATATTAATTATTGATAGAAATGTGTTTATTACACTTTGAACTTTGTTTTGCAGTTCATTTTGTATTTCCTCTTTGTTCCTTACTTTTTCTTTTTGTGGTTTGATAATTTTCCTTTTTATTATCTTGGTGTCTTTTTAGTTTTGTGACTCTATTGTAACTTTTTGGCTTGTGGTTAACCTACTTTGTACATATATTAACCCATTACTATATCTGTTTGTTTTAAACAGATAGTAATATAAGCTCAAACCCATCCTACCAAGAACAAAAAAGAGAGAGAGACAGAGAGAAAGAGAGAGAGAGAGAAACCTGTATATTTTCTTGCTCGCCTCTCCCACCCTTAATGATTTAGATGCCCTCTTTTATGATTTCATGTTTATTCTGTTGTAATTCATTGTAGCAATCACCTTTCCAATTATGGTTTTCTCCTTTTTGTAGCATCCTGCTTCTTTTCTATTTAGAGTAGGTCTTTCAATATTTCCTTTAGCATAGGTTTAGTGTTGCTAACTTCTTTTAGTTTTTGCTTGTCTGTGAAGTTCTTTATCTCTCCTTCTATTCTAAAGGATACCCTTGCTGGATAAAGTATCCTAGGCTGCATCATTTTTTCATTCAGGACTTTGAATATACCTTGCTTCTCCCTTCTGGCCTTTACTGTTTTTGTAGAGAAATCAGCTGAAAGTCTTATGGGGGTTCCCTTGTATCTCATTCTTTGTTTTTCTCTTGCTGCCTTTAGAATCATTTCCCATTCTCAACCCTGGTCATCCTGATTGTAATATGTCTTGGTGTGGGTCTGTTTGGGTCCTCCTTGTTTGGGATGCTCTGTGTTTCCTGTACTTGGATATCTGATTCCTTCTTTAGGTTTGGGAAGTTTTCAGTCATGATTCCTTCAAATATCTTTTCAATCTCCTTTGTTCTTTCTTCTCCTTCTGAGACCCCCATTATGAGTAGGTTGGCATGCTTTATGTTATTCCATAGGTCCCTTATATTGCTTTCATTGGTTTTTATTTGTTGTCTCTCAGCTGTTTTGTTGTCCTGTCTTCTAAGTCACATATTCATTCCTCTCAATTATCCAGCCTACATTTTACATCCTTTACCTCAACTCTCATCTCAGCAAATGAGTTTTCCAATTTTCACTGGCTCCTCTTTAGAGTTTCAATTTCGTTATTTGACATATTCTCTGTCTCTATACACAATCTCTTTTAGTTTCTTCAGTACTTTGATCACTCCTTTTTTGAAATCATCTAGTAGACTATCAATGTCTATTTCATTGATTGTTCTTTCAGGGGGTTTATCTTGTTCTTTTAATTGAGACAGGTTGCTCTGCTTTTTTATCTTGCTTATATCTCTCTGGCACTATGGCTTATGGAGTATCAATTATCTACTGTGGTCTTTTAAGAGTTTACTTATTTATATAAAATGGATGCAGAAATAAAACTAAGCACAAAGAAATTAGTTTTAAAAGCAGTATAATCAATAACAGAAGAACATATTGAAACAAGATAACAATTGAGTTGGGATGAATTTTTAAAATATTAAAGGAAGAAAAAATATTTGACAACAGAGTATAATCACAACAGAAGAAAAAAAACAAGGATAAAAATGAAATTAGACAAATTGAAAGATAATAATAAAAGTATTTTAAAAGAAAAGTTTAAAAGGGATTAAAAATAGAAATATAAAAATTATTTAAGAAGTAACATTTAAAAAGTAAAAGAAAATGGAACAGAAAAAGAAAAGAGTATGTTCCCATGGAGATTGTGTGCCCTTAGTAATTTTATCAAGAGGTCCTTCTTAAATATGTGTGGTTACCAAGTCTTACTTCTGTGCCTTTTGTCTGTTATCCCTTTGGTTAATGATGTGGCCATTAACCTGTTAACCAGAGCCTACCCTGGCTATTGAATGGGGACTCCTCTTTGTTTTGTGGTTGTCACAGCTCCTGCCCTTGCCTTGCTTCATGAACTCAGCTCGTTGTTTCCAGAGACCCTCTGGTCACACCCTTGGTCTGTGCTGCTCCCAGTGCCTGTAGGTAGACATGTCACATCTCCTCCCAGTGCTGCATCTTGGTGCTGCACTCCTGCATGGTAGGTGGGCAGGTTGTGCCCCTTCCCAATGCCGTGTCCAGGTGCAGCAGTCCTCCACAATAGTTGGGTTGGTTGCTCCCATATTCAGTGCAACTCCCCACTCCACATCTGTTCCACACTCTGTGGGTGGGCTTGAGGCAAATGGCCACACCAGCCCTAGTCCCTGCTCTTTGCCAGAACTTTGCTCCTTGTTCATTTGTCTTAGAGGTGTGAGTTCGTAGAGGCACCAGGACAGAAACTTCCTATATGTCTGGGGATGTAAACAAGTCTCAGTCTCACCTATGAGGTTGCAGAACTGCCAGGTACATATTCAGGTTTCAACCCCATGTCTGCCTGGGTGGGTATGATGGCTGTGGCTGAGCCTCATCTCTCTTATTCTGAGAAATCACCAGTTATGTTGCCATGAGTCAGCAGAAACAAAGGACGAAACACCCCTTCCCCCAGGCAAGCCAGCAATATTGCTTTGCTTTATTTTTTTTCTTATTTTATGGGAGGCCCAGGCTGTTCTGACCTGTATACAATCCAAGCAGATGTCCACAGCACACTGCAGTCCCCCAGGGTTACCTATGTACAGTCATCCAGAGTCTGCCTGGATCCAGCAGCCTGTCCCTTCCCATCCCTGATTCACTTCTAGGTTTGGGGGTTGTTGTCACACTTTGTGCCCATTTAACTTAATTCTGTCAGTCAAGGGTGGTTCTGTACACATCTGGGCCTCAGAGGTTCCCTGTCCATCCTGCTGACCTCTCCATTGGAAAGAGGGAGACCCAGTCAACCAGCACTATCCCTCCTTTGCTGCTCCCTCTTCAAAGGACCAACCCAAGCCATTTTGCATTTTCTTCCTTCTTTTTTCCTTTTCTCCTACCAGATTGGTGGCACATTTTGTCTTTTGAAGATGGCAATGTTTTATCAAAGTTCAGCAGATGTCCTGAGTGGATGGGTGTGTCTGTGAATGTCAGTCTTGGTGAATTTATTGGAGAGGATAAGATACAAGCATCCTTCTACTCCACTATCTTGGCCTTTCTGCAAGAATATACACTCTTAATAATTTTGTCATAAGGTTATTTTTAACTATGGGTGGTTGCCAAGTCTTCCTTCCACGCCTTTTGCCTGTTATCCCCTTTGTTGGTGGTGTGGCTGGTGTTCTGGTGGCCTGAATCTGCCCTGGCTATTGAGCAGGAGCTCCTTTTTTTCCTGTGGTTGTCACACTCCTGCCCATATCCTGCTGTGAAAACTCCACTTGCTGGTTCCAGAGGCCGTCTAGTCGTGCCCCTGGTCTGTGTTCCAGCATCTGTAAATGGTTGGTCTGCACCCCCCACCAGATGCCTGGTCCCAGGACCACACTTGTGCAAGGTAGTTGGCAGGTAGCTCCCCTGCCGCATTAGGTCCATGCTTTGTAGGTGGACTCAGAGGAAACAGCTGCACTAGCCCTCACCCCTGCTCTGTTCCAGAACACTGCTTCTTGTGCATTTGTCTTAGAAGAGCCAACTCAGAGAGGCATCGGTGTGTAATGGTCCCTTCTTCTTGGGACTGTAAACAAATCTCATTCCCACCTATGAGGTTGTGGAGCCCCTAGGTAGGGATTTGGGTTTTGACCCCTCCTCTATCTGGGAACCATGCACCAGAAAATATAGTGGCTATGGCTGAGCCTTGACTCTCTTCTCCCAAGAAGTCTCCAATAATGGCACTGTGGGTCTGCGGACACAAAGGCTATGGCTACCCTTCCCCCCAGGGCACACCAGCAGTGTTTTCTGCCTTTTTTTTTTATTTTATGGGGGACCCAGGCTGTTCTGTATACTCTCCCAGCCATGGCACACAGAACATTGCAGTCCCCCAAGGTTTCCTCTGTAGAGTCAGCCCGAGTCCTCTGCTCAACTCAGGCAGGCTGTCCCATCCCACACCTGCTGGTTCGCATCTAGGGCTGGGGATCGTTGGGACCCTTTGTGCCCCATTAACTTAGTTCTGTCAGTCAAAGTCTATTCTATACAGATCTGAGCCTCTGAGGTTCCATCTCCATCCTGCTGAACTGGCCATTGGAGTTGGAGAGACCCAGTGTATTAATGCTATTCCTCCTTTGCAGCTCCCTCCCCATTGGAATGGTCCAGAACTATTTTCCTTTTTCTCCTTTTCTCCTGTTCTCCCACCAGATTTGTGGAAAATTTTATCTTTTGAAGAAGCCAATATTCTGTCAAAGTTCAGCAGGTGTTCTGGGTGGTGGGTGTGTCTGTTGATGTCACTCTTGGTGAATTTGTGGGAGAGGGTGAGCTCTGAGCATCCTTTTTACTCCACCATCTTTCCTCCTCCTTCACTCTTTTTCTTTTGATTGGAACATTTAGTCCATTGACATTTATAGTAGCTATTTTATAGATGTGGGTTTATTGCTATTTTGAAATTTGTTTTCCAGTTGATTTTGGTAATTATTTGTTTCTTTCTTTTAATTATTTTTATTTTTGTGGTTTGATAAATTCCTTTTCTATTAGCTTGGTTTCCTTTTGGGTTTTATGACTCTATTATATACTTCTGATTTGTGGTTATCTTGTCATTCAAGTATGGTAACCCCTTACTTCATCTGTTTGGTTTTAGTTGATAGTCATGTGGGCTCAAGTGCATCCTAATAAGAAAGAAGACAAAGAGAAAAAAGAAAAAAAAGAGAAAAAAATATATATTCTCTTGCTCTCCTCTTCCACCTTTCATGATTTTGCTATTCTCTCTTTCTTGTTTGCCTTCTTGTTTTCTTTATTGACTTACTGACTTATTTATATCCTCATGTTTTCCCTTGCAACTCACTGTATTTATCGCATTTCCAATTATGGTTTCTTAATTTCTATAGCTTCCTGTTTATTTTTTATTTAGATTAGAACTTTCAAATTGTTTTTTAGCATAGATTTAGTACTGCTGAATTCTTTTAGTTTTTGCTTGTCTGTGAAAATCTTTCTCTCTTTCTGTTCTAAAGGATAGTCTTTCTAGATAGAATATCCTAGTTTGCAGCCTTTTTCTTATTCAGGACTTTGAATACATCTTGCCACTCCCTTCTGGCCAGAAGATTTTAGGTAGTGAAATCTGCTGAATGCTTATGGGACTCCCTTGTAACAAACACTTTGTTTTTCTCTCACTGCCTTTAGAATATTTTATTTTACTTTAACCATTTTAACTATAATATGTCTTGGTGTAGGTCTGTTTGGTTTCTCCTTGTTTGGGACCCTGTGTGCCTCCTGTAGTTAGATAATTCTTTCCTTCTTAAGGTTTGGAAAGTTTTCAGTCATGATTTCTTTAACTAACTTTTCAATCCCCCTTTCACTTTCTTCTCCTTCTGGGACTCACCATTATGCATAGGCTGGCACACTTTATATTATCTTGCTTTAATTGGTTTTTATTGACTTTTCTGTCTGCTGTTCTTTTTGGGTTATTTCTTTTATCTTGTCTCCTAAGCCATTTATTCATTCCTCTGCATTATCTAGTCTTCTTTTGATTGCCTGTAGTTGAATTTTCTATTTTTAACTAGCTCTTCTTTATAGTTTAAATTTTCTTTTTAAAGTTTTCTGTCTCTATTGATAGTCTCTTTTATTTCTTTCAGTGAGTTGATCATTTCCTTTTTGAAGTCTAGTAGACTATCAAAGTCTATTTTACTGATTGTTCTTTCAGGGGATTTCTCTTGTTCTTTTAATTGAAAGTGGTTCCTCGGCTTCTTTATTTTACTTATATTTCTCTGGCTCTATGCATTTCTTTTAGACCCGTTTCTGAGCTGTGATATGTAGTAGGCAGGGTTGGAGCAATTCAGTTGTGAAGAAGAATAGGCAGAAGATGTTCACTGGGGAGTTCTCTCTGTGGTGTTGCCTGTCACTTGTTATGCAGACTTACAAAGTACTATTTGTTGATGTTGGCTTTATCCCTGCCTTAGCTATGGGAATGTCAGCCACCTACTCTGGTGCCCCTCAGGTTCTGAGCCCCAGGAAACATCAGTGCAGATCCAGCAGTGTCAGTCCCTTGGACCTGCCTTAGCAAGTGTGCAGTCACACACATGAATTTGTGGTCCACTACAGGTTCAGCTCAAACCCTAATCCCGCACCCACATATGGAACCATACACCACCCTGTTGTAAATACCCTCACTGGCCACCCTTCTTGAGTCAGAACTCCACTCACTGCCTGTAAGTCTCAGAGGTGTGGATCCACAAAGTGACCAGATACAGCAAATCCACCCTCTCTGCCTGGGGCTGTAAACAAATCTCATTCCTGCCTGTGAAGTTGCAATGGCACAGGGTATGGAGTCAACATTCAGCTCTGCCTTTGTGCAGAAGTGTTGCATATCACCAAGCCCCATTTCTCTTCTCATGAGAACACACCAACAATGGAGCCAAGTGGAGAAAGTGACTTTGGCACAGCTGTGTTTCATTCCTCCCCCATTATACCAACATCGGTGCTTTTTTATGAGAGTTTCAGTCTGTTCTGTTCCACACACACACACACAGCCAGAGCTCACACTGCCCTCTAGTTTCCTGAGGCTGCCTGTCTGCAGTGTGACCCAGCCCTCTGCCTGGGCTCTTCACTGACTCCAGTAGCCAGTTCTGGCTCATCCCTTCTAGCTCATGTCTAGGGCTGGTCATCACAGGGACCCTCTGTGTCAGTTTTCTCCAGTTCTGCCTGCCATGCAGTTGCCACTGTCTCCTCCAAACCTTGGAAGCTCTGCTTCTTTCCTAGCTGATCTCCCAGCTACAGAGGTTGTGTCCCAGTGTGAGTGTGCCTTTCTTCCTATGCTACTCTTTCCCTGCAGGATCAGTTCTGCACTGAATTTTTCTTTTCTCTTTTTATTCCTTACCATATTTTGTGAGAATCTTCCTGTATTTCAAAATAAAAGACACTCTACCAGAGTTCAGGAGGTTTCTGTGCAATTCAATGTTTTTGTAGATGTAATTCTTTGCGTATTTGTGGGAGAGGTCAAGCTGTGAGTCTGTCTACTCTGCCATTTTGGCTCCTTCAAATTTTAAAATAGGGCTAGGTCTTTCTTAATTACTCTTAACAAGCTGTTGTAGTTTTCAGCGTACATGTCTTGTAATTTTTCCTTGCCTCTATTGGATGCTGATTCAGAACATACACAACCTTCTGGAGAAACCTGTCCCACCCTGCCATTTACTGCCAAATAGCTGGCCTGTGTCTGAGTCACCAAAAAGTTTTGTTCTTTATCTGATTCTTAATTCTTTAGAATTTATCATTTTACTCTCATAAATGCTGATTGTACTTGTAACAAATATTTTAAAATAAAAATAATAAACTTTATTCTATAGATGAAATATGAATGAATCTCAAGTAACATATGCTTTTAATACCTTAGAATTAGTAAAGCAATATAGATACATTATAAACGCTTGAAATGTTGCCTAAAGGAAAAGTGCAGAGATTTGCAAATCCCACTCCCAGAAGTGACCGTCATTAATGGTTTGGTGAACATCTCTCAGTCTCTATCTCTCTCATTCTCTCTGCCTCTGTCTCTCACACACCACAAGATTCATTTACATCTATGATGATTTGACACATATGTGGTCATAGAGATGGCATCTTGGATGTAGATGATGGATTAACAGGCATCCAAACTGAGGGCTTCCTTGACATCAGGTAAAGACCTAGCACTCATTTTTCCAGCTGCACAACAATCATTCCTCCATCTGAACCAGAACTGATGAATCCCACCCCCTCTCCATGAACATTAGTGTTGCTTCCATTTCCCTAGTAGTTTAAGCAGGACTGTGATGAACATCCTTGAAAAGACATCTTTGAACAATTGTGCAAGAATTTTAGTATGATCAACGGTAAGCATTAGCACTGCTCGAAAAGTGGTGCACTTGTGGAACTGTGATGCATCCTGCATACTGTTCTCCCAGAGAGGAGAGTCTGCTCACTCTTCCCTCCAGGGGATCTACTGTGGCCTCTGTCTCCTCATGTTGTCACTAGAGCTGGTTGTCACCAGGCTAAAGGCCTGCCAGTGTGATGTTGACCAATGCTGTCTCCGAAGTGTGAACATCTTGCATTCTCACTTGAGAGGTCGAGCATCTCTAATATACACTGGCCACCTGCATTGCCTCTTGTTGGAATTGCATGTGTTTGTTCTGTTTCTGTTTAGAACACAGTGTTTCAAGATATTTTTGGACCACAGGGATGTGAAACCTTTCTCTGACTTTAGGTTATGAAAAATGATATTTCCATGTTGTGGTTTGTCTTTCATGGATTTTGATTATTATTTTTTTTTATTTTGTTAGGTTATGTTTTGCCACAGGAAGAGCTAAGCATCTCCCTCCTGGCTCTGGTTTCACACATAGAATAGCAGTGCCTATCTCGAGATTATGCACATAGTTTCTAAAAATATTCATTTTGTATATCTCATATTTAATCCACCTGGATTTCCCTTTGAAATAACCAAAATGCTACTTCAAGTAAAATAAAAAACACCAATCCCTTGTTAAAATATGAGAGCAGACACAAACAGCCATCTTTTGTATGATTTCATTGATAGGGAACATCCAGTGTAGGGAAAGACACACAGAGAGAAAGAGGATTAGGGCTTGTCAGGGGTTGGGGGAGGGAGAAAAGAGAATGTGTGCTTTGGATACGGGGTTTTATTTTGAGGAAAGAAACAGTCTGAAACTAGACAGTGACGATGGTTACACAGCATTGTGAATGCACTTAATGCTCCTGAATTGCACAATTTAAAATGGAAAAACATCTAAATTTTATTATGGTAAACTTAAAACATAAAAATAGATGGTACTCTAAATGACATGAAAGAAAACAAGGAAATGACAGAAAAAAGAAACAAAAATGATGCCAGGAGAAGGGAAGTAAAGTTCGGGTCTGAGAGTGGGTTGATTCTTAGAATTAGATGACAGTGTTGGTGGTTGCAGAGACATCTCAGCCCGTAGGGGTGGTGATGCCTGAATTGGCTCTGGGTCTCATAGAAGTATGTGTGTAGGTGCAGGGGGAGCTACAAAATCAGGCTCAGGGTCTCCCTGCAGGACTGGTAATGTAACCTGGTTCTAGGTCTCCTGTAGGGCTAGTCTTACAGTCTGCAAAGCTGGTGGGATGTGACACGGTCCTGTGTGTTTTGCAGGTGCAGGCTCGGGTTCCCCAGCAGGGTTGTTAGAATGGGACACAGTCCTGGGTCTCCTGAAGGAGCCAGCTCAGGATCTCATGCAAGACCAGGCTCAGGGTATCCTTGTAATGCTTGTGGAATGAGACCCCATCATTTTTCTCCTGCAGCAGCAGATTCAGGGTGTCCCTGCAAGGTTTTGCAATTTCACCCTGCTCTATAACTCCTGCAGGAGCAGGCTTGGACTGTCCCTGCTGGGTTGTTGGAATATGACCCATCTCTGATTCTCTTTCAGAAGCAGGCTCAGGGTCCCCCTACAGGGCTAGTCGATTTTGTTCCAGTCTTAGGTCCTTTGCAGGTGCAGGACTGGGGTCTCCCTTCAGGGCTGGTGAAATGTGACTCAGCTGTTGGTCTCTTGCAGAAACAGGAAGAGTTTCTCCCTGCAAGACTTGTGGAATGAGACCCATTGCTGAGTCTCTTACAGGAGCATGCTCGGGGTCTACATGCAGGGCTAGTGGAATTGGACCTGGCTAATGGTGTCCCTGCAGTGCTGCTGGAATTGTTCCAATTCTTGGGTGTCTTGAAGGTGTAGGCTCTAAGTCTCCCTGCATTGCTAGTGAAATGTGACCCAGTTGTGGTTCTCCTGAAGGGACAGTCTCAGGGTTTCCCTGCAGGGCTGGTGGATGGGACATAGTCCTGGGTCTCCTGGAGGAGCAGGCTCATGTTGCAACATGACCAATCTCAGGTTCTCCTGCAGGAGTAGGCTTGGGGCCTTCCTGAAGGGCTAGTGGAATTGGACATGGCTCATGGTCTCCCTGCAGTGCCATTGGAATTGGTCCAATTCTTGGGTCTTTTGAAGGTGTAGGTTGCAGGCTGATAAATTACCTGTAGGGCTGGTGGAATGTGACATGGCTCTTAGTCTAATGCTAGAGCTGATTCAGGGTCTTTCCACAGGGTTGGTAGAATTGGTCCCAGGCCTGGGTCTCCTACATGTACAGGCTTTGGTATCCCTGTAGGGCTTGTGGAATGTGACTGGGTTTCTGTTTCCTGCAGGGGCAGGCTCAGAGTCTCCTTGCAGTGTTGCTGGAATGGCACATGGTTCTGAGTTTCCTGCAACAGCAGGCTTATGTCCTTCCTGCATGGCTAGTTGAATATGACTCAGACCTTGGTCACTTGCAGGAGCAGGCTAGTTTTCTCACTGCTGGGATGGTGGAATCAGACCCTGTCCTGAGTCTTCTGCAGAAGCAGCTCCAGGTCTTCCTGCAGGGCTGTTGGAACATGACCCATCACTGGTTCTGCTTCAGGAGTAGGCACAGAGTCTCCTTGCAAGGATAGTGTAATTGGACCCAGCTCAGGGGTCACTACAGGGCTGATGAAATGTGTCCTGGCTCTGTGGTTCCTGCAAGTGTAGATTCTGTGTCTCCCTTCAGGGTTGGTTTAGTGGGACCCATTCCTGGGTCTCCTGTAGTAGTAGGCTCAGAGTCTCCCTGCAGGGCTGGTGGAATGGGCCCCTTCTCTAGGTCACCTGCCAGAACAGATTTGGACTCTGCCTTCAGGCTGGTGGAATTGGGCCTGTTCTTGCATCTCCTGCAGGAGCAGGCCTTGGTTCTTCCTGGAAGAATACTGTAATATGACCCATCTCTGGTTCTCTTGCAGGAGAAGCTCATGGTCTCCCTAGAAGGTTAGCAGAATTTGTCCCATTCCTTGGTCCAAGGCTCAGGGTATCCCTGCAAGGTTGGTGGGATGGGACATAGTCCTGTGTCTCCTGCAGTAGCAGGTTCTGTTCTCTTTGCAGGGCTGGTGGAATGTGACTCCACCCTGTGGTTCTTTTGCAGATGCAGGCTCAGGGACCCCACCAGAACTGATGGCTCTTAGTCTCCTATGGGAGCAGGTGAGGGATTCCCTGGAGAGCTGTTGGAATTGGTCCCAGTCCTGGGTCTCTTACAATTGCAGGCTCAGTGTCTCCCTGGAGGGTTTGTTGAATATGACTTGGCTGTGGGTATGCTGCAGGAGCAAGCTCAGTGTTTCCATGCAGGGTTGGTGGAATGGGATCTAGTTCTGGCTCTCCTGCAGGAGGAGGCTGGGGTTCTCCCTGGAGAGGCTGATGGAATTGGACTGGGATGTCTGTCTCCTGCAGGAGCAAGCCTATGGATTACCTGCAGAGCTGGTAGAATGTCACACAACTCTTGTTCTTCTGCAGGAGCTGGCTCATATTCTCTGTGAATGGCTTGGTCTCCCCCAGGAGCAGGTTTGTAGTCTCACTACAGGGCTGGTGTTATGTGACCCGCACTGTGTTTTCTGCAGATGCAGTCTTAGTGTTTGACTGCAGGTTTGGTGGAATAGGACTAAGTTCTGGGTTTCCTGGAGTAGCAGGCTCACGGTCTCCCTTCTGGGGTATTGGAATGTGACCCAGTCATGTGTTTCCTGCCGAAGTGGCCTCAGGATATCCCTGCAGGGCTGTTGGAATTGTACCTCACTGTGTATCACCTGCAGGATAAGGTTTGTGCTCTCCCAGCAAGGCTGGCGTATTTGGACCTATTCCTGGGTCTCCTGCAGAAGCAGGCTTTCAGTCTTCCTGCAGGGCTTCTGGAATATGACATATCTCTAATTTTCCTGCAGGATCAGGCTTGTGGGTCACCCAGCAAGGCTAGTGGAATTGGACCCACTTCAAGGTCTTAGTGCATGATTGATGGAATGGGACCCAGTCCTGGGTCTCCTGCAGGAATTGGCTCAGAGTCTTCCTGCAGGACTGGTGAAATTGGACCAATTCCTGAGTCTCCTGCAGGAGGAGGCCCTGCATCTTCCTGGAGGGATGGTGGAAAATGACAGAGATCTGTTTCTCCTGCAGGAACAGGCTCAAGGTCTCCCTACAAGGCTAGTGTAATTGGACACATTCCTGGATCCATTGCAAGTGAAGGCATGATGGTCTTCCTACGCAGCTGGTGGAATGTGATTCGGCTCTCAGTCTCCTGCAGGAGTAGGCTTAGGGTCTCCTTGAAAGATTGGTGAAATGGGACACAGTGCTGTGTCTCCTGCAGTAGCAGGCTCAGGTTCTCCCTACAGTATTGGTAAAATTGGACCTGGATCTAATTCTCCTGCAGTAGCAGACTGAGGTTATACCTGCATGGCTGGTTTAGTGTGAAGGAACAGCAAGTCTTAATACATTGGCCCACTCCTGGGAAAAGGATAAACAGGGCTTGGTGCATGGTCTCTTGTATTGTCTGAAAAAGACCCTTGAGATGTGTTGATTCTGATGACCTCTTCCAAGAACTTGAACACTTTTAGAATCTCTGCCCATTCATCTTGTTTACACTGAAGGAATCTGCCTTTCATCAGTTCTTGGAATAGAGATCAACACAAAAGGAAAGAGGGAAGAAAAAAATACCAATCTATCTGTTGAGAAATCAGCTGAAGACATTAAAAAGTTCTCTTGCAATACACTTGTTTCTATTTTGGTGCAATTAGAATCATTTCCTTATTATCAATTTTTGCCATTTAAATTAGAATATATATTGTTGTAGGCGTACTGGGGTTCGTTATGCTTGGACGCTCTGTGCTTGTTGTGTTGAGATAGCCGGTTCTATATTTGGTTTAAGAAAATTTCAGTCTGATTTCTTCAAATACCTTTTCAAACCATTTGTCTTTATTCTTTTCCATGTGGGATAACTATGAGTCATACACTGGTATGTTTTCTCTTATCCCAGATTTCATTTGCATTGCTTGCATTGGTTTTCACTAGCTTTTCTATGTCGTGTTCTGACTGAGTGATTGCGGTTATCCTGTTTTCTAAGTCATTTATTTGTTCCTGTGCATTATCTAGTCCGATTTGGACTGTCTTTCGCTTAGCTATTCTCACCATTGAGTTTTCTGATTATATTTGGCTCATCTAAAGTGTTTCTTTTTCCATTTATACTAGCCTGCATTTGTATTCATAGACTCAAGATTTCCTTCAATGTTTTTATGTCCTCCCTTTTCAAGTCATGTTCTAGTAAATTTTGGGGGTCTAATACATTGGATGTTCTTTCAGGAGACTCCTGTCTTTTGAAAATTTGGAATAGTTCTTTTAACTTTATTATATCTCTCTATCGCTATGGGTTAAGGATTATCAGTTATCTATTATAGACTTGAACGGCTTTTGTAAGTGAAATCATTTCTGTGCACATTTAGTTTTAATGCTGTGAGGATTGTTTTTGGTATGTAATGATGCCATGCATTCCTTCTGTGTCTGTTTCCTGTTATATCTATGATTGCTACTGCGGTTTTTGTTGTGGTGAATATAACCTATTCTAGTAAAGTTAGCAGAGTGTCATTTTGGTTAAATGTTTATCATAGCTCTGACAGTGCTGGGACTACTAATTTTTGCTGGAATAGAGGTTTCCAAATGGTTTCTGGGCTGCAGGCTGGATATGTGGAGAGGGAATTGTTCCAATACACACTCATGAAAGTGCATTCGTCCTCACTGTTGCCACGGAAAAGTCAAAATTTTATAGTGGGTTCCCTCAGGTTCTCTGCAAACAAAAATAAAAGTGGAAACAAATCTAATGATGTCATGCATTAGAACCTGCTGAAACAATCCTGCAGTGCCACAATTGGGTCCTTAGTGTAGTACTGGGTCAGCACCACAACTATAGTTGCATTAGCATGTGGTAGGCAAGGTTGCTGGAAAGGCTTCAAATTCTCCTATTTTTCATCAGATCTCTGCTCCAAGAACTTTTGTCAATAAGGCATGGGAACTCAAAGGCAAGCATGGAGCATTTCAAAAACCGCTGCTTTGGACAATAAGAAATTTCAATCCTGCCTATGAAAGTTGCAGATCTTTTGGCTATAGAATCTTATTTCAACACTAAATTGCCCTGGATTCTAGAAACCAGATAAAGATGGCTCTGATTGAGACCATTTCTCCTTTATGGAGAAAATGAGCAATTATACTGTGGATGTGAAAAGACTGTGACAAAGTCCCTGGGTTACTAAGCTAATCCACAACACATATGCCAGCAGATTTAATATTAAGAGAGGACCCAGGCAGATCTGTTCTCTAGATAGTACCAACCACAGCCCAAAACAATCTCCAAACCCCTGGGAATAAATTTGTGCCATCAGCCACACCCCTAACACAGATTCCACAGGCACTCCTAGCTCAAAATTGGCAGATGGAGTATTGGTCTGGGAATCAATTGCAGAGAAATTTTGTGATTATTGCTTTCAGTTATGTCAATCAAACGTCCACTATGCACTCTTTTAACCCTCTGCGCATCGTCTTCCATCTTAAATGACCTGTCCACTTTAGAGTGTGCATCCCAGTAAAACACAGTTTCCCCTTTACTGCTCCTTCACCAAAGGTCAGGTCCTGCACTGATTTCCATTCTCTACTTTGCCTTCTACTCTTTCCAGGTTATGTGAGAATTCTTTCTGACTTTTGAAGTAAGAGATGTTTGGCCATTATTCAGCAGGGATCCTGAGCCAAGGGCCGGGAGAGTGGATGTTTATCTTGCTGTATACATGGGAGAGAGTGAGCGAAGTTTGCACTGGTACTCTGCCAGTTTGGCATGGATAAATTAACACAATTTAGACATAACTCACAGACACTTGATCCTTATTTAGCAATATTTCTCTATATCAATGGTGGAAGGATGTGATCGAAGACTCCAGGTCTGACAATGTGTACATACCTCCATTGCAGACTTTCAAATAGTTAACAGAATTGAATTACATACTATGGGAAGTGTATCAAAATAAAGATAGTTTTAGAAATATACTAAATCTAACTACAAGACAGAGTTGCCATATTTAGGTATCAGCTTGAAATACCCAAATAAGAAAAATACACAGAAAATATTAGTTAGCAGCCAAAATTCATGAAGGAGGCAGGTCAACACTTTTCTCTTGGTGCTTCCAACACTAAGAAAAACAATGAAATAATTCTTAGAATCATTAACAACCACAACCATGGGTTTCCATTGTTCATGTGGTGCCCTTTCCTAATAATGGCACATACTGGTCAATGTTGGCGATTCAAGGGGCAACATTACTATTTAGGAAAGCACAAAGAAACCCAAACAATGTATTTTTATATAGGCTTGGTTTCAATAGCACTTAGAGACATTATAGATACGAGAACACTGCAAAAGTTTTGCTAGGCTATTGAGAATCATGTGCTCTTCTATGAAAGATGAGAATGTTTAATCATCCAATTATGTTGAGAAACACAATTAAACCTGACAAATATGGCAACCACATATTTGCACCCGGTACATGCCTGAAGGGAAAAATGGTCCACAAAAAATGTGTCACTACATATCTATGCCAACAATTACACTTCATTTCAATAACAGAATTATAATAGTTACAAATACTGTTTTGAAAAACTGAGGATAAATAAATATTCAAATTCAGGCAAAGAATCCACTCACTTACAAAACACCCTTCACACCAAAGTACATATAACCCCAGCATGATCTGAACCTGGGGGAAGATCATCATTTCACAGTGTGAGCTAAGAATTCAAACCAACCTATTTTAGTCCAGAGTAGTTGACCATGGAGGAGTTCACTGTTGTGCACAGAATGTGAAGGTGGAGGAACTCTGAATCTAGGAGGGTCTTCCTGTGCTCCTACTGGCTTCAATGCAGTTCAAGGGCTGATTCTCTGAAATGTATAACTGAGTGAAGGGGAGGGAAAAGCAAGTGCTTGAGAGCAAGGAACAACCCTGGGAAAAGGCTTAGCAGGGCTTGGTGCTTGGTCGTCTGAGTGGTTTGTAAATGCCCCGTGGAACGTTTGGAATTTCAAGACATCTTCGAAGAACATGAGAGCTTCTATCATTTCTATCTTCTCTTAAGTTTTGGATGGAAGAAATCTTGGACACGTACTTGGAGCAGAGAATTAAGTACCTTCCTCAAGTGCACGTTCACATTCCACATGTTAATGACAGTATCAACGAGGCTCAATATGTCCATGAATGTCTTCCAAGCTTGGTATTCTCTACAGCTGTTTCCATGCCAGTATTATTCATTGTAGCAGAACAAATCTCATCAATGAGATCTCATCTCTCCTCAATCCGTGCAGATATCTTTTCTGCCAGATTCACTTCGTGTCTCCTATAAAGTCAAATTCTAAAGGATTGGGCAATTCTGAAAGTACCTCGGAGAATCACCAGTGAGATGATGACAGGCATTTCTTCCACTGTCTGCTCTTAAAGTTTCTGAAACTGACCCGTGAACACAGGCCATAGGGCAGCAACAGTATCTCGAACTTACACAGCTTCCCGGACCAAAGACTTAAGCCAAGCTCCACAGAGGGAGGCAGAACCTCCATCACACTGATCCACCCACAGAACTCTGCCCGGTTACCTAGGATCCACCAGCCACAACAAGCCTCACGGTACACAACAATATTCCACCTGGAATCCAACAGGTAACTGCCATCCACAATGGCTGCTGCATCTTGTCAGTGTTGGGGGAGGGGCTGCATCCGACGAGAGGTTCCTAAGGTAAATGTGATTCTACCCACTAGCATCCCATGGGCCTTTCTTCTTCCCTCTTTCTTTGGTCCAGATCTGTATGCACAGTACCAACGGAGGGAAGTGTGTCCATTTTCAGTTAATGGTTTCACACGTCTTTAAACTTTCTAACAGTTCACAGCACACAGAGACCCAATAAAGGAAACTTATGTTCCTATAATATCCGTACACCCGGAACACATATCCGTCGGTTGATTTCTGCTGAAACACCCGCACTCTCAGGACATGGATCCATTTGTTTCATGGGGGCTGAAATTCCTAGAAATGAAACCAACCCCAATGTGCACTTTACTGTCTGTCTTTTTTGCCCTTAGTACACTATTGCAGAGCTAATTGTTTTTGTTATAGGCTTATGCCATTTCTTCTCTACGTAGGGAAGAATATGGCATTCATTCTTCCTGTTGGAAGACATGCAAGTCTATATCACGGACTAGGACTCTATTTTCTTCCAAATCGGCATTTGGGTTAGGTCACGATATGTTCTTAAGAATCAATATTTACGAATATGAATGCACGCCTCTGATTTCCAAATACAAGTGTGTTGAGTACATGCAAGCCGCTATACTGGGTCGATGCGTGCTGAATGATCCTTGACATCACCTTGAGTATTTTCTTTTGAATAATCATGGTTCCTTTGGTATATGTCAGCCAACCATACACAGTTGGTGCTTGTTTGTTTGTTTGTTTGAATCTTTGTTGGTCTGCATACCGTTAGTTTTGCAAAAACATCAGGCCATGAATTTCTCGGTTCGCTTCAGAGAGTCATATAAGCTGATTCACTTAAGATAGTGCTTCCAATCACCAATGATTTCCTGCTTCCCTCTCCCAACTTTAGGGTTTTGATGTCCTCCTTGCATTCTTCTTGTTTCTTCTTTGCTACTCATGCTCTTTTTGCATTTCCAATAAAGGTCTCTTCTTTCCACTTCACCTTGCTGATATTTTATTCAGGGTAGATTTCTCAACCATTTTTGTAGGATAAGATTTGAACTGCTGAATTCTTTTAAGATTTGCCGGTCTGTGGAATTCTCAAGTTTTGCCGTTATTAGAAATGGCGGTCATGTGTCATAGGCTACCCTAGATGGCAGCATTTTCCCATTCAGGATGTGAAGTATGTCCTGGCACTCCTCCCTGTCCTGCAATATTGCTGCCGAGATATCAGCTGAAACCTCTCTGGAGGTTCCATTGTGACTATGTCGTTTCCTCCAGGTGCATTTTAAATCAATGGGATATTCGTGAACTTTGTTGATTTGAATCATACCGCTGCTGGTAGGTCTATAGGGATTCCACCTCCTTTGGACGCTGTGTACCTCCTGAATTTGCATAGATGACTCTTTCTTGGCTTTCAGCAAGTTTCAGTCTGATATTCCAACAGATAAGTTCTCAGACATTTTTTGTTTCTTTATCTCTTGCTTTTCCATCTGGGACTCTAATGAATTCTAGTCTTTCATGCCCTGTCTTAACCCAGGATTCAACACCAATGTTTTCATTGGTTTGCACTTGCTTTCCTATGTGTGCTTCTGACCGAGGGATTTCTGTTCCCCTGTGTTCACAGTCATTCACGCGTCCCTCTGCATTATCTAGTCGGCTAAGGACTGAATTTTAGCCCTGAAATATTCACATCCATTGAGTTTTCTGATATAATTTCGCTCGTCTTCAGACATTATTTTCCCCTTTCCTGGTATTATGCCTTTTGTGATTCTGAGACTCTGTTGTTCTTCAGTGATTTCCTGACCTCCATTTTCAACACTTGGTCTGGATAGCGTTTTGCAGTCTAGTTGTTTGAAAGCTTATCTTTTGGGCCTTCAATATCTTTGGAACTGAAAATGGTACTTATTGTTTCTTTTACTGTACTTCTTCAAATCTACTGATAACGTAATATCAAGTATCTAATGTAGTCTTCTAGGGCTTTGTTAAGTGAAAATTTTAGACACTTGGCTCGACGCAATTCCATGAGATTTCTGTGAGGACAATTTCTCCTAGACATTGATGCCATATTCTGTTCCTGTGTGTGTTGTCTGGTCTATCTCCAATTGCTGGTGTTGCCTTTGTTGTGATGAACACCCCATACTATTTCGATTAGGATAACATCATTTTGATTATGCTTATCTCAGAAATCTGAAAGAGCACAGGACACTTCCTCTGTTGGAAATGGAGCTTCTAAAGGTTCTCAGCTCTGCATTCTACTCTATGTTATTTTGGAGTGTTTCCAGAAGAGCAGAGTGTGAGTGCGCTTGTGCTTTGTAGTGCCACGGGAATGTCCCACTGAAACCAGTTCTTCCAAGAGCTTCTCTGTCTACAGAAACACCAGTGGAAGCATATCTATGGATGTCACACATCAGGGCCTGCTGGAATGATCCCGCAGCCCGAACTTGGTGTCCTCGCTGCCGAACCGTGCCGGTGCCATCCAAATTGTAGCATCCGCTTTTGAGAGATAAACTGAAGGACATCCTTCCTCTTCTCACGCTGTGGTCTTGGACCACACTTCCTTGTCCTCTCATCCTTGTGGCACGGGTGCACGAAGGCAACCACAGAGCTGTTGCACATCCTGTGCCTCAAACCAAACCATAATCACAGCCCACGTTATGAATGTAGCAGATCCTAAGGCTTTTCATTCTGAATTCAAACCCAAGGCCCCCTGGATCCCTCAGACCCGATGCACAATATCTCTGATTCAGCCCCACACATGCTCTATTGCCAAAATGCCAAATTGGTCTCTGGTCCTGCAGATGCACTGGGTGTGGCCATGGGACAGATCGATAATTTCAACTGCGCGCGCCAGGGTGGTTGCTTGCTCATTGGGGTCGCAGGTCGGTTTGCTCTCTTGATAGGACCCACCACATCCCTCAACGCACTCCAGATCCCTGAGACTCAGCGTGTGCCATCATCCGTAGCCCTATCCCTCCCTGAACGCTGCCTCTGCTACCTCAAATTTGGCAGCTCGGAGCTTGGTCTCAGAATCAACTGTGGGGATATTTTGCACTGGATTCTTTGCGTTCTGTCAGCCAAGCATCTGCTGTGCACTCTTCTAACACTCAGCGCATCACCTTCAGTCCCATGTCTCCTGTCCGCTTGAGAGTGTGCGTCCAAGTTAAAGAGAGTTTCACCTTTACTGCTCCATCAACAGGGCTCAGACCATGCACTGGTATCCATTCCCTGCTTTTCCTTCTCCTGCTTCCAGGTGTTCTGAGGCCTCATCCTGTCTTTGGAAGTAACAGGCCTCTCTTCGGCAAGTGTCCTGTGCCAAGGGCTGGCTGAGTGGATGTTTCCATTGCTGTGTTCATGGGAGCGAGTGAGCGCAGGTTGCACTGCTTCTCTGTCAACTGGGCATCGATGAATCAACACTTCCCAGATACATTTCACAGAAATGTGATTTTTTTTTATCTCTTTGTTTCTATACAGCCGTGGTGGGAGGGATTGTCCGAAGACTCCAGTTTTGACATTGTGTTGATATCTCATTTGCAGTCTCTAAAAATTTAAAAGAATATATATAAATGTTTTGGGAGTTATACGAAAATGAAGTTAGTTTCTGAAACATACTAATTCGACCTAGAAGCCCGACTTGTCAATTTCGGTAACATTTTGTCAGCTCTAAGGAAAACATAGACAGATAGAATGCAAACTAGCAGTCCGAACTGTTAAAGGGGTCATGTCAACTCTTTACTGTGGAAGCCTCCGAAACCAACAGGAACCATGAAATAACTAATGGAAACATGAAATAACCCCCAAGCTTGGATTCCCTTGTGCATGTGGTGCCCTTTACTCCCGATGACACCTACTGGTCAATGTTGGCATTTCAAGGTGTAACATCCCTCTCAAGGAAAATACAAGAGGAAACGAACTAAATATATACATTTAGCTTTGAATCCAAAGAACCTAGAGGCATTATAGCTATGAGAAGCCTGCTGCAGCTATGCTAGGCTACTGAGAACCAGGTGTTCTTCTATCAGTGATGAGAACGCTTAATCATCCGATCATGTTGGGTAAAGCACTTGAATGCAACCAAGTCTGCACCCCCATGATCGATTGCCCCCGGGGGCTTGACTCAATTGAAAGACGGTCCACATAAGCTGTGTCTTTCATGTCATTGGCGACTTTTACAGTTCCGTTCACTATCTGACTTCTAATATGTACCTAGACTGTCTTGAAAAACGGAGGCCTAATACAGATTCAAGTTCAGTCAAAGATTCCCCTCACTTACCACACTCCCTTCACCCCAGAGAAGACATGAACCCAGCATTTGCTGAATCTAGCGGAAGGCCATCGTTTCTTTGTGGGAGCTAAGTATTCAATTCCTATCTATTTCATACGAGAGTATTTGACCTTTATGGGGTTCCCTGTTGTTCACAGAGGATGAAGCTAGAGGAACTCTGATTCTAGGAGGGGCTTGCTCTTCTCTTACTGGCTTCATTGCAGCTCAGGTACTGATCCCTCAAAATGGATGCCTGAGTGGAGGGGAGGGAAGAGCAAGTGCTTGATAGCTAGGCCCAAACCTGGGAAAAGGCTTACCTGGGCTTGGTGCACTTTGATCTGAATGGCTTGGAATTGCCCCTTGGGTCGTGTGGATTATCTGACCTCTTTCAAGAACATGAGCTTTTTTATCATCTCTGCCATCTCTTCTCTTTAGACGTCAGAGATCTTGGACCCGTTCTTGGAGCAGAGAATTGAGGAACTTCCTCCAGTCCACGGTGGCCCTCCGTATGTTTCTGCTAGTATCAGCGAGGTTCAATATGTCTCATGAATGCCTTTCGAGCCTGCTATCCTCTACAGCTGTCTCCAGGCCAGTATTCTCTATTGTAGCAGAACATCTCTCATCAGTGTGTTCGCATCTCTCCTCAATCCGTGCAGCCATATTTTCGGCCAGCTTCTCTTCGTGTCTCCCATAAAGTCGACTTCAACAGGACTGGGCAAGTCTGAAAGGACCTCGGAGCCTCTCCAGTAAGCTGAAGACAGGCAGATCTTCCACTGTCTGCCCTTTCAGGTTCTGGAAACTGACCCGTGAACTCAGGTCTTTGGGCAGCAGCAGTATCTCGAACTGACACAGCTTCCCGGACCAAAGACCTAAGCCAAGCTCCACAGAGGGCGGCAGCCCCTCCATCGCACTGATCCACCCACAGAACTCTGCCCGGTTACCTAGGATCCACCAGCCACAACAAGCCTCGCGGTACACATCAACATTCCACCTGGAATCCAACCGCTAACTGCCATCCCCAATGGCTGCTGCATCTTGTCAGTGTTGGGGGAGGGGCTGCATCCGACGAGAGGTTCCTAAGGTAAATGTGATTCTACCCACTAGCGTCCCATGGGCCTTTGTTCTTCCCTCTTTCCTTTTGTTCAGATCTGTATGCACTGTAGCAACGGAGGGAAGTGTGTCCATTTTCAGTTGAATGTTTCACACGTCTTTAAACTTTCTAACAGTTCACAGTACACAGAGACCCACTAAGGGAAACTATTGTTCCTGTAATATGGGCACACCCGCAATACATAGCCGTCGGTTGATTTCTGCTGAAACACCCGCATTCACGGGACATCTATCCATTTGTTTCAAGGGGGCTGAAATTCCTAGGAATGATACAATCCCCAATGTGCACTTTACTGCCTGTCTCTTTTGATCTTAGTACACTTTTGCGGAGCTACTTTTCCTTGTTATAGGCTTGTGCCATTTCTTCTCGACGTAGTGTAGAATATGGCATTCATTCATCCTGTTGGAAGACTTGCAAGTCTATATCACGGACTAGGAATCCATTGGATTCCTAATCGGCATTTGGGTTAGGTCACGATATGCTCATATGAAACAATATTTACGAATATAAATGCACGCCTCTGATTTCCGAATACAGGTGTGCTGAGTACATTCAAGCCGCGATACTGGGTCGATGCGTACTGAATGATCCTTGACATCACCTTGAGTAATTTCTTTTGAATATTCATGTTACCCTACCCTTTTTGTGTTGTTTGTTTGTTTGATTCTTTCTTGGTCTGCTTCTCGTTTGTTTTGCAAACACGTCAGGCCATGCATCTCTCCGTTTGCTTCCAACAGAGAGTCATATAAGCTGACTCCCTTAAGATAGTGCTTCCAATCCCCTATGATTTCCTGCTTCCCTCTCCCATCTTTAGGGTTTTGATGTCCTCCTTGCTTTCTTCTTGTTTCTTCTTTTCCACTCATGCTCTTCTTGCATTTCCAATAAGGGTTTTCTTCTTTCCATTTCATCTTGCTGCTTATCCCTTCAGGGGAGAATTCTCAACCTTTCTTTTAGGATAAGTTTCGAACTGCTGAATTCTTTTAAGATTTGCAGGTCTGTGGCATTCTCTAGCTCTGCTGTTATTAGAAATGGTGGTCATGTGGCATAGGCTACCCTAGATGGCAGCATTTTGCCATTCAAGCTATGGTCTATGTCCTGGCACTCCTCCCTGTCCTGCAATATTGCTGCTGAGATAGCAGCTGAAACCCCTCTGGAGGTTCTCTTGTGACTATGTTGCTTTCCTCCAGGCGCATTTTAAATCACTGGGATGCTCATGAACTTTGTTGATTTGAATCATACAGCTGCTGCTAAGTCTATTGGGATTCCACCTCTTTTGGACGCTGTGTACTTCCTGAATTCGCCTAGATGATTCTATCTTGGCTTTCAGCAAGTTTCAGTCTGATTTTTCTACACATAACTTTTCAAACATTGTTTGTTTCTTTATCTCTTGCTTTTCCATCTGGGACTCTTTCGAATTTTAGTCTTTCATGCCTGTCATAAACCAGGATTCAACAGTGATGTTTTCATTATTTTGCACTTGCTTTCCTATGTGTGCTTCTGACCGAGGGATGTCTGTTCCCCTGTCTTCAAAGTCATTCACGCATCCCTCTGCAATATCTAGTCTGCTTAGGACGGAATGTTAGCCCTGATATTTTCTCATCCACTGAGTTTTCTGATATTATTTGGCTCGTCTTTAGGCTTTCTCTTCCCCTTTTCTGGTATTCTGCCTTTTGTGATTCTGAGACACTGTTGTTCTTCAGTGTTTCCCTCACCTCCATTTTCAATACTTGCTCTGGAGAGCGTTTTGCAGTCTAGTTGTCTGAAAGCTTATCTTTAGGGCCTTCAATCTCTTTGGAACTGAAAATGGTACTTCCTTTTCCTTTTACTGTATTTCTTCATCTCTACTGGTCAGGTAATTTCAGGTATCTAATGTAGACTTCTAGGGCTTGGTTAAGTGAAAAGTTTAGACTCTTGACTCTACACAATTGCATGGGATTTCTGTGAGGACAAATTTTCCTAGACATTGATGCCATGTCCTGTTCCTGTGTGTGTTGTCTGGTCTATCTCCAATTGCTGGTGTTGCCTTTGTTGTGATGAACCCCCCATACTATTTCGATTAGGATAACCTCATTTTGATTACGCTTATCTCACAAATCTGAAAGAGCACAGGACACTTCCTCTGGTGGAAATGGAGCTTCTAAAGGTTCTCAGCTCTGCATTCTACTCTATGTTATTTTGGAGTGTTTCTAGAAGAGCAGAGTGTGAGTGCGCTTGTGCTTTGTAGTTCCACGGGAATGTCCCACTGAAACCAGTTCTTCCAAGAGCTTCTCTGTCTACAGAAACACCAGTGGAAGCATATCTATGGATGTCACACATCAGGGCCTGCTGGAATGATCCCGCAGCCCGAACTTGGTGTCCTCGCTGCCGAACCGTGCCGGTGCCATCCAAAATGTAGCATCCGCTTTTGAGCGATAAACTGAAGGAAATCCTTCCTCTTCTCACGCTGTGGTCTTGGACCACACTTCCTTGTCCTCTCATCCTTGTGGCACGGGTGCACGAAGGCAACCACAGAGCTGTTGCACATCCTGTGCCTCAAACCAAACCATAATCACAGCCCAGGTTATGAATGTAGCAGATCCTAAGGCTTTTCATTCTGAATTCAAACCCAAGGCCCCCTGGATCCCTCAGACCCGATGCACAATATCTCTGATTCAGCCCCACACATGCTCTATTGGCAAAATGCCAACTTGGTCTCTGGTCCTGCAGATGCACTGGGTGTGGCCATGGGACAGATCGATAATTTCAACTGCGTGCGCCAGGGTGGTTGCTTGCTCATTGGGGTCACAGGTCGGTTTGCTCTCTTGATAGGACCCACCACATCCCACAACGCACTCCAGATCCCTGAGACTCAGCGTGTGCCATCATCCGTAGCCCTATCCCTCCCTGAACGCTGCCTCTGCTACCTCAAATTTGGCAGCTCGGAGCTTGGTCTCAGAATCAACTGTGGGGATATTTTGCACTGGATTCTTTGCGTTCTGTCAGCCAAGCATCTGCTGTGCACTCTTCTAACACTCAGCGCATCACCTTCAATCCCATGTCTCCTGTCCGCTTGAGAGTGTGCGTCCAAGTTAAAGAGAGTTTCACCTTTACTGCTCCATCAACAGGGCTCAGACCATGCACTGGTATCCATTCCCTGCTTTTCCTTCTCCTGCTTCCAGGTGTTCTGAGGCCTCATCCTGTCTTTGGAAGTAACAGGCCTCTCTTCGGCAAGTGTCCTGTGCCAAGGGCTGGGTGAGTGGATGTTTCCATTGCTGTGTTCATGGGAGCGAGTGAGCGCAGGTTGCACTGCTTCTCTGTCAACTGGGCATCGATGAATCAACACTTTCCAGATACATTTCACAGAAATGTGATTTTTTTTTATCTCTTTGTTTCTATACAGCCGTGGTGGGAGGGATTGTCCGAAGACTCCAGTTTTGACATTGTGTTGATATCTCATTTGCAGTCTCTAAAAATTTAATAGAATATATATAAATGTTTTGGGAGTTATACGAAAATGAAGTTAGTTTCTGAAACATACTAATTCGACCTAGAAGCCCGACTTGTCAATTTCGGTAACATTTTGTCAGCTCTAAGGAAAACATAGACAGATAGAATGCAAACTAGCAGTCCGAACTGTTAAAGGGGTCATGTCAACTCTTTACTGTGGAAGCCTCCGAAACCAACAGGAACCATGAAATAACTAATGGAAACATGAAATAACCCCCAAGCTTGGATTCCCTTGTGCATGTGGTGCCCTTTACTCCCGATGACACCTACTGGTCAATGTTGGCATTTCAAGGTGTAACATCCCTCTCAAGGAAAATACAAGAGGAAACGAACTAAATATATACATTTAGCTTTGAATCCAAAGAACCTAGAGGCATTATAGCTATGAGAAGCCTGCTGCAGCTATGCTAGGCTACTGAGAACCAGGTGTTCTTCTATCAGTGATGAGAACGCTTAATCATCCGATCATGTTGGGTAAAGCACTTGAATGCAACCAAGTCTGCACCCCCATGATCGATTGCCCCCGGGGGCTTGACTCAATTGAAAGACGGTCCACATAAGCTGTGTCTTTCATGTCATTGGCGACTTTTACAGTTCCGTTCACTATCTGACTTCTAATATGTACCTAGACTGTCTTGAAAAACGGAGGCCTAATACAGATTCAAGTTCAGTCAAAGATTCCCCTCACTTACCACACTCCCTTCACCCCAGAGAAGACATGAACCCAGCATTTGCTGAATCTAGCGGAAGGCCATCGTTTCTTTGTGGGAGCTAAGTATTCAATTCCTATCTATTTCATACGAGAGTATTTGACCTTTATGGGGTTCCCTGTTGTTCACAGAGGATGAAGCTAGAGGAACTCTGATTCTAGGAGGGGCTTGCTCTTCTCTTACTGGCTTCATTGCAGCTCAGGTACTGATCCCTCAAAATGGATGCCTGAGTGGAGGGGAGGGAAGAGCAAGTGCTTGATAGCTAGGCCCAAACCTGGGAAAAGGCTTACCTGGGCTTGGTGCACTTTGATCTGAATGGCTTGGAATTGCCCCTTGGGTCGTGTGGATTATCTGACCTCTTTCAAGAACATGAGCGTTTTTATCATCTCTGCCATCTCTTCTCTTTAGACGTCAGAGATCTTGGACCCGTTCTTGGAGCAGAGAATTGAGGAACTTCCTCCAGTCCACGGTGGCCCTCCGTATGTTTCTGCTAGTATCAGCGAGGTTCAATATGTCTCATGAATGCCTTTCGAGCCTGCTATCCTCTACAGCTGTCTCCAGGCCAGTATTCTCTATTGTAGCAGAACATCTCTCATCAGTGTGTTCGCATCTCTCCTCAATCCGTGCAGCCATATTTTCGGCCAGCTTCTCTTCGTGTCTCCCATAAAGTCGACTTCAACAGGACTGGGCAAGTCTGAAAGGACCTCGGAGCCTCTCCAGTAAGCTGAAGACAGGCAGATCTTCCACTGTCTGCCCTTTCAGGTTCTGGAAACTGACCCGTGAACTCAGGTCTTTGGGCAGCAGCAGTATCTCGAACTGACACAGCTTCCCGGACCAAAGACCTAAGCCAAGCTCCACAGAGGGCGGCAGCCCCTCCATCGCACTGATCCACCCACAGAACTCTGCCCGGTTACCTAGGATCCAACAGCCACAACAAGCCTCGCGGTACACACCAACATTCCACCTGGAATCCAACCGCTAACTGCCATCCCCAATGGCTGCTGCATCTTGTCAGTGTTGGGGGAGGGGCTGCATCCGACGAGAGGTTCCTAAGGTAAATGTGATTCTACCCACTAGCGTCCCATGGGCCTTTGTTCTTCCCTCTTTCCTTTTGTTCAGATCTGTATGCACTGTAGCAACGGAGGGAAGTGTGTCCATTTTCAGTTGAATGTTTCACACGTCTTTAAACTTTCTAACAGTTCACAGTACACAGAGACCCACTAAGGGAAACTATTGTTCCTGTAATATGGGCACACCCGCAATACATAGCCGTCGGTTGATTTCTGCTGAAACACCCGCATTCACGGGACATCTATCCATTTGTTTCAAGGGGGCTGAAATTCCTAGGAATGATACAATCCCCAATGTGCACTTTACTGCCTGTCTCTTTTGATCTTAGTACACTTTTGCGGAGCTACTTTTCCTTGTTATAGGCTTGTGCCATTTCTTCTCGACGTAGTGTAGAATATGGCATTCATTCATCCTGTTGGAAGACTTGCAAGTCTATATCACGGACTAGGAATCCATTGGATTCCTAATCGGCATTTGGGTTAGGTCACGATATGCTCATATGAAACAATATTTACGAATATAAATGCACGCCTCTGATTTCCGAATACAGGTGTGCTGAGTACATTCAAGCCGCGATACTGGGTCGATGCGTACTGAATGATCCTTGACATCACCTTGAGTAATTTCTTTTGAATATTCATGTTACCCTACCCTTTTTGTGTTGTTTGTTTGTTTGATTCTTTCTTGGTCTGCTTCTCGTTTGTTTTGCAAACACGTCAGGCCATGCATCTCTCCGTTTGCTTCCAACAGAGAGTCATATAAGCTGACTCCCTTAAGATAGTGCTTCCAATCCCCTATGATTTCCTGCTTCCCTCTCCCATCTTTAGGGTTTTGATGTCCTCCTTGCTTTCTTCTTGTTTCTTCTTTTCCACTCATGCTCTTCTTGCATTTCCAATAAGGGTTTTCTTCTTTCCATTTCATCTTGCTGCTTATCCCTTCAGGGGAGAATTCTCAACCTTTCTTTTAGGATACGTTTCGAACTGCTGAATTCTTTTAAGATTTGCAGGTCTGTGGCATTCTCTAGCTCTGCTGTTATTAGAAATGGTGGTCATGTGGCATAGGCTACCCTAGATGGCAGCATTTTGCCATTCAAGCTATGGTCTATGTCCTGGCACTCCTCCCTGTCCTGCAATATTGCTGCTGAGATAGCAGCTGAAACCCCTCTGGAGGTTCTCTTGTGACTATGTTGCTTTCCTCCAGGCGCATTTTAAATCACTGGGATGCTCATGAACTTTGTTGATTTGGATCATACAGCTGCTGCTAAGTCTATTGGGATTCCACCTCTTTTGGACGCTGTGTACTTCCTGAATTCGCCTAGATGATTCTATCTTGGCTTTCAGCAAGTTTCAGTCTGATTTTTCTACACATAACTTTTCAAACATTGTTTGTTTCTTTATCTCTTGCTTTTCCATCTGGGACTCTTTCGAATTTTAGTCTTTCATGCCTGTCATAAACCAGGATTCAACAGTGATGTTTTCATTATTTTGCACTTGCTTTCCTATGTGTGCTTCTGACCGAGGGATGTCTGTTCCCCTGTCTTCAAAGTCATTCACGCATCCCTCTGCAATATCTAGTCTGCTTAGGACGGAATGTTAGCCCTGATATTTTCTCATCCACTGAGTTTTCTGATATTATTTGGCTCGTCTTTAGGCTTTCTCTTCCCCTTTTCTGGTATTCTGCCTTTTGTGATTCTGAGACACTGTTGTTCTTCAGTGTTTCCCTCACCTCCATTTTCAATACTTGCTCTGGAGAGCGTTTTGCAGTCTAGTTGTCTGAAAGCTTATCTTTAGGGCCTTCAATCTCTTTGGAACTGAAAATGGTACTTCCTTTTCCTTTTACTGTATTTCTTCATCTCTACTGGTCAGGTAATTTCAGGTATCTAATGTAGACTTCTAGGGCTTGGTTAAGTGAAAAGTTTAGACTCTTGACTCTACACAATTGCATGGGATTTCTGTGAGGACAAATTTTCCTAGACATTGATGCCATGTCCTGTTCCTGTGTGTGTTGTCTGGTCTATCTCCAATTGCTGGTGTTGCCTTTGTTGTGATGAACCCCCCATACTATTTCGATTAGGATAACCTCATTTTGATTACGCTTATCTCACAAATCTGAAAGAGCACAGGACACTTCCTCTGGTGGAAATGGAGCTTCTAAAGGTTCTCAGCTCTGCATTCTACTCTATGTTATTTTGGAGTGTTTCTAGAAGAGCAGAGTGTGAGTGCGCTTGTGCTTTGTAGTTCCACGGGAATGTCCCACTGAAACCAGTTCTTCCAAGAGCTTCTCTGTCTACAGAAACACCAGTGGAAGCATATCTATGGATGTCACACATCAGGGCCTGCTGGAATGATCCCGCAGCCCGAACTTGGTGTCCTCGCTGCCGAACCGTGCCGGTGCCATCCAAAATGTAGCATCCGCTTTTGAGCGATAAACTGAAGGAAATCCTTCCTCTTCTCACGCTGTGGTCTTGGACCACACTTCCTTGTCCTCTCATCCTTGTGGCACGGGTGCACGAAGGCAACCACAGAGCTGTTGCACATCCTGTGCCTCAAACCAAACCATAATCACAGCCCAGGTTATGAATGTAGCAGATCCTAAGGCTTTTCATTCTGAATTCAAACCCAAGGCCCCCTGGATCCCTCAGACCCGATGCACAATATCTCTGATTCAGCCCCACACATGCTCTATTGGCAAAATGCCAACTTGGTCTCTGGTCCTGCAGATGCACTGGGTGTGGCCATGGGACAGATCGATAATTTCAACTGCGTGCGCCAGGGTGGTTGCTTGCTCATTGGGGTCACAGGTCGGTTTGCTCTCTTGATAGGACCCACCACATCCCACAACGCACTCCAGATCCCTGAGACTCAGCGTGTGCCATCATCCGTAGCCCTATCCCTCCCTGAACGCTGCCTCTGCTACCTCAAATTTGGCAGCTCGGAGCTTGGTCTCAGAATCAACTGTGGGGATATTTTGCACTGGATTCTTTGCGTTCTGTCAGCCAAGCATCTGCTGTGCACTCTTCTAACACTCAGCGCATCACCTTCAATCCCATGTCTCCTGTCCGCTTGAGAGTGTGCGTCCAAGTTAAAGAGAGTTTCACCTTTACTGCTCCATCAACAGGGCTCAGACCATGCACTGGTATCCATTCCCTGCTTTTCCTTCTCCTGCTTCCAGGTGTTCTGAGGCCTCATCCTGTCTTTGGAAGTAACAGGCCTCTCTTCGGCAAGTGTCCTGTGCCAAGGGCTGGGTGAGTGGATGTTTCCATTGCTGTGTTCATGGGAGCGAGTGAGCGCAGGTTGCACTGCTTCTCTGTCAACTGGGCATCGATGAATCAACACTTTCCAGATACATTTCACAGAAATGTGATTTTTTTTTATCTCTTTGTTTCTATACAGCCGTGGTGGGAGGGATTGTCCGAAGACTCCAGTTTTGACATTGTGTTGATATCTCATTTGCAGTCTCTAAAAATTTAATAGAATATATATAAATGTTTTGGGAGTTATACGAAAATGAAGTTAGTTTCTGAAACATACTAATTCGACCTAGAAGCCCGACTTGTCAATTTCGGTAACATTTTGTCAGCTCTAAGGAAAACATAGACAGATAGAATGCAAACTAGCAGTCCGAACTGTTAAAGGGGTCATGTCAACTCTTTACTGTGGAAGCCTCCGAAACCAACAGGAACCATGAAATAACTAATGGAAACATGAAATAACCCCCAAGCTTGGATTCCCTTGTGCATGTGGTGCCCTTTACTCCCGATGACACCTACTGGTCAATGTTGGCATTTCAAGGTGTAACATCCCTCTCAAGGAAAATACAAGAGGAAACGAACTAAATATATACATTTAGCTTTGAATCCAAAGAACCTAGAGGCATTATAGCTATGAGAAGCCTGCTGCAGCTATGCTAGGCTACTGAGAACCAGGTGTTCTTCTATCAGTGATGAGAACGCTTAATCATCCGATCATGTTGGGTAAAGCACTTGAATGCAACCAAGTCTGCACCCCCATGATCGATTGCCCCCGGGGGCTTGACTCAATTGAAAGACGGTCCACATAAGCTGTGTCTTTCATGTCATTGGCGACTTTTACAGTTCCGTTCACTATCTGACTTCTAATATGTACCTAGACTGTCTTGAAAAACGGAGGCCTAATACAGATTCAAGTTCAGTCAAAGATTCCCCTCACTTACCACACTCCCTTCACCCCAGAGAAGACATGAACCCAGCATTTGCTGAATCTAGCGGAAGGCCATCGTTTCTTTGTGGGAGCTAAGTATTCAATTCCTATCTGTTTCATACGAGAGTATTTGACCTTTATGGGGTTCCCTGTTGTTCACAGAGGATGAAGCTAGAGGAACTCTGATTCTAGGAGGGGCTTGCTCTTCTCTTACTGGCTTCATTGCAGCTCAGGTACTGATCCCTCAAAATGGATGCCTGAGTGGAGGGGAGGGAAGAGCAAGTGCTTGATAGCTAGGCCCAAACCTGGGAAAAGGCTTACCTGGGCTTGGTGCACTTTGATCTGAATGGCTTGGAATTGCCCCTTGGGTCGTGTGGATTATCTGACCTCTTTCAAGAACATGAGCGTTTTTATCATCTCTGCCATCTCTTCTCTTTAGACGTCAGAGATCTTGGACCCGTTCTTGGAGCAGAGAATTGAGGAACTTCCTCCAGTCCACGGTGGCCCTCCGTATGTTTCTGCTAGTATCAGCGAGGTTCAATATGTCTCATGAATGCCTTTCGAGCCTGCTATCCTCTACAGCTGTCTCCAGGCCAGTATTCTCTATTGTAGCAGAACATCTCTCATCAGTGTGTTCGCATCTCTCCTCAATCCGTGCAGCCATATTTTCGGCCAGCTTCTCTTCGTGTCTCCCATAAAGTCGACTTCAACAGGACTGGGCAAGTCTGAAAGGACCTCGGAGCCTCTCCAGTAAGCTGAAGACAGGCAGATCTTCCACTGTCTGCCCTTTCAGGTTCTGGAAACTGACCCGTGAACTCAGGTCTTTGGGCAGCAGCAGTATCTCGAACTGACACAGCTTCCCGGACCAAAGACCTAAGCCAAGCTCCACAGAGGGCGGCAGCCCCTCCATCGCACTGATCCACCCACAGAACTCTGCCCGGTTACCTAGGATCCACCAGCCACAACAAGCCTCGCGGTACACACCAACATTCCACCTGGAATCCAACCGCTAACTGCCATCCCCAATGGCTGCTGCATCTTGTCAGTGTTGGGGGAGGGGCTGCATCCGACGAGAGGTTCCTAAGGTAAATGTGATTCTACCCACTAGCGTCCCATGGGCCTTTGTTCTTCCCTCTTTCCTTTTGTTCAGATCTGTATGCACTGTAGCAACGGAGGGAAGTGTGTCCATTTTCAGTTGAATGTTTCACACGTCTTTAAACTTTCTAACAGTTCACAGTACACAGAGACCCACTAAGGGAAACTATTGTTCCTGTAATATGGGCACACCCGCAATACATAGCCGTCGGTTGATTTCTGCTGAAACACCCGCATTCACGGGACATCTATCCATTTGTTTCAAGGGGGCTGAAATTCCTAGGAATGATACAATCCCCAATGTGCACTTTACTGCCTGTCTCTTTTGATCTTAGTACACTTTTGCGGAGCTACTTTTCCTTGTTATAGGCTTGTGCCATTTCTTCTCGACGTAGTGTAGAATATGGCATTCATTCATCCTGTTGGAAGACTTGCAAGTCTATATCACGGACTAGGAATCCATTGGATTCCTAATCGGCATTTGGGTTAGGTCACGATATGCTCATATGAAACAATATTTACGAATATAAATGCACGCCTCTGATTTCCGAATACAGGTGTGCTGAGTACATTCAAGCCGCGATACTGGGTCGATGCGTACTGAATGATCCTTGACATCACCTTGAGTAATTTCTTTTGAATATTCATGTTACCCTACCCTTTTTGTGTTGTTTGTTTGTTTGATTCTTTCTTGGTCTGCTTCTCGTTTGTTTTGCAAACACGTCAGGCCATGCATCTCTCCGTTTGCTTCCAACAGAGAGTCATATAAGCTGACTCCCTTAAGATAGTGCTTCCAATCCCCTATGATTTCCTGCTTCCCTCTCCCATCTTTAGGGTTTTGATGTCCTCCTTGCTTTCTTCTTGTTTCTTCTTTTCCACTCATGCTCTTCTTGCATTTCCAATAAGGGTTTTCTTCTTTCCATTTCATCTTGCTGCTTATCCCTTCAGGGGAGAATTCTCAACCTTTCTTTTAGGATACGTTTCGAACTGCTGAATTCTTTTAAGATTTGCAGGTCTGTGGCATTCTCTAGCTCTGCTGTTATTAGAAATGGTGGTCATGTGGCATAGGCTACCCTAGATGGCAGCATTTTGCCATTCAAGCTATGGTCTATGTCCTGGCACTCCTCCCTGTCCTGCAATATTGCTGCTGAGATAGCAGCTGAAACCCCTCTGGAGGTTCTCTTGTGACTATGTTGCTTTCCTCCAGGCGCATTTTAAATCACTGGGATGCTCATGAACTTTGTTGATTTGGATCATACAGCTGCTGCTAAGTCTATTGGGATTCCACCTCTTTTGGACGCTGTGTACTTCCTGAATTCGCCTAGATGATTCTATCTTGGCTTTCAGCAAGTTTCAGTCTGATTTTTCTACACATAACTTTTCAAACATTGTTTGTTTCTTTATCTCTTGCTTTTCCATCTGGGACTCTTTCGAATTTTAGTCTTTCATGCCTGTCATAAACCAGGATTCAACAGTGATGTTTTCATTATTTTGCACTTGCTTTCCTATGTGTGCTTCTGACCGAGGGATGTCTGTTCCCCTGTCTTCAAAGTCATTCACGCATCCCTCTGCAATATCTAGTCTGCTTAGGACGGAATGTTAGCCCTGATATTTTCTCATCCACTGAGTTTTCTGATATTATTTGGCTCGTCTTTAGGCTTTCTCTTCCCCTTTTCTGGTATTCTGCCTTTTGTGATTCTGAGACACTGTTGTTCTTCAGTGTTTCCCTCACCTCCATTTTCAATACTTGCTCTGGAGAGCGTTTTGCAGTCTAGTTGTCTGAAAGCTTATCTTTAGGGCCTTCAATCTCTTTGGAACTGAAAATGGTACTTCCTTTTCCTTTTACTGTATTTCTTCATCTCTACTGGTCAGGTAATTTCAGGTATCTAATGTAGACTTCTAGGGCTTGGTTAAGTGAAAAGTTTAGACTCTTGACTCTACACAATTGCATGGGATTTCTGTGAGGACAAATTTTCCTAGACATTGATGCCATGTCCTGTTCCTGTGTGTGTTGTCTGGTCTATCTCCAATTGCTGGTGTTGCCTTTGTTGTGATGAACCCCCCATACTATTTCGATTAGGATAACCTCATTTTGATTACGCTTATCTCACAAATCTGAAAGAGCACAGGACACTTCCTCTGGTGGAAATGGAGCTTCTAAAGGTTCTCAGCTCTGCATTCTACTCTATGTTATTTTGGAGTGTTTCTAGAAGAGCAGAGTGTGAGTGCGCTTGTGCTTTGTAGTTCCACGGGAATGTCCCACTGAAACCAGTTCTTCCAAGAGCTTCTCTGTCTACAGAAACACCAGTGGAAGCATATCTATGGATGTCACACATCAGGGCCTGCTGGAATGATCCCGCAGCCCGAACTTGGTGTCCTCGCTGCCGAACCGTGCCGGTGCCATCCAAAATGTAGCATCCGCTTTTGAGCGATAAACTGAAGGAAATCCTTCCTCTTCTCACGCTGTGGTCTTGGACCACACTTCCTTGTCCTCTCATCCTTGTGGCACGGGTGCACGAAGGCAACCACAGAGCTGTTGCACATCCTGTGCCTCAAACCAAACCATAATCACAGCCCAGGTTATGAATGTAGCAGATCCTAAGGCTTTTCATTCTGAATTCAAACCCAAGGCCCCCTGGATCCCTCAGACCCGATGCACAATATCTCTGATTCAGCCCCACACATGCTCTATTGGCAAAATGCCAAATTGGTCTCTGGTCCTGCAGATGCACTGGGTGTGGCCATGGGACAGATCGATAATTTCAACTGCGTGCGCCAGGGTGGTTGCTTGCTCATTGGGGTCACAGGTCGGTTTGCTCTCTTGATAGGACCCACCACATCCCACAACGCACTCCAGATCCCTGAGACTCAGCGTGTGCCATCATCCGTAGCCCTATCCCTCCCTGAACGCTGCCTCTGCTACCTCAAATTTGGCAGCTCGGAGCTTGGTCTCAGAATCAACTGTGGGGATATTTTGCACTGGATTCTTTGCGTTCTGTCAGCCAAGCATCTGCTGTGCACTCTTCTAACACTCAGCGCATCACCTTCAATCCCATGTCTCCTGTCCGCTTGAGAGTGTGCGTCCAAGTTAAAGAGAGTTTCACCTTTACTGCTCCATCAACAGGGCTCAGACCATGCACTGGTATCCATTCCCTGCTTTTCCTTCTCCTGCTTCCAGGTGTTCTGAGGCCTCATCCTGTCTTTGGAAGTAACAGGCCTCTCTTCGGCAAGTGTCCTGTGCCAAGGGCTGGGTGAGTGGATGTTTCCATTGCTGTGTTCATGGGAGCGAGTGAGCGCAGGTTGCACTGCTTCTCTGTCAACTGGGCATCGATGAATCAACACTTTCCAGATACATTTCACAGAAATGTGATTTTTTTTTATCTCTTTGTTTCTATACAGCCGTGGTGGGAGGGATTGTCCGAAGACTCCAGTTTTGACATTGTGTTGATATCTCATTTGCAGTCTCTAAAAATTTAATAGAATATATATAAATGTTTTGGGAGTTATACGAAAATGAAGTTAGTTTCTGAAACATACTAATTCGACCTAGAAGCCCGACTTGTCAATTTCGGTAACATTTTGTCAGCTCTAAGGAAAACATAGACAGATAGAATGCAAACTAGCAGTCCGAACTTTTAAAGGGGTCATGTCAACTCTTTACTGTTGAAGCCTCCGAAACCAACAGGAACCATGAAATAACTAATGGAAACATGAAATAACCCCCAAGCTTGGATTCACTTGTGCATGTGGTGCCCTTTACTCCCGATGACACCTACTGGTCAATGTTGGCATTTCAAGGTGTAACATCCCTCTCAAGGAAAATACAAGAGGAAACGAACTAAATATATACATTTAGCTTTGAATCCAAAGAACCTAGAGGCATTATAGCTATGAGAAGCCTGCTGCAGCTATGCTAGGCTACTGAGAACCAGGTGTTCTTCTATCAGTGATGAGAACGCTTAATCATCCGATCATGTTGGGTAAAGCACTTGAATGCAACCAAGTCTGCACCCCCATGATCGATTGCCCCCGGGGGCTTGACTCAATTGAAAGACGGTCCACATAAGCTGTGTCTTTCATGTCATTGGCGACTTTTACAGTTCCGTTCACTATCTGACTTCTAATATGTACCTAGACTGTCTTGAAAAACGGAGGCCTAATACAGATTCAAGTTCAGTCAAAGATTCCCCTCACTTACCACACTCCCTTCACCCCAGAGAAGACATGAACCCAGCATTTGCTGAATCTAGCGGAAGGCCATCGTTTCTTTGTGGGAGCTAAGTATTCAATTCCTATCTGTTTCATACGAGAGTATTTGACCTTTATGGGGTTCCCTGTTGTTCACAGAGGATGAAGCTAGAGGAACTCTGATTCTAGGAGGGGCTTGCTCTTCTCTTACTGGCTTCATTGCAGCTCAGGTACTGATCCCTCAAAATGGATGCCTGAGTGGAGGGGAGGGAAGAGCAAGTGCTTGATAGCTAGGCCCAAACCTGGGAAAAGGCTTACCTGGGCTTGGTGCACTTTGATCTGAATGGCTTGGAATTGCCCCTTGGGTCGTGTGGATTATCTGACCTCTTTCAAGAACATGAGCGTTTTTATCATCTCTGCCATCTCTTCTCTTTAGACGTCAGAGATCTTGGACCCGTTCTTGGAGCAGAGAATTGAGGAACTTCCTCCAGTCCACGGTGGCCCTCCGTATGTTTCTGCTAGTATCAGCGAGGTTCAATATGTCTCATGAATGCCTTTCGAGCCTGCTATCCTCTACAGCTGTCTCCAGGCCAGTATTCTCTATTGTAGCAGAACATCTCTCATCAGTGTGTTCGCATCTCTCCTCAATCCGTGCAGCCATATTTTCGGCCAGCTTCTCTTCGTGTCTCCCATAAAGTCGACTTCAACAGGACTGGGCAAGTCTGAAAGGACCTCGGAGCCTCTCCAGTAAGCTGAAGACAGGCAGATCTTCCACTGTCTGCCCTTTCAGGTTCTGGAAACTGACCCGTGAACTCAGGTCTTTGGGCAGCAGCAGTATCTCGAACTGACACAGCTTCCCGGACCAAAGACCTAAGCCAAGCTCCACAGAGGGCGGCAGCCCCTCCATCGCACTGATCCACCCACAGAACTCTGCCCGGTTACCTAGGATCCACCAGCCACAACAAGCCTCGCGGTACACACCAACATTCCACCTGGAATCCAACCGCTAACTGCCATCCCCAATGGCTGCTGCATCTTGTCAGTGTTGGGGGAGGGGCTGCATCCGACGAGAGGTTCCTAAGGTAAATGTGATTCTACCCACTAGCGTCCCATGGGCCTTTGTTCTTCCCTCTTTCCTTTTGTTCAGATCTGTATGCACTGTAGCAACGGAGGGAAGTGTGTCCATTTTCAGTTGAATGTTTCACACGTCTTTAAACTTTCTAACAGTTCACAGTACACAGAGACCCACTAAGGGAAACTATTGTTCCTGTAATATGGGCACACCCGCAATACATAGCCGTCGGTTGATTTCTGCTGAAACACCCGCATTCACGGGACATCTATCCATTTGTTTCAAGGGGGCTGAAATTCCTAGGAATGATACAATCCCCAATGTGCACTTTACTGCCTGTCTCTTTTGATCTTAGTACACTTTTGCGGAGCTACTTTTCCTTGTTATAGGCTTGTGCCATTTCTTCTCGACGTAGTGTAGAATATGGCATTCATTCATCCTGTTGGAAGACTTGCAAGTCTATATCACGGACTAGGAATCCATTGGATTCCTAATCGGCATTTGGGTTAGGTCACGATATGCTCATATGAAACAATATTTACGAATATAAATGCACGCCTCTGATTTCCGAATACAGGTGTGCTGAGTACATTCAAGCCGCGATACTGGGTCGATGCGTACTGAATGATCCTTGACATCACCTTGAGTAATTTCTTTTGAATATTCATGTTACCCTACCCTTTTTGTGTTGTTTGTTTGTTTGATTCTTTCTTGGTCTGCTTCTCGTTTGTTTTGCAAACACGTCAGGCCATGCATCTCTCCGTTTGCTTCCAACAGAGAGTCATATAAGCTGACTCCCTTAAGATAGTGCTTCCAATCCCCTATGATTTCCTGCTTCCCTCTCCCATCTTTAGGGTTTTGATGTCCTCCTTGCTTTCTTCTTGTTTCTTCTTTTCCACTCATGCTCTTCTTGCATTTCCAATAAGGGTTTTCTTCTTTCCATTTCATCTTGCTGCTTATCCCTTCAGGGGAGAATTCTCAACCTTTCTTTTAGGATACGTTTCGAACTGCTGAATTCTTTTAAGATTTGCAGGTCTGTGGCATTCTCTAGCTCTGCTGTTATTAGAAATGGTGGTCATGTGGCATAGGCTACCCTAGATGGCAGCATTTTGCCATTCAAGCTATGGTCTATGTCCTGGCACTCCTCCCTGTCCTGCAATATTGCTGCTGAGATAGCAGCTGAAACCCCTCTGGAGGTTCTCTTGTGACTATGTTGCTTTCCTCCAGGCGCATTTTAAATCACTGGGATGCTCATGAACTTTGTTGATTTGGATCATACAGCTGCTGCTAAGTCTATTGGGATTCCACCTCTTTTGGAAGCTGTGTACTTCCTGAATTCGCCTAGATGATTCTATCTTGGCTTTCAGCAAGTTTCAGTCTGATTTTTCTACACATAACTTTTCAAACATTGTTTGTTTCTTTATCTCTTGCTTTTCCATCTGGGACTCTTTCGAATTTTAGTCTTTCATGCCTGTCATAAACCAGGATTCAACAGTGATGTTTTCATTATTTTGCACTTGCTTTCCTATGTGTGCTTCTGACCGAGGGATGTCTGTTCCCCTGTCTTCAAAGTCATTCACGCATCCCTCTGCAATATCTAGTCTGCTTAGGACGGAATGTTAGCCCTGATATTTTCTCATCCACTGAGTTTTCTGATATTATTTGGCTCGTCTTTAGGCTTTCTCTTCCCCTTTTCTGGTATTCTGCCTTTTGTGATTCTGAGACACTGTTGTTCTTCAGTGTTTCCCTCACCTCCATTTTCAATACTTGCTCTGGAGAGCGTTTTGCAGTCTAGTTGTCTGAAAGCTTATCTTTAGGGCCTTCAATCTCTTTGGAACTGAAAATGGTACTTCCTTTTCCTTTTACTGTATTTCTTCATCTCTACTGGTCAGGTAATTTCAGGTATCTAATGTAGACTTCTAGGGCTTGGTTAAGTGAAAAGTTTAGACTCTTGACTCTACACAATTGCATGGGATTTCTGTGAGGACAAATTTTCCTAGACATTGATGCCATGTCCTGTTCCTGTGTGTGTTGTCTGGTCTATCTCCAATTGCTGGTGTTGCCTTTGTTGTGATGAACCCCCCATACTATTTCGATTAGGATAACCTCATTTTGATTACGCTTATCTCACAAATCTGAAAGAGCACAGGACACTTCCTCTGGTGGAAATGGAGCTTCTAAAGGTTCTCAGCTCTGCATTCTACTCTATGTTATTTTGGAGTGTTTCTAGAAGAGCAGAGTGTGAGTGCGCTTGTGCTTTGTAGTTCCACGGGAATGTCCCACTGAAACCAGTTCTTCCAAGAGCTTCTCTGTCTACAGAAACACCAGTGGAAGCATATCTATGGATGTCACACATCAGGGCCTGCTGGAATGATCCCGCAGCCCGAACTTGGTGTCCTCGCTGCCGAACCGTGCCGGTGCCATCCAAAATGTAGCATCCGCTTTTGAGCGATAAACTGAAGGAAATCCTTCCTCTTCTCACGCTGTGGTCTTGGACCACACTTCCTTGTCCTCTCATCCTTGTGGCACGGGTGCACGAAGGCAACCACAGAGCTGTTGCACATCCTGTGCCTCAAACCAAACCATAATCACAGCCCAGGTTATGAATGTAGCAGATCCTAAGGCTTTTCATTCTGAATTCAAACCCAAGGCCCCCTGGATCCCTCAGACCCGATGCACAATATCTCTGATTCAGCCCCACACATGCTCTATTGGCAAAATGCCAAATTGGTCTCTGGTCCTGCAGATGCACTGGGTGTGGCCATGGGACAGATCGATAATTTCAACTGCGTGCGCCAGGGTGGTTGCTTGCTCATTGGGGTCACAGGTCGGTTTGCTCTCTTGATAGGACCCACCACATCCCACAACGCACTCCAGATCCCTGAGACTCAGCGTGTGCCATCATCCGTAGCCCTATCCCTCCCTGAACGCTGCCTCTGCTACCTCAAATTTGGCAGCTCGGAGCTTGGTCTCAGAATCAACTGTGGGGATATTTTGCACTGGATTCTTTGCGTTCTGTCAGCCAAGCATCTGCTGTGCACTCTTCTAACACTCAGCGCATCACCTTCAATCCCATGTCTCCTGTCCGCTTGAGAGTGTGCGTCCAAGTTAAAGAGAGTTTCACCTTTACTGCTCCATCAACAGGGCTCAGACCATGCACTGGTATCCATTCCCTGCTTTTCCTTCTCCTGCTTCCAGGTGTTCTGAGGCCTCATCCTGTCTTTGGAAGTAACAGGCCTCTCTTCGGCAAGTGTCCTGTGCCAAGGGCTGGGTGAGTGGATGTTTCCATTGCTGTGTTCATGGGAGCGAGTGAGCGCAGGTTGCACTGCTTCTCTGTCAACTGGGCATCGATGAATCAACACTTTCCAGATACATTTCACAGAAATGTGATTTTTTTTTATCTCTTTGTTTCTATACAGCCGTGGTGGGAGGGATTGTCCGAAGACTCCAGTTTTGACATTGTGTTGATATCTCATTTGCAGTCTCTAAAAATTTAATAGAATATATATAAATGTTTTGGGAGTTATACGAAAATGAAGTTAGTTTCTGAAACATACTAATTCGACCTAGAAGCCCGACTTGTCAATTTCGGTAACATTTTGTCAGCTCTAAGGAAAACATAGACAGATAGAATGCAAACTAGCAGTCCGAACTGTTAAAGGGGTCATGTCAACTCTTTACTGTGGAAGCCTCCGAAACCAACAGGAACCATGAAATAACTAATGGAAACATGAAATAACCCCCAAGCTTGGATTCCCTTGTGCATGTGGTGCCCTTTACTCCCGATGACACCTACTGGTCAATGTTGGCATTTCAAGGTGTAACATCCCTCTCAAGGAAAATACAAGAGGAAACGAACTAAATATATACATTTAGCTTTGAATCCAAAGAACCTAGAGGCATTATAGCTATGAGAAGCCTGCTGCAGCTATGCTAGGCTACTGAGAACCAGGTGTTCTTCTATCAGTGATGAGAACGCTTAATCATCCGATCATGTTGGGTAAAGCACTTGAATGCAACCAAGTCTGCACCCCCATGATCGATTGCCCCCGGGGGCTTGACTCAATTGAAAGACGGTCCACATAAGCTGTGTCTTTCATGTCATTGGCGACTTTTACAGTTCCGTTCACTATCTGACTTCTAATATGTACCTAGACTGTCTTGAAAAACGGAGGCCTAATACAGATTCAAGTTCAGTCAAAGATTCCCCTCACTTACCACACTCCCTTCACCCCAGAGAAGACATGAACCCAGCATTTGCTGAATCTAGCGGAAGGCCATCGTTTCTTTGTGGGAGCTAAGTATTCAATTCCTATCTATTTCATACGAGAGTATTTGACCTTTATGGGGTTCCCTGTTGTTCACAGAGGATGAAGCTAGAGGAACTCTGATTCTAGGAGGGGCTTGCTCTTCTCTTACTGGCTTCATTGCAGCTCAGGTACTGATCCCTCAAAATGGATGCCTGAGTGGAGGGGAGGGAAGAGCAAGTGCTTGATAGCTAGGCCCAAACCTGGGAAAAGGCTTACCTGGGCTTGGTGCACTTTGATCTGAATGGCTTGGAATTGCCCCTTGGGTCGTGTGGATTATCTGACCTCTTTCAAGAACATGAGCGTTTTTATCATCTCTGCCATCTCTTCTCTTTAGACGTCAGAGATCTTGGACCCGTTCTTGGAGCAGAGAATTGAGGAACTTCCTCCAGTCCACGGTGGCCCTCCGTATGTTTCTGCTAGTATCAGCGAGGTTCAATATGTCTCATGAATGCCTTTCGAGCCTGCTATCCTCTACAGCTGTCTCCAGGCCAGTATTCTCTATTGTAGCAGAACATCTCTCATCAGTGTGTTCGCATCTCTCCTCAATCCGTGCAGCCATATTTTCGGCCAGCTTCTCTTCGTGTCTCCCATAAAGTCGACTTCAACAGGACTGGGCAAGTCTGAAAGGACCTCGGAGCCTCTCCAGTAAGCTGAAGACAGGCAGATCTTCCACTGTCTGCCCTTTCAGGTTCTGGAAACTGACCCGTGAACTCAGGTCTTTGGGCAGCAGCAGTATCTCGAACTGACACAGCTTCCCGGACCAAAGACCTAAGCCAAGCTCCACAGAGGGCGGCAGCCCCTCCATCGCACTGATCCACCCACAGAACTCTGCCCGGTTACCTAGGATCCACCAGCCACAACAAGCCTCGCGGTACACACCAACATTCCACCTGGAATCCAACCGCTAACTGCCATCCCCAATGGCTGCTGCATCTTGTCAGTGTTGGGGGAGGGGCTGCATCCGACGAGAGGTTCCTAAGGTAAATGTGATTCTACCCACTAGCGTCCCATGGGCCTTTGTTCTTCCCTCTTTCCTTTTGTTCAGATCTGTATGCACTGTAGCAACGGAGGGAAGTGTGTCCATTTTCAGTTGAATGTTTCACACGTCTTTAAACTTTCTAACAGTTCACAGTACACAGAGACCCACTAAGGGAAACTATTGTTCCTGTAATATGGGCACACCCGCAATACATAGCCGTCGGTTGATTTCTGCTGAAACACCCGCATTCACGGGACATCTATCCATTTGTTTCAAGGGGGCTGAAATTCCTAGGAATGATACAATCCCCAATGTGCACTTTACTGCCTGTCTCTTTTGATCTTAGTACACTTTTGCGGAGCTACTTTTCCTTGTTATAGGCTTGTGCCATTTCTTCTCGACGTAGTGTAGAATATGGCATTCATTCATCCTGTTGGAAGACTTGCAAGTCTATATCACGGACTAGGAATCCATTGGATTCCTAATCGGCATTTGGGTTAGGTCACGATATGCTCATATGAAACAATATTTACGAATATAAATGCACGCCTCTGATTTCCGAATACAGGTGTGCTGAGTACATTCAAGCCGCGATACTGGGTCGATGCGTACTGAATGATCCTTGACATCACCTTGAGTAATTTCTTTTGAATATTCATGTTACCCTACCCTTTTTGTGTTGTTTGTTTGTTTGATTCTTTCTTGGTCTGCTTCTCGTTTGTTTTGCAAACACGTCAGGCCATGCATCTCTCCGTTTGCTTCCAACAGAGAGTCATATAAGCTGACTCCCTTAAGATAGTGCTTCCAATCCCCTATGATTTCCTGCTTCCCTCTCCCATCTTTAGGGTTTTGATGTCCTCCTTGCTTTCTTCTTGTTTCTTCTTTTCCACTCATGCTCTTCTTGCATTTCCAATAAGGGTTTTCTTCTTTCCATTTCATCTTGCTGCTTATCCCTTCAGGGGAGAATTCTCAACCTTTCTTTTAGGATAAGTTTCGAACTGCTGAATTCTTTTAAGATTTGCAGGTCTGTGGCATTCTCTAGCTCTGCTGTTATTAGAAATGGTGGTCATGTGGCATAGGCTACCCTAGATGGCAGCATTTTGCCATTCAAGCTATGGTCTATGTCCTGGCACTCCTCCCTGTCCTGCAATATTGCTGCTGAGATAGCAGCTGAAACCCCTCTGGAGGTTCTCTTGTGACTATGTTGCTTTCCTCCAGGTGCATTTTAAATCACTGGGATGCTCATGAACTTTGTTGATTTGGATCATACAGCTGCTGCTAAGTCTATTGGGATTCCACCTCTTTTGGACGCTGTGTACTTCCTGAATTCGCCTAGATGATTCTATCTTGGCTTTCAGCAAGTTTCAGTCTGATTTTTCTACACATAACTTTTCAAACATTGTTTGTTTCTTTATCTCTTGCTTTTCCATCTGGGACTCTTTCGAATTTTAGTCTTTCATGCCTTGTCCTAAACCAGGATTCAACAGTAATGTTTTCAATGGTTTGCACTTGCTTTCCTATGTGTGCTTCTGACCGAGGGATTTCTGTTCCCCTGTCTTCAAAAACTTTCACGCGTCCCTCTGCAATATCTAGTCTGCTTAGGACGGAATGTTAGCCCTGATATTTTCTCATCCACTGAGTTTTCTGATATTATTTAGCTCGTCTTTAGGCTTTCTCTTCCCCTTTTCTGGTATTCTGCCTTTTGTGATTCTGAGACACTGTTGTTCTTCAGTGTTTCCCTCACCTCCATTTTCAATACTTGCTCTGGAGAGCGTTTTGCAGTCTAGTTGTCTGAAAGCTTATCTTTAGGGCCTTCAATCTCTTTGGAACTGAAAATGGTACTTCATTTTCCTTTTACTGTATTTCTTCATCTCTACTGGTCAGGTAATTTCGGGTATCTAATGTAGACTTCTAGGGCTTGGTTAAGTGAAAACTTTAGACTCTTGGCTCTACACAATTGCATGGGATTTCTGTGAGGACAAATTTTCTTAGACATTGATGCCATGTCCTGTTCCTGTGTGTGTTGTCTGGTCTATCTCCAATTGCTGGTGTTGCCTTTGTTGTGATGAACCCCCCATACTATTTCGATTAGGATAACCTCATTTTGATTACGCTTATCTCACAAATCTGAAAGAGCACAGGACACTTCCTCTGGTGGAAATGGAGCTTCTAAAGGTTCTCAGCTCTGCATTCTACTCTATGTTATTTTGGAGTGTTTCTAGAAGAGCAGAGTGTGAGTGCGCTTGTGCTTTGTAGTGCCACGGGAATGTCCCACTGAAACCAGTTCTTCCAAGAGCTTCTCTGTCTACAGAAACACCAGTGGAAGCATATCTATGGATGTCACACATCAGGGCCTGCTGGAATGATCCCGCAGCCCGAACTTGTTGTCCTCGCTGCCGAACCGTGCCGGTGCCATCCAAAATGTAGCATCCGCTTTTGAGCGATAAACTGAAGGAAATCCTTCCTCTTGTCACGCTGTGGTCTTGGACCACACTTCCTTGTCCTCTCATACTTGTGGTACGGGTGCACGAAGGCAACCACAGAGCTGTTGCACATCCTGTGCCTCAAACCAAACCATAATCACAGCCCAGGTTTTGAATGTAGCAGATCCTAAGGCTTTTCATTCTGAATTCAAACCCAAGGCCCCCTGGATCCCTCAGACCCGATGCACAATATCTCTGATTCAGCCCCACACATGCTCTATTGGCAAAATGCCAAATTGGTCTCTGGTCCTGCAGATGCACTGGGTGTGGCCATGGGACAGATCGATAATTTCAACTGCGTGCGCCAGGGTGGTTGCTTGCTCATTGGGGTCACAGGTCGGTTTGCTCTCTTGATAGGACCCACCACATCCCACAACGCACTCCAGATCCCTGAGACTCAGCGTGTGCCATCATCCGTAGCCCTATCCCTCCCTGAACGCTGCCTCTGCTACCTCAAATTTGGCAGCTCGGAGCTTGGTCTCAGAATCAACTGTGGGGATATTTTGCACTGGATTCTTTGCGTTCTGTCAGCCAAGCATCTGCTGTGCACTCTTCTAACACTCAGCGCATCACCTTCAATCCCATGTCTCCTGTCCGCTTGAGAGTGTGCGTCCAAGTTAAAGAGAGTTTCACCTTTACTGCTCCATCAACAGGGCTCAGACCATGCACTGGTATCCATTCCCTGCTTTTCCTTCTCCTGCTTCCAGGTGTTCTGAGGCCTCATCCTGTCTTTGGAAGTAACAGGCCTCTCTTCGGCAAGTGTCCTGTGCCAAGGGCTGGGTGAGTGGATGTTTCCATTGCTGTGTTTATGGGAGCGAGTGAGCGCAGGTTGCACTGCTTCTCTGTCAACTGGGCATCGATGAATCAACACTTTCCAGATACATTTCACAGAAATGTGATTTTTTTTTATCTCTTTGTTTCTATACAGCCGTGGTGGGAGGGATTGTCCGAAGACTCCAGTTTTGACATTGTGTTGATATCTCATTTGCAGTCTCCAAAAATTTAATAGAATATATATAACTGTTTTGGGAGTTATACGAAAATGAAGTTAGTTTCTGAAACATACTAATTCGACCTAGAAGCCCGACTTGTCAATTTCGGTAACATTTTGTCAGCTCTAAGGAAAACATAGACAGATAGAATGCAAACTAGCAGTCCGAACTTTTAAAGGGGTCATGTCAACTCTTTACTGTTGAAGCCTCCGAAACCAACAGGAACCATGAAATAACTAATGGAAACATGAAATAACCCCCAAGCTTGGATTCACTTGTGCATGTGGTGCCCTTTACTCCCGATGACACCTACTGGTCAATGTTGGCATTTCAAGGTGTAACATCCCTCTCAAGGAAAATACAAGAGGAAACGAACTAAATATATACATTTAGCTTTGAATCCAAAGAACCTAGAGGCATTATAGCTATGAGAAGCCTGCTGCAGCTATGCTAGGCTACTGAGAACCAGGTGTTCTTCTATCAGTGATGAGAATGCTTAATCATCCGATCATGTTGGGTAAAGCACTTGAATGCAACCAAGTCTGCACCCCCATGATCGATTGCCCCCGGGGGCTTGACTCAATTGAAAGACGGTCCACATAAGCTGTGTCTTTCATGTCATTGGCGACTTTTACAGTTCCGTTCACTATCTGACTTCTAATATGTACCTAGACTGTCTTGAAAAACGGAGGCCTAATACAGATTCAAGTTCAGTCAAAGATTCCCCTCACTTACCACACTCCCTTCACCCCAGAGAAGACATGAACCCAGCATTTGCTGAATCTAGCGGAAGGCCATCGTTTCTTTGTGGGAGCTAAGTATTCAATCCCTATCTATTTCATACGAGAGTATTTGACCTTTATGGGGTTCCCTGTTGTTCACAGAGGATGGAGCTAGAGGAACTCTGATTCTAGGAGGGGCTTGCTCTTCTCTTAATGGCTTCATTGCAGCTCAGGTACTGATCCCTCAAAATGGATGCCTGAGTGGAGGGGAGGGAAGAGCAAGTGCTTGATAGCTAGGCCCAAAGCTGGGAAAAGGCTTACCTGGGCTTGGTGCACTTTGATCTGAATGGCTTGGAATTGCCCCTTGGGTCGTGTGGATTATCTGACCTCTTTCAAGAACATGAGCGTTTTTATCATCTCTGCCATCTCTTCTCTTTAGACGTCAGGGATCTTGGACCCGTTCTTGGAGCAGAGAATTGAGGAACTTCCTCCAGTCCACGGTGGCCCTCCGTATGTTTCTGCTAGTATCAGCGAGGTTCAATATGTCTCATGAATGCCTTTCGAGCCTGCTATCCTCTACAGCTGTCTCCAGGCCAGTATTCTCTATTGTAGCAGAACATCTCTCATCAATGTGTTCGCATCTCTCCTCAATCCGTGCAGCCATATTTTCGGCCAGCTTCTCTTCGTGTCTCCCATAAAGTCGACTTCAACAGGACTGGGCAAGTCTGAAAGGACCTCGGAGCCTCTCCAGTAAGCTGAAGACAGGCAGATCTTCCACTGTCTGCCCTTTCAGGTTCTGGAAACTGACCCGTGAACTCAGGTCTTTGGGCAGCAGCAGTATCTCGAACTGACACAGCTTCCCGGACCAAAGACCTAAGCCAAGCTCCACAGAGGGCGGCAGCCCCTCCATCGCACTGATCCACCCACAGAACTCTGCCCGGTTACCTAGGATCCACCAGCCACAACAAGCCTCGCGGTACACACCAACATTCCACCTGGAATCCAACCGCTAACTGCCATCCCCAATGGCTGCTGCATCTTGTCAGTGTTGGGGGAGGGGCTGCATCCGACGAGAGGTTCCTAAGGTAAATGTGATTCTACCCACTAGCGTCCCATGGGCCTTTGTTCTTCCCTCTTTCCTTTTGTTCAGATCTGTATGCACTGTAGCAACGGAGGGAAGTGTGTCCATTTTCAGTTGAATGTTTCACACGTCTTTAAACTTTCTAACAGTTCACAGTACACAGAGACCCACTAAGGGAAACTATTGTTCCTGTAATATGGGCACACCCGCAATACATAGCCGTCGGTTGATTTCTGCTGAAACACCCGCATTCACGGGACATCTATCCATTTGTTTCAAGGGGGCTGAAATTCCTAGGAATGATACAATCCCCAATGTGCACTTTACTGCCTGTCTCTTTTGATCTTAGTACACTTTTGCGGAGCTACTTTTCCTTGTTATAGGCTTGTGCCATTTCTTCTCGACGTAGTGTAGAATATGGCATTCATTCATCCTGTTGGAAGACTTGCAAGTCTATATCACGGACTAGGAATCCATTGGATTCCTAATCGGCATTTGGGTTAGGTCACGATATGCTCATATGAAACAATATTTACGAATATAAATGCACGCCTCTGATTTCCGAATACAGGTGTGCTGAGTACATTCAAGCCGCGATACTGGGTCGATGCGTACTGAATGATCCTTGACATCACCTTGAGTAATTTCTTTTGAATATTCATGTTACCCTACCCTTTTTGTGTTGTTTGTTTGTTTGATTCTTTCTTGGTCTGCTTCTCGTTTGTTTTGCAAACACGTCAGGCCATGCATCTCTCCGTTTGCTTCCAACAGAGAGTCATATAAGCTGACTCCCTTAAGATAGTGCTTCCAATCCCCTATGATTTCCTGCTTCCCTCTCCCATCTTTAGGGTTTTGATGTCCTCCTTGCTTTCTTCTTGTTTCTTCTTTTCCACTCATGCTCTTCTTGCATTTCCAATAAGGGTTTTCTTCTTTCCATTTCATCTTGCTGCTTATCCCTTCAGGGGAGAATTCTCAACCTTTCTTTTAGGATAAGTTTCGAACTGCTGAATTCTTTTAAGATTTGCAGGTCTGTGGCATTCTCTAGCTCTGCTGTTATTAGAAATGGTGGTCATGTGGCATAGGCTACCCTAGATGGCAGCATTTTGCCATTCAAGCTATGGTCTATGTCCTGGCACTCCTCCCTGTCCTGCAATATTGCTGCTGAGATAGCAGCTGAAACCCCTCTGGAGGTTCTCTTGTGACTATGTTGCTTTCCTCCAGGCGCATTTTAAATCACTGGGATGCTCATGAACTTTGTTGATTTGGATCATACAGCTGCTGCTAAGTCTATTGGGATTCCACCTCTTTTGGACGCTGTGTACTTCCTGAATTCGCCTAGATGATTCTATCTTGGCTTTCAGCAAGTTTCAGTCTGATTTTTCTACACATAACTTTTCAAACATTGTTTGTTTCTTTATCTCTTGCTTTTCCATCTGGGACTCTTTCGAATTTTAGTCTTTCATGCCTGTCATAAACCAGGATTCAACAGTGATGTTTTCATTATTTTGCACTTGCTTTCCTATGTGTGCTTCTGACCGAGGGATGTCTGTTCCCCTGTCTTCAAAGTCATTCACGCATCCCTCTGCAATATCTAGTCTGCTTAGGACGGAATGTTAGCCCTGATATTTTCTCATCCACTGAGTTTTCTGATATTATTTGGCTCGTCTTTAGGCTTTCTCTTCCCCTTTTCTGGTATTCTGCCTTTTGTGATTCTGAGACACTGTTGTTCTTCAGTGTTTCCCTCACCTCCATTTTCAATACTTGCTCTGGAGAGCGTTTTGCAGTCTAGTTGTCTGAAAGCTTATCTTTAGGGCCTTCAATCTCTTTGGAACTGAAAATGGTACTTCCTTTTCCTTTTACTGTATTTCTTCATCTCTACTGGTCAGGAAATTTCAGGTATCTAATGTAGACTTCTAGGGCTTGGTTAAGTGAAAAGTTTAGACTCTTGACTCTACACAATTGCATGGGATTTCTGTGAGGACAAATTTTCCTAGACATTGATGCCATGTCCTGTTCCTGTGTGTGTTGTCTGGTCTATCTCCAATTGCTGGTGTTGCCTTTGTTGTGATGAACCCCCCATACTATTTCGATTAGGATAACCTCATTTTGATTACGCTTATCTCACAAATCTGAAAGAGCACAGGACACTTCCTCTGGTGGAAATGGAGCTTCTAAAGGTTCTCAGCTCTGCATTCTACTCTATGTTATTTTGGAGTGTTTCTAGAAGAGCAGAGTGTGAGTGCGCTTGTGCTTTGTAGTTCCACGGGAATGTCCCACTGAAACCAGTTCTTCCAAGAGCTTCTCTGTCTACAGAAACACCAGTGGAAGCATATCTATGGATGTCACACATCAGGGCCTGCTGGAATGATCCCGCAGCCCGAACTTGGTGTCCTCGCTGCCGAACCGTGCCGGTGCCATCCAAAATGTAGCATCCGCTTTTGAGCGATAAACTGAAGGAAATCCTTCCTCTTGTCACGCTGTGGTCTTGGACCACACTTCCTTGTCCTCTCATCCTTGTGGCACGGGTGCACGAAGGCAACCACAGAGCTGTTGCACATCCTGTGCCTCAAACCAAACCATAATCACAGCCCAGGTTATGAATGTAGCAGATCCTAAGGCTTTTCATTCTGAATTCAAACCCAAGGCCCCCTGGATCCCTCAGACCCGATGCACAATATCTCTGATTCAGCCCCACACATGCTCTATTGGCAAAATGCCAAATTGGTCTCTGGTCCTGCAGATGCACTGGGTGTGGCCATGGGACAGATCGATAATTTCAACTGCGTGCGCCAGGGTGGTTGCTTGCTCATTGGGGTCACAGGTCGGTTTGCTCTCTTGATAGGACCCACCACATCCCACAACGCACTCCAGATCCCTGAGACTCAGCGTGTGCCATCATCCGTAGCCCTATCCCTCCCTGAACGCTGCCTCTGCTACCTCAAATTTGGCAGCTCGGAGCTTGGTCTCAGAATCAACTGTGGGGATATTTTGCACTGGATTCTTTGCGTTCTGTCAGCCAAGCATCTGCTGTGCACTCTTCTAACACTCAGCGCATCACCTTCAATCCCATGTCTCCTGTCCGCTTGAGAGTGTGCGTCCAAGTTAAAGAGAGTTTCACCTTTACTGCTCCATCAACAGGGCTCAGACCATGCACTGGTATCCATTCCCTGCTTTTCCTTCTCCTGCTTCCAGGTGTTCTGAGGCCTCATCCTGTCTTTGGAAGTAACAGGCCTCTCTTCGGCAAGTGTCCTGTGCCAAGGGCTGGGTGAGTGGATGTTTCCATTGCTGTGTTCATGGGAGCGAGTGAGCGCAGGTTGCACTGCTTCTCTGTCAACTGGGCATCGATGAATCAACACTTTCCAGATACATTTCACAGAAATGTGATTTTTTTTTATCTCTTTGTTTCTATACAGCCGTGGTGGGAGGGATTGTCCGAAGACTCCAGTTTTGACATTGTGTTGATATCTCATTTGCAGTCTCTAAAAATTTAATAGAATATATATAAATGTTTTGGGAGTTATACGAAAATGAAGTTAGTTTCTGAAACATACTAATTCGACCTAGAAGCCCGACTTGTCAATTTCGGTAACATTTTGTCAGCTCTAAGGAAAACATAGACAGATAGAATGCAAACTAGCAGTCCGAACTGTTAAAGGGGTCATGTCAACTCTTTACTGTGGAAGCCTCCGAAACCAACAGGAACCATGAAATAACTAATGGAAACATGAAATAACCCCCAAGCTTGGATTCCCTTGTGCATATGGTGCCCTTTACTCCCGATGACACCTACTGGTCAATGTTGGCATTTCAAGGTGTAACATCCCTCTCAAGGAAAATACAAGAGGAAACGAACTAAATATATACATTTAGCTTTGAATCCAAAGAACCTAGAGGCATTATAGCTATGAGAAGCCTGCTGCAGCTATGCTAGGCTACTGAGAACCAGGTGTTCTTCTATCAGTGATGAGAACGCTTAATCATCCGATCATGTTGGGTAAAGCACTTGAATGCAACCAAGTCTGCACCCCCATGATCGATTGCCCCCGGGGGCTTGACTCAATTGAAAGACGGTCCACATAAGCTGTGTCTTTCATGTCATTGGCGACTTTTACAGTTCCGTTCACTATCTGACTTCTAATATGTACCTAGACTGTCTTGAAAAACGGAGGCCTAATACAGATTCAAGTTCAGTCAAAGATTCCCCTCACTTACCACACTCCCTTCACCCCAGAGAAGACATGAACCCAGCATTTGCTGAATCTAGCGGAAGGCCATCGTTTCTTTGTGGGAGCTAAGTATTCAATCCCTATCTATTTCATACGAGAGTATTTGACCTTTATGGGGTTCCCTGTTGTTCACAGAGGATGGAGCTAGAGGAACTCTGATTCTAGGAGGGGCTTGCTCTTCTCTTACTGGCTTCATTGCAGCTCAGGTACTGATCCCTCAAAATGGATGCCTGAGTGGAGGGGAGGGAAGAGCAAGTGCTTGATAGCTAGGCCCAAACCTGGGAAAAGGCTTACCTGGGCTTGGTGCACTTTGATCTGAATGGCTTGGAATTGCCCCTTGGGTCGTGTGGATTATCTGACCTCTTTCAAGAACATGAGCGTTTTTATCATCTCTGCCATCTCTTCTCTTTAGACGTCAGAGATCTTGGACCCGTTCTTGGAGCAGAGAATTGAGGAACTTCCTCCAGTCCACGGTGGCCCTCCGTATGTTTCTGCTAGTATCAGCGAGGTTCAATATGTCTCATGAATGCCTTTCGAGCCTGCTATCCTCTACAGCTGTCTCCAGGCCAGTATTCTCTATTGTAGCAGAACATCTCTCATCAGTGTGTTCGCATCTCTCCTCAATCCGTGCAGCCATATTTTCGGCCAGCTTCTCTTCGTGTCTCCCATAAAGTCGACTTCAACAGGACTGGGCAAGTCTGAAAGGACCTCGGAGCCTCTCCAGTAAGCTGAAGACAGGCAGATCTTCCACTGTCTGCCCTTTCAGGTTCTGGAAACTGACCCGTGAACTCAGGTCTTTGGGCAGCAGCAGTATCTCGAACTGACACAGCTTCCCGGACCAAAGACCTAAGCCAAGCTCCACAGAGGGCGGCAGCCCCTCCATCGCACTGATCCACCCACAGAACTCTGCCCGGTTACCTAGGATCCACCAGCCACAACAAGCCTCGCGGTACACACCAACATTCCACCTGGAATCCAACCGCTAACTGCCATCCCCAATGGCTGCTGCATCTTGTCAGTGTTGGGGGAGGGGCTGCATCCGACGAGAGGTTCCTAAGGTAAATGTGATTCTACCCACTAGCGTCCCATGGGCCTTTGTTCTTCCCTCTTTCCTTTTGTTCAGATCTGTATGCACTGTAGCAACGGAGGGAAGTGTGTCCATTTTCAGTTGAATGTTTCACACGTCTTTAAACTTTCTAACAGTTCACAGTACACAGAGACCCACTAAGGGAAACTATTGTTCCTGTAATATGGGCACACCCGCAATACATAGCCGTCGGTTGATTTCTGCTGAAACACCCGCATTCACGGGACATCTATCCATTTGTTTCAAGGGGGCTGAAATTCCTAGGAATGATACAATCCCCAATGTGCACTTTACTGCCTGTCTCTTTTGATCTTAGTACACTTTTGCGGAGCTACTTTTCCTTGTTATAGGCTTGTGCCATTTCTTCTCGACGTAGTGTAGAATATGGCATTCATTCATCCTGTTGGAAGACTTGCAAGTCTATATCACGGACTAGGAATCCATTGGATTCCTAATCGGCATTTGGGTTAGGTCACGATATGCTCATATGAAACAATATTTACGAATATAAATGCACGCCTCTGATTTCCGAATACAGGTGTGCTGAGTACATTCAAGCCGCGATACTGGGTCGATGCGTACTGAATGATCCTTGACATCACCTTGAGTAATTTCTTTTGAATATTCATGTTACCCTACCCTTTTTGTGTTGTTTGTTTGTTTGATTCTTTCTTGGTCTGCTTCTCGTTTGTTTTGCAAACACGTCAGGCCATGCATCTCTCCGTTTGCTTCCAACAGAGAGTCATATAAGCTGACTCCCTTAAGATAGTGCTTCCAATCCCCTATGATTTCCTGCTTCCCTCTCCCATCTTTAGGGTTTTGATGTCCTCCTTGCTTTCTTCTTGTTTCTTCTTTTCCACTCATGCTCTTCTTGCATTTCCAATAAGGGTTTTCTTCTTTCCATTTCATCTTGCTGCTTATCCCTTCAGGGGAGAATTCTCAACCTTTCTTTTAGGATACGTTTCGAACTGCTGAATTCTTTTAAGATTTGCAGGTCTGTGGCATTCTCTAGCTCTGCTGTTATTAGTAATGGTGGTCATGTGGCATAGGCTACCCTAGATGGCAGCATTTTGCCATTCAAGCTATGGTCTATGTCCTGGCACTCCTCCCTGTCCTGCAATATTGCTGCTGAGATAGCAGCTGAAACCCCTCTGGAGGTTCTCTTGTGACTATGTTGCTTTCCTCCAGGCGCATTTTAAATCACTGGGATGCTCATGAACTTTGTTGATTTGGATCATACAGCTGCTGCTAAGTCTATTGGGATTCCACCTCTTTTGGACGCTGTGTACTTCCTGAATTCGCCTAGATGATTCTATCTTGGCTTTCAGCAAGTTTCAGTCTGATTTTTCTACACATAACTTTTCAAACATTGTTTGTTTCTTTATCTCTTGCTTTTCCATCTGGGACTCTTTCGAATTTTAGTCTTTCATGCCTGTCATAAACCAGGATTCAACAGTGATGTTTTCATTATTTTGCACTTGCTTTCCTATGTGTGCTTCTGACCGAGGGATGTCTGTTCCCCTGTCTTCAAAGTCATTCACGCATCCCTCTGCAATATCTAGTCTGCTTAGGACGGAATGTTAGCCCTGATATTTTCTCATCCACTGAGTTTTCTGATATTATTTGGCTCGTCTTTAGGCTTTCTCTTCCCCTTTTCTGGTATTCTGCCTTTTGTGATTCTGAGACACTGTTGTTCTTCAGTGTTTCCCTCACCTCCATTTTCAATACTTGCTCTGGAGAGCGTTTTGCAGTCTAGTTGTCTGAAAGCTTATCTTTAGGGCCTTCAATCTCTTTGGAACTGAAAATGGTACTTCCTTTTCCTTTTACTGTATTTCTTCATCTCTACTGGTCAGGTAATTTCAGGTATCTAATGTAGACTTCTAGGGCTTGGTTAAGTGAAAAGTTTAGACTCTTGACTCTACACAATTGCATGGGATTTCTGTGAGGACAAATTTTCCTAGACATTGATGCCATGTCCTGTTCCTGTGTGTGTTGTCTGGTCTATCTCCAATTGCTGGTGTTGCCTTTGTTGTGATGAACCCCCCATACTATTTCGATTAGGATAACCTCATTTTGATTACGCTTATCTCACAAATCTGAAAGAGCACAGGACACTTCCTCTGGTGGAAATGGAGCTTCTAAAGGTTCTCAGCTCTGCATTCTACTCTATGTTATTTTGGAGTGTTTCTAGAAGAGCAGAGTGTGAGTGCGCTTGTGCTTTGTAGTTCCACGGGAATGTCCCACTGAAACCAGTTCTTCCAAGAGCTTCTCTGTCTACAGAAACACCAGTGGAAGCATATCTATGGATGTCACACATCAGGGCCTGCTGGAATGATCCCGCAGCCCGAACTTGGTGTCCTCGCTGCCGAACCGTGCCGGTGCCATCCAAAATGTAGCATCCGCTTTTGAGCGATAAACTGAAGGAAATCCTTCCTCTTCTCACGCTGTGGTCTTGGACCACACTTCCTTGTCCTCTCATCCTTGTGGCACGGGTGCACGAAGGCAACCACAGAGCTGTTGCACATCCTGTGCCTCAAACCAAACCATAATCACAGCCCAGGTTATGAATGTAGCAGATCCTAAGGCTTTTCATTCTGAATTCAAACCCAAGGCCCCCTGGATCCCTCAGACCCGATGCACAATATCTCTGATTCAGCCCCACACATGCTCTATTGGCAAAATGCCAAATTGGTCTCTGGTCCTGCAGATGCACTGGGTGTGGCCATGGGACAGATCGATAATTTCAACTGCGTGCGCCAGGGTGGTTGCTTGCTCATTGGGGTCACAGGTCGGTTTGCTCTCTTGATAGGACCCACCACATCCCACAACGCACTCCAGATCCCTGAGACTCAGCGTGTGCCATCATCCGTAGCCCTATCCCTCCCTGAACGCTGCCTCTGCTACCTCAAATTTGGCAGCTCGGAGCTTGGTCTCAGAATCAACTGTGGGGATATTTTGCACTGGATTCTTTGCGTTCTGTCAGCCAAGCATCTGCTGTGCACTCTTCTAACACTCAGCGCATCACCTTCAATCCCATGTCTCCTGTCCGCTTGAGAGTGTGCGTCCAAGTTAAAGAGAGTTTCACCTTTACTGCTCCATCAACAGGGCTCAGACCATGCACTGGTATCCATTCCCTGCTTTTCCTTCTCCTGCTTCCAGGTGTTCTGAGGCCTCATCCTGTCTTTGGAAGTAACAGGCCTCTCTTCGGCAAGTGTCCTGTGCCAAGGGCTGGGTGAGTGGATGTTTCCATTGCTGTGTTCATGGGAGCGAGTGAGCGCAGGTTGCACTGCTTCTCTGTCAACTGGGCATCGATGAATCAACACTTTCCAGATACATTTCACAGAAATGTGATTTTTTTTTATCTCTTTGTTTCTATACAGCCGTGGTGGGAGGGATTGTCCGAAGACTCCAGTTTTGACATTGTGTTGATATCTCATTTGCAGTCTCTAAAAATTTAATAGAATATATATAAATGTTTTGGGAGTTATACGAAAATGAAGTTAGTTTCTGAAACATACTAATTCGACCTAGAAGCCCGACTTGTCAATTTCGGTAACATTTTGTCAGCTCTAAGGAAAACATAGACAGATAGAATGCAAACTAGCAGTCCGAACTTTTAAAGGGGTCATGTCAACTCTTTACTGTTGAAGCCTCCGAAACCAACAGGAACCATGAAATAACTAATGGAAACATGAAATAACCCCCAAGCTTGGATTCACTTGTGCATGTGGTGCCCTTTACTCCCGATGACACCTACTGGTCAATGTTGGCATTTCAAGGTGTAACATCCCTCTCAAGGAAAATACAAGAGGAAACGAACTAAATATATACATTTAGCTTTGAATCCAAAGAACCTAGAGGCATTATAGCTATGAGAAGCCTGCTGCAGCTATGCTAGGCTACTGAGAACCAGGTGTTCTTCTATCAGTGATGAGAACGCTTAATCATCCGATCATGTTGGGTAAAGCACTTGAATGCAACCAAGTCTGCACCCCCATGATCGATTGCCCCCGGGGGCTTGACTCAATTGAAAGACGGTCCACATAAGCTGTGTCTTTCATGTCATTGGCGACTTTTACAGTTCCGTTCACTATCTGACTTCTAATATGTACCTAGACTGTCTTGAAAAACGGAGGCCTAATACAGATTCAAGTTCAGTCAAAGATTCCCCTCACTTACCACACTCCCTTCACCCCAGAGAAGACATGAACCCAGCATTTGCTGAATCTAGCGGAAGGCCATCGTTTCTTTGTGGGAGCTAAGTATTCAATTCCTATCTATTTCATACGAGAGTATTTGACCTTTATGGGGTTCCCTGTTGTTCACAGAGGATGAAGCTAGAGGAACTCTGATTCTAGGAGGGGCTTGCTCTTCTCTTACTGGCTTCATTGCAGCTCAGGTACTGATCCCTCAAAATGGATGCCTGAGTGGAGGGGAGGGAAGAGCAAGTGCTTGATAGCTAGGCCCAAACCTGGGAAATGGCTTACCTGGGCTTGGTGCACTTTGATCTGAATGGCTTGGAATTGCCCCTTGGGTCGTGTGGATTATCTGACCTCTTTCAAGAACATGAGCGTTTTTATCATCTCTGCCATCTCTTCTCTTTAGACGTCAGGGATCTTGGACCCGTTCTTGGAGCAGAGAATTGAGGAACTTCCTCCAGTCCACGGTGGCCCTCCGTATGTTTCTGCTAGTATCAGCGAGGTTCAATATGTCTCATGAATGCCTTTCGAGCCTGCTATCCTCTACAGCTGTCTCCAGGCCAGTATTCTCTATTGTAGCAGAACATCTCTCATCAATGTGTTCGCATCTCTCCTCAATCCGTGCAGCCATATTTTCGGCCAGCTTCTCTTCGTGTCTCCCATAAAGTCGACTTCAACAGGACTGGGCAAGTCTGAAAGGACCTCGGAGCCTCTCCAGTAAGCTGAAGACAGGCAGATCTTCCACTGTCTGCCCTTTCAGGTTCTGGAAACTGACCCGTGAACTCAGGTCTTTGGGCAGCAGCAGTATCTCGAACTGACACAGCTTCCCGGACCAAAGACCTAAGCCAAGCTCCACAGAGGGCGGCAGCCCCTCCATCGCACTGACCCACCCACAGAACTCTGCCCGGTTACCTAGGATCCACCAGCCACAACAAGCCTCGCGGTACACACCAACATTCCACCTGGAATCCAACCGCTAACTGCCATCCCCAATGGCTGCTGCATCTTGTCAGTGTTGGGGGAGGGGCTGCATCCGACGAGAGGTTCCTAAGGTAAATGTGATTCTACCCACTAGCGTCCCATGGGCCTTTGTTCTTCCCTCTTTCCTTTTGTTCAGATCTGTATGCACTGTAGCAACGGAGGGAAGTGTGTCCATTTTCAGTTGAATGTTTCACACGTCTTTAAACTTTCTAACAGTTCACAGTACACAGAGACCCACTAAGGGAAACTATTGTTCCTGTAATATGGGCACACCCGCAATACATAGCCGTCGGTTGATTTCTGCTGAAACACCCGCATTCACGGGACATCTATCCATTTGTTTCAAGGGGGCTGAAATTCCTAGGAATGATACAATCCCCAATGTGCACTTTACTGCCTGTCTCTTTTGATCTTAGTACACTTTTGCGGAGCTACTTTTCCTTGTTATAGGCTTGTGCCATTTCTTCTCGACGTAGTGTAGAATATGGCATTCATTCATCCTGTTGGAAGACTTGCAAGTCTATATCACGGACTAGGAATCCATTGGATTCCTAATCGGCATTTGGGTTAGGTCACGATATGCTCATATGAAACAATATTTACGAATATAAATGCACGCCTCTGATTTCCGAATACAGGTGTGCTGAGTACATTCAAGCCGCGATACTGGGTCGATGCGTACTGAATGATCCTTGACATCACCTTGAGTAATTTCTTTTGAATATTCATGTTACCCTACCCTTTTTGTGTTGTTTGTTTGTTTGATTCTTTCTTGGTCTGCTTCTCGTTTGTTTTGCAAACACGTCAGGCCATGCATCTCTCCGTTTGCTTCCAACAGAGAGTCATATAAGCTGACTCCCTTAAGATAGTGCTTCCAATCCCCTATGATTTCCTGCTTCCCTCTCCCATCTTTAGGGTTTTGATGTCCTCCTTGCTTTCTTCTTGTTTCTTCTTTTCCACTCATGCTCTTCTTGCATTTCCAATAAGGGTTTTCTTCTTTCCATTTCATCTTGCTGCTTATCCCTTCAGGGGAGAATTCTCAACCTTTCTTTTAGGATACGTTTCGAACTGCTGAATTCTTTTAAGATTTGCAGGTCTGTGGCATTCTCTAGCTCTGCTGTTATTAGAAATGGTGGTCATGTGGCATAGGCTACCCTAGATGGCAGCATTTTGCCATTCAAGCTATGGTCTATGTCCTGGCACTCCTCCCTGTCCTGCAATATTGCTGCTGAGATAGCAGCTGAAACCCCTCTGGAGGTTCTCTTGTGACTATGTTGCTTTCCTCCAGGCGCATTTTAAATCACTGGGATGCTCATGAACTTTGTTGATTTGGATCATACAGCTGCTGCTAAGTCTATTGGGATTCCACCTCTTTTGGACGCTGTGTACTTCCTGAATTCGCCTAGATGATTCTATCTTGGCTTTCAGCAAGTTTCAGTCTGATTTTTCTACACATAACTTTTCAAACATTGTTTGTTTCTTTATCTCTTGCTTTTCCATCTGGGACTCTTTCGAATTTTAGTCTTTCATGCCTGTCATAAACCAGGATTCAACAGTGATGTTTTCATTATTTTGCACTTGCTTTCCTATGTGTGCTTCTGACCGAGGGATGTCTGTTCCCCTGTCTTCAAAGTCATTCACGCATCCCTCTGCAATATCTAGTCTGCTTAGGACGGAATGTTAGCCCTGATATTTTCTCATCCACTGAGTTTTCTGATATTATTTGGCTCGTCTTTAGGCTTTCTCTTCCCCTTTTCTGGTATTCTGCCTTTTGTGATTCTGAGACACTGTTGTTCTTCAGTGTTTCCCTCACCTCCATTTTCAATACTTGCTCTGGAGAGCGTTTTGCAGTCTAGTTGTCTGAAAGCTTATCTTTAGGGCCTTCAATCTCTTTGGAACTGAAAATGGTACTTCCTTTTCCTTTTACTGTATTTCTTCATCTCTACTGGTCAGGTAATTTCAGGTATCTAATGTAGACTTCTAGGGCTTGGTTAAGTGAAAAGTTTAGACTCTTGACTCTACACAATTGCATGGGATTTCTGTGAGGACAAATTTTCCTAGACATTGATGCCATGTCCTGTTCCTGTGTGTGTTGTCTGGTCTATCTCCAATTGCTGGTGTTGCCTTTGTTGTGATGAACCCCCCATACTATTTCGATTAGGATAACCTCATTTTGATTACGCTTATCTCACAAATCTGAAAGAGCACAGGACACTTCCTCTGGTGGAAATGGAGCTTCTAAAGGTTCTCAGCTCTGCATTCTACTCTATGTTATTTTGGAGTGTTTCTAGAAGAGCAGAGTGTGAGTGCGCTTGTGCTTTGTAGTTCCACGGGAATGTCCCACTGAAACCAGTTCTTCCAAGAGCTTCTCTGTCTACAGAAACACCAGTGGAAGCATATCTATGGATGTCACACATCAGGGCCTGCTGGAATGATCCCGCAGCCCGAACTTGGTGTCCTCGCTGCCGAACCGTGCCGGTGCCATCCAAAATGTAGCATCCGCTTTTGAGCGATAAACTGAAGGAAATCCTTCCTCTTCTCACGCTGTGGTCTTGGACCACACTTCCTTGTCCTCTCATCCTTGTGGCACGGGTGCACGAAGGCAACCACAGAGCTGTTGCACATCCTGTGCCTCAAACCAAACCATAATCACAGCCCAGGTTATGAATGTAGCAGATCCTAAGGCTTTTCATTCTGAATTCAAACCCAAGGCCCCCTGGATCCCTCAGACCCGATGCACAATATCTCTGATTCAGCCCCACACATGCTCTATTGGCAAAATGCCAAATTGGTCTCTGGTCCTGCAGATGCACTGGGTGTGGCCATGGGACAGATCGATAATTTCAACTGCGTGCGCCAGGGTGGTTGCTTGCTCATTGGGGTCACAGGTCGGTTTGCTCTCTTGATAGGACCCACCACATCCCACAACGCACTCCAGATCCCTGAGACTCAGCGTGTGCCATCATCCGTAGCCCTATCCCTCCCTGAACGCTGCCTCTGCTACCTCAAATTTGGCAGCTCGGAGCTTGGTCTCAGAATCAACTGTGGGGATATTTTGCACTGGATTCTTTGCGTTCTGTCAGCCAAGCATCTGCTGTGCACTCTTCTAACACTCAGCGCATCACCTTCAATCCCATGTCTCCTGTCCGCTTGAGAGTGTGCGTCCAAGTTAAAGAGAGTTTCACCTTTACTGCTCCATCAACAGGGCTCAGACCATGCACTGGTATCCATTCCCTGCTTTTCCTTCTCCTGCTTCCAGGTGTTCTGAGGCCTCATCCTGTCTTTGGAAGTAACAGGCCTCTCTTCGGCAAGTGTCCTGTGCCAAGGGCTGGGTGAGTGGATGTTTCCATTGCTGTGTTTATGGGAGCGAGTGAGCGCAGGTTGCACTGCTTCTCTGTCAACTGGGCATCGATGAATCAACACTTTCCAGATACATTTCACAGAAATGTGATTTTTTTTTATCTCTTTGTTTCTATACAGCCGTGGTGGGAGGGACTGTCCGAAGACTCCAGTTTTGACATTGTGTTGATATCTCATTTGCAGTCTCTAAAAATTTAATAGAATATATATAAATGTTTTGGGAGTTATACGAAAATGAAGTTAGTTTCTGAAACATACTAATTCGACCTAGAAGCCCGACTTGTCAATTTCGGTAACATTTTGTCAGCTCTAAGGAAAACATAGACAGATAGAATGCAAACTAGCAGTCCGAACTTTTAAAGGGGTCATGTCAACTCTTTACTGTTGAAGCCTCCGAAACCAACAGGAACCATGAAATAACTAATGGAAACATGAAATAACCCCCAAGCTTGGATTCCCTTGTGCATGTGGTGCCCTTTACTCCCGATGACACCTACTGGTCAATGTTGGCATTTCAAGGTGTAACATCCCTCTCAAGGAAAATACAAGAGGAAACGAACTAAATATATACATTTAGCTTTGAATCCAAAGAACCTAGAGGCATTATAGCTATGAGAAGCCTGCTGCAGCTATGCTAGGCTACTGAGAACCAGGTGTTCTTCTATCAGTGATGAGAACGCTTAATCATCCGATCATGTTGGGTAAAGCACTTGAATGCAACCAAGTCTGCACCCCCATGATCGATTGCCCCCGGGGGCTTGACTCAATTGAAAGACGGTCCACATAAGCTGTGTCTTTCATGTCATTGGCGACTTTTACAGTTCCGTTCACTATCTGACTTCTAATATGTACCTAGACTGTCTTGAAAAACGGAGGCCTAATACAGATTCAAGTTCAGTCAAAGATTCCCCTCACTTACCACACTCCCTTCACCCCAGAGAAGACATGAACCCAGCATTTGCTGAATCTAGCGGAAGGCCATCGTTTCTTTGTGGGAGCTAAGTATTCAATTCCTATCTATTTCATACGAGAGTATTTGACCTTTATGGGGTTCCCTGTTGTTCACAGAGGATGAAGCTAGAGGAACTCTGATTCTAGGAGGGGCTTGCTCTTCTCTTACTGGCTTCATTGCAGCTCAGGTACTGATCCCTCAAAATGGATGCCTGAGTGGAGGGGAGGGAAGAGCAAGTGCTTGATAGCTAGGCCCAAACCTGGGAAAAGGCTTACCTGGGCTTGGTGCACTTTGATCTGAATGGCTTGGAATTGCCCCTTGGGTCGTGTGGATTATCTGACCTCTTTCAAGAACATGAGCGTTTTTATCATCTCTGCCATCTCTTCTCTTTAGACGTCAGGGATCTTGGACCCGTTCTTGGAGCAGAGAATTGAGGAACTTCCTCCAGTCCACGGTGGCCCTCCGTATGTTTCTGCTAGTATCAGCGAGGTTCAATATGTCTCATGAATGCCTTTCGAGCCTGCTATCCTCTACAGCTGTCTCCAGGCCAGTATTCTCTATTGTAGCAGAACATCTCTCATCAATGTGTTCGCATCTCTCCTCAATCCGTGCAGCCATATTTTCGGCCAGCTTCTCTTCGTGTCTCCCATAAAGTCGACTTCAACAGGACTGGGCAAGTCTGAAAGGACCTCGGAGCCTCTCCAGTAAGCTGAAGACAGGCAGATCTTCCACTGTCTGCCCTTTCAGGTTCTGGAAACTGACCCGTGAACTCAGGTCTTTGGGCAGCAGCAGTATCTCGAACTGACACAGCTTCCCGGACCAAAGACCTAAGCCAAGCTCCACAGAGGGCGGCAGCCCCTCCATCGCACTGATCCACCCACAGAACTCTGCCCGGTTACCTAGGATCCACCAGCCACAACAAGCCTCGCGGTACACACCAACATTCCACCTGGAATCCAACCGCTAACTGCCATCCCCAATGGCTGCTGCATCTTGTCAGTGTTGGGGGAGGGGCTGCATCCGACGAGAGGTTCCTAAGGTAAATGTGATTCTACCCACTAGCGTCCCATGGGCCTTTGTTCTTCCCTCTTTCCTTTTGTTCAGATCTGTATGCACTGTAGCAACGGAGGGAAGTGTGTCCATTTTCAGTTGAATGTTTCACACGTCTTTAAACTTTCTAACAGTTCACAGTACACAGAGACCCACTAAGGGAAACTATTGTTCCTGTAATATGGGCACACCCGCAATACATAGCCGTCGGTTGATTTCTGCTGAAACACCCGCATTCACGGGACATCTATCCATTTGTTTCAAGGGGGCTGAAATTCCTAGGAATGATACAATCCCCAATGTGCACTTTACTGCCTGTCTCTTTTGATCTTAGTACACTTTTGCGGAGCTACTTTTCCTTGTTATAGGCTTGTGCCATTTCTTCTCGACGTAGTGTAGAATATGGCATTCATTCATCCTGTTGGAAGACTTGCAAGTCTATATCACGGACTAGGAATCCATTGGATTCCTAATCGGCATTTGGGTTAGGTCACGATATGCTCATATGAAACAATATTTACGAATATAAATGCACGCCTCTGATTTCCGAATACAGGTGTGCTGAGTACATTCAAGCCGCGATACTGGGTCGATGCGTACTGAATGATCCTTGACATCACCTTGAGTAATTTCTTTTGAATATTCATGTTACCCTACCCTTTTTGTGTTGTTTGTTTGTTTGATTCTTTCTTGGTCTGCTTCTCGTTTGTTTTGCAAACACGTCAGGCCATGCATCTCTCCGTTTGCTTCCAACAGAGAGTCATATAAGCTGACTCCCTTAAGATAGTGCTTCCAATCCCCTATGATTTCCTGCTTCCCTCTCCCATCTTTAGGGTTTTGATGTCCTCCTTGCTTTCTTCTTGTTTCTTCTTTTCCACTCATGCTCTTCTTGCATTTCCAATAAGGGTTTTCTTCTTTCCATTTCATCTTGCTGCTTATCCCTTCAGGGGAGAATTCTCAACCTTTCTTTTAGGATACGTTTCGAACTGCTGAATTCTTTTAAGATTTGCAGGTCTGTGGCATTCTCTAGCTCTGCTGTTATTAGAAATGGTGGTCATGTGGCATAGGCTACCCTAGATGGCAGCATTTTGCCATTCAAGCTATGGTCTATGTCCTGGCACTCCTCCCTGTCCTGCAATATTGCTGCTGAGATAGCAGCTGAAACCCCTCTGGAGGTTCTCTTGTGACTATGTTGCTTTCCTCCAGGCGCATTTTAAATCACTGGGATGCTCATGAACTTTGTTGATTTGGATCATACAGCTGCTGCTAAGTCTATTGGGATTCCACCTCTTTTGGACGCTGTGTACTTCCTGAATTCGCCTAGATGATTCTATCTTGGCTTTCAGCAAGTTTCAGTCTGATTTTTCTACACATAACTTTTCAAACATTGTTTGTTTCTTTATCTCTTGCTTTTCCATCTGGGACTCTTTCGAATTTTAGTCTTTCATGCCTGTCATAAACCAGGATTCAACAGTGATGTTTTCATTATTTTGCACTTGCTTTCCTATGTGTGCTTCTGACCGAGGGATGTCTGTTCCCCTGTCTTCAAAGTCATTCACGCATCCCTCTGCAATATCTAGTCTGCTTAGGACGGAATGTTAGCCCTGATATTTTCTCATCCACTGAGTTTTCTGATATTATTTGGCTCGTCTTTAGGCTTTCTCTTCCCCTTTTCTGGTATTCTGCCTTTTGTGATTCTGAGACACTGTTGTTCTTCAGTGTTTCCCTCACCTCCATTTTCAATACTTGCTCTGGAGAGCGTTTTGCAGTCTAGTTGTCTGAAAGCTTATCTTTAGGGCCTTCAATCTCTTTGGAACTGAAAATGGTACTTCCTTTTCCTTTTACTGTATTTCTTCATCTCTACTGGTCAGGTAATTTCAGGTATCTAATGTAGACTTCTAGGGCTTGGTTAAGTGAAAAGTTTAGACTCTTGACTCTACACAATTGCATGGGATTTCTGTGAGGACAAATTTTCCTAGACATTGATGCCATGTCCTGTTCCTGTGTGTGTTGTCTGGTCTATCTCCAATTGCTGGTGTTGCCTTTGTTGTGATGAACCCCCCATACTATTTCGATTAGGATAACCTCATTTTGATTACGCTTATCTCACAAATCTGAAAGAGCACAGGACACTTCCTCTGGTGGAAATGGAGCTTCTAAAGGTTCTCAGCTCTGCATTCTACTCTATGTTATTTTGGAGTGTTTCTAGAAGAGCAGAGTGTGAGTGCGCTTGTGCTTTGTAGTTCCACGGGAATGTCCCACTGAAACCAGTTCTTCCAAGAGCTTCTCTGTCTACAGAAACACCAGTGGAAGCATATCTATGGATGTCACACATCAGGGCCTGCTGGAATGATCCCGCAGCCCGAACTTGGTGTCCTCGCTGCCGAACCGTGCCGGTGCCATCCAAAATGTAGCATCCGCTTTTGAGCGATAAACTGAAGGAAATCCTTCCTCTTCTCACGCTGTGGTCTTGGACCACACTTCCTTGTCCTCTCATCCTTGTGGCACGGGTGCACGAAGGCAACCACAGAGCTGTTGCACATCCTGTGCCTCAAACCAAACCATAATCACAGCCCAGGTTATGAATGTAGCAGATCCTAAGGCTTTTCATTCTGAATTCAAACCCAAGGCCCCCTGGATCCCTCAGACCCGATGCACAATATCTCTGATTCAGCCCCACACATGCTCTATTGGCAAAATGCCAACTTGGTCTCTGGTCCTGCAGATGCACTGGGTGTGGCCATGGGACAGATCGATAATTTCAACTGCGTGCGCCAGGGTGGTTGCTTGCTCATTGGGGTCACAGGTCGGTTTGCTCTCTTGATAGGACCCACCACATCCCACAACGCACTCCAGATCCCTGAGACTCAGCGTGTGCCATCATCCGTAGCCCTATCCCTCCCTGAACGCTGCCTCTGCTACCTCAAATTTGGCAGCTCGGAGCTTGGTCTCAGAATCAACTGTGGGGATATTTTGCACTGGATTCTTTGCGTTCTGTCAGCCAAGCATCTGCTGTGCACTCTTCTAACACTCAGCGCATCACCTTCAATCCCATGTCTCCTGTCCGCTTGAGAGTGTGCGTCCAAGTTAAAGAGAGTTTCACCTTTACTGCTCCATCAACAGGGCTCAGACCATGCACTGGTATCCATTCCCTGCTTTTCCTTCTCCTGCTTCCAGGTGTTCTGAGGCCTCATCCTGTCTTTGGAAGTAACAGGCCTCTCTTCGGCAAGTGTCCTGTGCCAAGGGCTGGGTGAGTGGATGTTTCCATTGCTGTGTTCATGGGAGCGAGTGAGCGCAGGTTGCACTGCTTCTCTGTCAACTGGGCATCGATGAATCAACACTTTCCAGATACATTTCACAGAAATGTGATTTTTTTTTATCTCTTTGTTTCTATACAGCCGTGGTGGGAGGGATTGTCCGAAGACTCCAGTTTTGACATTGTGTTGATATCTCATTTGCAGTCTCTAAAAATTTAATAGAATATATATAAATGTTTTGGGAGTTATACGAAAATGAAGTTAGTTTCTGAAACATACTAATTCGACCTAGAAGCCCGACTTGTCAATTTCGGTAACATTTTGTCAGCTCTAAGGAAAACATAGACAGATAGAATGCAAACTAGCAGTCCGAACTGTTAAAGGGGTCATGTCAACTCTTTACTGTGGAAGCCTCCGAAACCAACAGGAACCATGAAATAACTAATGGAAACATGAAATAACCCCCAAGCTTGGATTCCCTTGTGCATGTGGTGCCCTTTACTCCCGATGACACCTACTGGTCAATGTTGGCATTTCAAGGTGTAACATCCCTCTCAAGGAAAATACAAGAGGAAACGAACTAAATATATACATTTAGCTTTGAATCCAAAGAACCTAGAGGCATTATAGCTATGAGAAGCCTGCTGCAGCTATGCTAGGCTACTGAGAACCAGGTGTTCTTCTATCAGTGATGAGAACGCTTAATCATCCGATCATGTTGGGTAAAGCACTTGAATGCAACCAAGTCTGCACCCCCATGATCGATTGCCCCCGGGGGCTTGACTCAATTGAAAGACGGTCCACATAAGCTGTGTCTTTCATGTCATTGGCGACTTTTACAGTTCCGTTCACTATCTGACTTCTAATATGTACCTAGACTGTCTTGAAAAACGGAGGCCTAATACAGATTCAAGTTCAGTCAAAGATTCCCCTCACTTACCACACTCCCTTCACCCCAGAGAAGACATGAACCCAGCATTTGCTGAATCTAGCGGAAGGCCATCGTTTCTTTGTGGGAGCTAAGTATTCAATTCCTATCTATTTCATACGAGAGTATTTGACCTTTATGGGGTTCCCTGTTGTTCACAGAGGATGAAGCTAGAGGAACTCTGATTCTAGGAGGGGCTTGCTCTTCTCTTACTGGCTTCATTGCAGCTCAGGTACTGATCCCTCAAAATGGATGCCTGAGTGGAGGGGAGGGAAGAGCAAGTGCTTGATAGCTAGGCCCAAACCTGGGAAAAGGCTTACCTGGGCTTGGTGCACTTTGATCTGAATGGCTTGGAATTGCCCCTTGGGTCGTGTGGATTATCTGACCTCTTTCAAGAACATGAGCGTTTTTATCATCTCTGCCATCTCTTCTCTTTAGACGTCAGGGATCTTGGACCCGTTCTTGGAGCAGAGAATTGAGGAACTTCCTCCAGTCCACGGTGGCCCTCCGTATGTTTCTGCTAGTATCAGCGAGGTTCAATATGTCTCATGAATGCCTTTCGAGCCTGCTATCCTCTACAGCTGTCTCCAGGCCAGTATTCTCTATTGTAGCAGAACATCTCTCATCAATGTGTTCGCATCTCTCCTCAATCCGTGCAGCCATATTTTCGGCCAGCTTCTCTTCGTGTCTCCCATAAAGTCGACTTCAACAGGACTGGGCAAGTCTGAAAGGACCTCGGAGCCTCTCCAGTAAGCTGAAGACAGGCAGATCTTCCACTGTCTGCCCTTTCAGGTTCTGGAAACTGACCCGTGAACTCAGGTCTTTGGGCAGCAGCAGTATCTCGAACTGACACAGCTTCCCGGACCAAAGACCTAAGCCAAGCTCCACAGAGGGCGGCAGCCCCTCCATCGCACTGATCCACCCACAGAACTCTGCCCGGTTACCTAGGATCCACCAGCCACAACAAGCCTCGCGGTACACATCAACATTCCACCTGGAATCCAACCGCTAACTGCCATCCCCAATGGCTGCTGCATCTTGTCAGTGTTGGGGGAGGGGCTGCATCCGACGAGAGGTTCCTAAGGTAAATGTGATTCTACCCACTAGCGTCCCATGGGCCTTTGTTCTTCCCTCTTTCCTTTTGTTCAGATCTGTATGCACTGTAGCAACGGAGGGAAGTGTGTCCATTTTCAGTTGAATGTTTCACACGTCTTTAAACTTTCTAACAGTTCACAGTACACAGAGACCCACTAAGGGAAACTATTGTTCCTGTAATATGGGCACACCCGCAATACATAGCCGTCGGTTGATTTCTGCTGAAACACCCGCATTCACGGGACATCTATCCATTTGTTTCAAGGGGGCTGAAATTCCTAGGAATGATACAATCCCCAATGTGCACTTTACTGCCTGTCTCTTTTGATCTTAGTACACTTTTGCGGAGCTACTTTTCCTTGTTATAGGCTTGTGCCATTTCTTCTCGACGTAGTGTAGAATATGGCATTCATTCATCCTGTTGGAAGACTTGCAAGTCTATATCACGGACTAGGAATCCATTGGATTCCTAATCGGCATTTGGGTTAGGTCACGATATGCTCATATGAAACAATATTTACGAATATAAATGCACGCCTCTGATTTCCGAATACAGGTGTGCTGAGTACATTCAAGCCGCGATACTGGGTCGATGCGTACTGAATGATCCTTGACATCACCTTGAGTAATTTCTTTTGAATATTCATGTTACCCTACCCTTTTTGTGTTGTTTGTTTGTTTGATTCTTTCTTGGTCTGCTTCTCGTTTGTTTTGCAAACACGTCAGGCCATGCATCTCTCCGTTTGCTTCCAACAGAGAGTCATATAAGCTGACTCCCTTAAGATAGTGCTTCCAATCCCCTATGATTTCCTGCTTCCCTCTCCCATCTTTAGGGTTTTGATGTCCTCCTTGCTTTCTTCTTGTTTCTTCTTTTCCACTCATGCTCTTCTTGCATTTCCAATAAGGGTTTTCTTCTTTCCATTTCATCTTGCTGCTTATCCCTTCAGGGGAGAATTCTCAACCTTTCTTTTAGGATAAGTTTCGAACTGCTGAATTCTTTTAAGATTTGCAGGTCTGTGGCATTCTCTAGCTCTGCTGTTATTAGTAATGGTGGTCATGTGGCATAGGCTACCCTAGATGGCAGCATTTTGCCATTCAAGCTATGGTCTATGTCCTGGCACTCCTCCCTGTCCTGCAATATTGCTGCTGAGATAGCAGCTGAAACCCCTCTGGAGGTTCTCTTGTGACTATGTTGCTTTCCTCCAGGCGCATTTTAAATCACTGGGATGCTCATGAACTTTGTTGATTTGAATCATACAGCTGCTGCTAAGTCTATTGGGATTCCACCTCTTTTGGACGCTGTGTACTTCCTGAATTCGCCTAGATGATTCTATCTTGGCTTTCAGCAAGTTTCAGTCTGATTTTTCTACACATAACTTTTCAAACATTGTTTGTTTCTTTATCTCTTGCTTTTCCATCTGGGACTCTTTCGAATTTTAGTCTTTCATGCCTGTCATAAACCAGGATTCAACAGTGATGTTTTCATTATTTTGCACTTGCTTTCCTATGTGTGCTTCTGACCGAGGGATGTCTGTTCCCCTGTCTTCAAAGTCATTCACGCATCCCTCTGCAATATCTAGTCTGCTTAGGACGGAATGTTAGCCCTGATATTTTCTCATCCACTGAGTTTTCTGATATTATTTGGCTCGTCTTTAGGCTTTCTCTTCCCCTTTTCTGGTATTCTGCCTTTTGTGATTCTGAGACACTGTTGTTCTTCAGTGTTTCCCTCACCTCCATTTTCAATACTTGCTCTGGAGAGCGTTTTGCAGTCTAGTTGTCTGAAAGCTTATCTTTAGGGCCTTCAATCTCTTTGGAACTGAAAATGGTACTTCCTTTTCCTTTTACTGTATTTCTTCATCTCTACTGGTCAGGTAATTTCAGGTATCTAATGTAGACTTCTAGGGCTTGGTTAAGTGAAAAGTTTAGACTCTTGACTCTACACAATTGCATGGGATTTCTGTGAGGACAAATTTTCCTAGACATTGATGCCATGTCCTGTTCCTGTGTGTGTTGTCTGGTCTATCTCCAATTGCTGGTGTTGCCTTTGTTGTGATGAACCCCCCATACTATTTCGATTAGGATAACCTCATTTTGATTACGCTTATCTCACAAATCTGAAAGAGCACAGGACACTTCCTCTGGTGGAAATGGAGCTTCTAAAGGTTCTCAGCTCTGCATTCTACTCTATGTTATTTTGGAGTGTTTCTAGAAGAGCAGAGTGTGAGTGCACTTGTGCTTTGTAGTTCCACGGGAATGTCCCACTGAAACCAGTTCTTCCAAGAGCTTCTCTGTCTACAGAAACACCAGTGGAAGCATATCTATGGATGTCACACATCAGGGCCTGCTGGAATGATCCCGCAGCCCGAACTTGGTGTCCTCGCTGCCGAACCGTGCCGGTGCCATCCAAAATGTAGCATCCGCTTTTGAGCGATAAACTGAAGGAAATCCTTCCTCTTCTCACGCTGTGGTCTTGGACCACACTTCCTTGTCCTCTCATCCTTGTGGCACGGGTGCACGAAGGCAACCACAGAGCTGTTGCACATCCTGTGCCTCAAACCAAACCATAATCACAGCCCAGGTTATGAATGTAGCAGATCCTAAGGCTTTTCATTCTGAATTCAAACCCAAGGCCCCCTGGATCCCTCAGACCCGATGCACAATATCTCTGATTCAGCCCCACACATGCTCTATTGGCAAAATGCCAACTTGGTCTCTGGTCCTGCAGATGCACTGGGTGTGGCCATGGGACAGATCGATAATTTCAACTGCGTGCGCCAGGGTGGTTGCTTGCTCATTGGGGTCACAGGTCGGTTTGCTCTCTTGATAGGACCCACCACATCCCACAACGCACTCCAGATCCCTGAGACTCAGCGTGTGCCATCATCCGTAGCCCTATCCCTCCCTGAACGCTGCCTCTGCTACCTCAAATTTGGCAGCTCGGAGCTTGGTCTCAGAATCAACTGTGGGGATATTTTGCACTGGATTCTTTGCGTTCTGTCAGCCAAGCATCTGCTGTGCACTCTTCTAACACTCAGCGCATCACCTTCAATCCCATGTCTCCTGTCCGCTTGAGAGTGTGCGTCCAAGTTAAAGAGAGTTTCACCTTTACTGCTCCATCAACAGGGCTCAGACCATGCACTGGTATCCATTCCCTGCTTTTCCTTCTCCTGCTTCCAGGTGTTCTGAGGCCTCATCCTGTCTTTGGAAGTAACAGGCCTCTCTTCGGCAAGTGTCCTGTGCCAAGGGCTGGGTGAGTGGATGTTTCCATTGCTGTGTTCATGGGAGCGAGTGAGCGCAGGTTGCACTGCTTCTCTGTCAACTGGGCATCGATGAATCAACACTTTCCAGATACATTTCACAGAAATGTGATTTTTTTTTATCTCTTTGTTTCTATACAGCCGTGGTGGGAGGGATTGTCCGAAGACTCCAGTTTTGACATTGTGTTGATATCTCATTTGCAGTCTCTAAAAATTTAATAGAATATATATAAATGTTTTGGGAGTTATACGAAAATGAAGTTAGTTTCTGAAACATACTAATTCGACCTAGAAGCCCGACTTGTCAATTTCGGTAACATTTTGTCAGCTCTAAGGAAAACATAGACAGATAGAATGCAAACTAGCAGTCCGAACTGTTAAAGGGGTCATGTCAACTCTTTACTGTGGAAGCCTCCGAAACCAACAGGAACCATGAAATAACTAATGGAAACATGAAATAACCCCCAAGCTTGGATTCCCTTGTGCATGTGGTGCCCTTTACTCCCGATGACACCTACTGGTCAATGTTGGCATTTCAAGGTGTAACATCCCTCTCAAGGAAAATACAAGAGGAAACGAACTAAATATATACATTTAGCTTTGAATCCAAAGAACCTAGAGGCATTATAGCTATGAGAAGCCTGCTGCAGCTATGCTAGGCTACTGAGAACCAGGTGTTCTTCTATCAGTGATGAGAACGCTTAATCATCCGATCATGTTGGGTAAAGCACTTGAATGCAACCAAGTCTGCACCCCCATGATCGATTGCCCCCGGGGGCTTGACTCAATTGAAAGACGGTCCACATAAGCTGTGTCTTTCATGTCATTGGCGACTTTTACAGTTCCGTTCACTATCTGACTTCTAATATGTACCTAGACTGTCTTGAAAAACGGAGGCCTAATACAGATTCAAGTTCAGTCAAAGATTCCCCTCACTTACCACACTCCCTTCACCCCAGAGAAGACATGAACCCAGCATTTGCTGAATCTAGCGGAAGGCCATCGTTTCTTTGTGGGAGCTAAGTATTCAATTCCTATCTATTTCATACGAGAGTATTTGACCTTTATGGGGTTCCCTGTTGTTCACAGAGGATGAAGCTAGAGGAACTCTGATTCTAGGAGGGGCTTGCTCTTCTCTTACTGGCTTCATTGCAGCTCAGGTACTGATCCCTCAAAATGGATGCCTGAGTGGAGGGGAGGGAAGAGCAAGTGCTTGATAGCTAGGCCCAAACCTGGGAAAAGGCTTACCTGGGCTTGGTGCACTTTGATCTGAATGGCTTGGAATTGCCCCTTGGGTCGTGTGGATTATCTGACCTCTTTCAAGAACATGAGCGTTTTTATCATCTCTGCCATCTCTTCTCTTTAGACGTCAGAGATCTTGGACCCGTTCTTGGAGCAGAGAATTGAGGAACTTCCTCCAGTCCACGGTGGCCCTCCGTATGTTTCTGCTAGTATCAGCGAGGTTCAATATGTCTCATGAATGCCTTTCGAGCCTGCTATCCTCTACAGCTGTCTCCAGGCCAGTATTCTCTATTGTAGCAGAACATCTCTCATCAGTGTGTTCGCATCTCTCCTCAATCCGTGCAGCCATATTTTCGGCCAGCTTCTCTTCGTGTCTCCCATAAAGTCGACTTCAACAGGACTGGGCAAGTCTGAAAGGACCTCGGAGCCTCTCCAGTAAGCTGAAGACAGGCAGATCTTCCACTGTCTGCCCTTTCAGGTTCTGGAAACTGACCCGTGAACTCAGGTCTTTGGGCAGCAGCAGTATCTCGAACTGACACAGCTTCCCGGACCAAAGACCTAAGCCAAGCTCCACAGAGGGCGGCAGCCCCTCCATCGCACTGATCCACCCACAGAACTCTGCCCGGTTACCTAGGATCCACCAGCCACAACAAGCCTCGCGGTACACACCAACATTCCACCTGGAATCCAACCGCTAACTGCCATCCCCAATGGCTGCTGCATCTTGTCAGTGTTGGGGGAGGGGCTGCATCCGACGAGAGGTTCCTAAGGTAAATGTGATTCTACCCACTAGCGTCCCATGGGCCTTTGTTCTTCCCTCTTTCCTTTTGTTCAGATCTGTATGCACTGTAGCAACGGAGGGAAGTGTGTCCATTTTCAGTTGAATGTTTCACACGTCTTTAAACTTTCTAACAGTTCACAGTACACAGAGACCCACTAAGGGAAACTATTGTTCCTGTAATATGGGCACACCCGCAATACATAGCCGTCGGTTGATTTCTGCTGAAACACCCGCATTCACGGGACATCTATCCATTTGTTTCAAGGGGGCTGAAATTCCTAGGAATGATACAATCCCCAATGTGCACTTTACTGCCTGTCTCTTTTGATCTTAGTACACTTTTGCGGAGCTACTTTTCCTTGTTATAGGCTTGTGCCATTTCTTCTCGACGTAGTGTAGAATATGGCATTCATTCATCCTGTTGGAAGACTTGCAAGTCTATATCACGGACTAGGAATCCATTGGATTCCTAATCGGCATTTGGGTTAGGTCACGATATGCTCATATGAAACAATATTTACGAATATAAATGCACGCCTCTGATTTCCGAATACAGGTGTGCTGAGTACATTCAAGCCGCGATACTGGGTCGATGCGTACTGAATGATCCTTGACATCACCTTGAGTAATTTCTTTTGAATATTCATGTTACCCTACCCTTTTTGTGTTGTTTGTTTGTTTGATTCTTTCTTGGTCTGCTTCTCGTTTGTTTTGCAAACACGTCAGGCCATGCATCTCTCCGTTTGCTTCCAACAGAGAGTCATATAAGCTGACTCCCTTAAGATAGTGCTTCCAATCCCCTATGATTTCCTGCTTCCCTCTCCCATCTTTAGGGTTTTGATGTCCTCCTTGCTTTCTTCTTGTTTCTTCTTTTCCACTCATGCTCTTCTTGCATTTCCAATAAGGGTTTTCTTCTTTCCATTTCATCTTGCTGCTTATCCCTTCAGGGGAGAATTCTCAACCTTTCTTTTAGGATACGTTTCGAACTGCTGAATTCTTTTAAGATTTGCAGGTCTGTGGCATTCTCTAGCTCTGCTGTTATTAGAAATGGTGGTCATGTGGCATAGGCTACCCTAGATGGCAGCATTTTGCCATTCAAGCTATGGTCTATGTCCTGGCACTCCTCCCTGTCCTGCAATATTGCTGCTGAGATAGCAGCTGAAACCCCTCTGGAGGTTCTCTTGTGACTATGTTGCTTTCCTCCAGGCGCATTTTAAATCACTGGGATGCTCATGAACTTTGTTGATTTGGATCATACAGCTGCTGCTAAGTCTATTGGGATTCCACCTCTTTTGGACGCTGTGTACTTCCTGAATTCGCCTAGATGATTCTATCTTGGCTTTCAGCAAGTTTCAGTCTGATTTTTCTACACATAACTTTTCAAACATTGTTTGTTTCTTTATCTCTTGCTTTTCCATCTGGGACTCTTTCGAATTTTAGTCTTTCATGCCTGTCATAAACCAGGATTCAACAGTGATGTTTTCATTATTTTGCACTTGCTTTCCTATGTGTGCTTCTGACCGAGGGATGTCTGTTCCCCTGTCTTCAAAGTCATTCACGCGTCCCTCTGCAATATCTAGTCTGCTTAGGACGGAATGTTAGCCCTGATATTTTCTCATCCACTGAGTTTTCTGATATTATTTGGCTCGTCTTTAGGCTTTCTCTTCCCCTTTTCTGGTATTCTGCCTTTTGTGATTCTGAGACACTGTTGTTCTTCAGTGTTTCCCTCACCTCCATTTTCAATACTTGCTCTGGAGAGCGTTTTGCAGTCTAGTTGTCTGAAAGCTTATCTTTAGGGCCTTCAATCTCTTTGGAACTGAAAATGGTACTTCCTTTTCCTTTTACTGTATTTCTTCATCTCTACTGGTCAGGTAATTTCGGGTATCTAATGTAGACTTCTAGGGCTTGGTTAAGTGAAAAGTTTAGACTCTTGACTCTACACAATTGCATGGGATTTCTGTGAGGACAAATTTTCCTAGACATTGATGCCATGTCCTGTTCCTGTGTGTGTTGTCTGGTCTATCTCCAATTGCTGGTGTTGCCTTTGTTGTGATGAACCCCCCATACTATTTCGATTAGGATAACCTCATTTTGATTACGCTTATCTCACAAATCTGAAAGAGCACAGGACACTTCCTCTGGTGGAAATGGAGCTTCTAAAGGTTCTCAGCTCTGCATTCTACTCTATGTTATTTTGGAGTGTTTCTAGAAGAGCAGAGTGTGAGTGCGCTTGTGCTTTGTAGTGCCACGGGAATGTCCCACTGAAACCAGTTCTTCCAAGAGCTTCTCTGTCTACAGAAACACCAGTGGAAGCATATCTATGGATGTCACACATCAGGGCCTGCTGGAATGATCCCGCAGCCCGAACTTGGTGTCCTCGCTGCCGAACCGTGCCGGTGCCATCCAAAATGTAGCATCCGCTTTTGAGCGATAAACTGAAGGAAATCCTTCCTCTTCTCACGCTGTGGTCTTGGACCACACTTCCTTGTCCTCTCATCCTTGTGGCACGGGTGCACGAAGGCAACCACAGAGCTGTTGCACATCCTGTGCCTCAAACCAAACCATAATCACAGCCCAGGTTATGAATGTAGCAGATCCTAAGGCTTTTCATTCTGAATTCAAACCCAAGGCCCCCTGGATCCCTCAGACCCGATGCACAATATCTCTGATTCAGCCCCACACATGCTCTATTGGCAAAATGCCAAATTGGTCTCTGGTCCTGCAGATGCACTGGGTGTGGCCATGGGACAGATCGATAATTTCAACTGCGTGCGCCAGGGTGGTTGCTTGCTCATTGGGGTCACAGGTCGGTTTGCTCTCTTGATAGGACCCACCACATCCCACAACGCACTCCAGATCCCTGAGACTCAGCGTGTGCCATCATCCGTAGCCCTATCCCTCCCTGAACGCTGCCTCTGCTACCTCAAATTTGGCAGCTCGGAGCTTGGTCTCAGAATCAACTGTGGGGATATTTTGCACTGGATTCTTTGCGTTCTGTCAGCCAAGCATCTGCTGTGCACTCTTCTAACACTCAGCGCATCACCTTCAATCCCATGTCTCCTGTCCGCTTGAGAGTGTGCGTCCAAGTTAAAGAGAGTTTCACCTTTACTGCTCCATCAACAGGGCTCAGACCATGCACTGGTATCCATTCCCTGCTTTTCCTTCTCCTGCTTCCAGGTGTTCTGAGGCCTCATCCTGTCTTTGGAAGTAACAGGCCTCTCTTCGGCAAGTGTCCTGTGCCAAGGGCTGGGTGAGTGGATGTTTCCATTGCTGTGTTCATGGGAGCGAGTGAGCGCAGGTTGCACTGCTTCTCTGTCAACTGGGCATCGATGAATCAACACTTTCCAGATACATTTCACAGAAATGTGATTTTTTTTTATCTCTTTGTTTCTATACAGCCGTGGTGGGAGGGATTGTCCGAAGACTCCAGTTTTGACATTGTGTTGATATCTCATTTGCAGTCTCTAAAAATTTAATAGAATATATATAAATGTTTTGGGAGTTATACGAAAATGAAGTTAGTTTCTGAAACATACTAATTCGACCTAGAAGCCCGACTTGTCAATTTCGGTAACATTTTGTCAGCTCTAAGGAAAACATAGACAGATAGAATGCAAACTAGCAGTCCGAACTGTTAAAGGGGTCATGTCAACTCTTTACTGTGGAAGCCTCCGAAACCAACAGGAACCATGAAATAACTAATGGAAACATGAAATAACCCCCAAGCTTGGATTCCCTTGTGCATGTGGTGCCCTTTACTCCCGATGACACCTACTGGTCAATGTTGGCATTTCAAGGTGTAACATCCCTCTCAAGGAAAATACAAGAGGAAACGAACTAAATATATACATTTAGCTTTGAATCCAAAGAACCTAGAGGCATTATAGCTATGAGAAGCCTGCTGCAGCTATGCTAGGCTACTGAGAACCAGGTGTTCTTCTATCAGTGATGAGAACGCTTAATCATCCGATCATGTTGGGTAAAGCACTTGAATGCAACCAAGTCTGCACCCCCATGATCGATTGCCCCCGGGGGCTTGACTCAATTGAAAGACGGTCCACATAAGCTGTGTCTTTCATGTCATTGGCGACTTTTACAGTTCCGTTCACTATCTGACTTCTAATATGTACCTAGACTGTCTTGAAAAACGGAGGCCTAATACAGATTCAAGTTCAGTCAAAGATTCCCCTCACTTACCACACTCCCTTCACCCCAGAGAAGACATGAACCCAGCATTTGCTGAATCTAGCGGAAGGCCATCGTTTCTTTGTGGGAGCTAAGTATTCAATTCCTATCTATTTCATACGAGAGTATTTGACCTTTATGGGGTTCCCTGTTGTTCACAGAGGATGAAGCTAGAGGAACTCTGATTCTAGGAGGGGCTTGCTCTTCTCTTACTGGCTTCATTGCAGCTCAGGTACTGATCCCTCAAAATGGATGCCTGAGTGGAGGGGAGGGAAGAGCAAGTGCTTGATAGCTAGGCCCAAACCTGGGAAAAGGCTTACCTGGGCTTGGTGCACTTTGATCTGAATGGCTTGGAATTGCCCCTTGGGTCGTGTGGATTATCTGACCTCTTTCAAGAACATGAGCGTTTTTATCATCTCTGCCATCTCTTCTCTTTAGACGTCAGAGATCTTGGACCCGTTCTTGGAGCAGAGAATTGAGGAACTTCCTCCAGTCCACGGTGGCCCTCCGTATGTTTCTGCTAGTATCAGCGAGGTTCAATATGTCTCATGAATGCCTTTCGAGCCTGCTATCCTCTACAGCTGTCTCCAGGCCAGTATTCTCTATTGTAGCAGAACATCTCTCATCAGTGTGTTCGCATCTCTCCTCAATCCGTGCAGCCATATTTTCGGCCAGCTTCTCTTCGTGTCTCCCATAAAGTCGACTTCAACAGGACTGGGCAAGTCTGAAAGGACCTCGGAGCCTCTCCAGTAAGCTGAAGACAGGCAGATCTTCCACTGTCTGCCCTTTCAGGTTCTGGAAACTGACCCGTGAACTCAGGTCTTTGGGCAGCAGCAGTATCTCGAACTGACACAGCTTCCCGGACCAAAGACCTAAGCCAAGCTCCACAGAGGGCGGCAGCCCCTCCATCGCACTGATCCACCCACAGAACTCTGCCCGGTTACCTAGGATCCACCAGCCACAACAAGCCTCGCGGTACACACCAACATTCCACCTGGAATCCAACCGCTAACTGCCATCCCCAATGGCTGCTGCATCTTGTCAGTGTTGGGGGAGGGGCTGCATCCGACGAGAGGTTCCTAAGGTAAATGTGATTCTACCCACTAGCGTCCCATGGGCCTTTGTTCTTCCCTCTTTCCTTTTGTTCAGATCTGTATGCACTGTAGCAACGGAGGGAAGTGTGTCCATTTTCAGTTGAATGTTTCACACGTCTTTAAACTTTCTAACAGTTCACAGTACACAGAGACCCACTAAGGGAAACTATTGTTCCTGTAATATGGGCACACCCGCAATACATAGCCGTCGGTTGATTTCTGCTGAAACACCCGCATTCACGGGTCATCTATCCATTTGTTTCAAGGGGGCTGAAATTCCTAGGAATGATACAATCCCCAATGTGCACTTTACTGCCTGTCTCTTTTGATCTTAGTACACTTTTGCGGAGCTACTTTTCCTTGTTATAGGCTTGTGCCATTTCTTCTCGACGTAGTGTAGAATATGGCATTCATTCATCCTGTTGGAAGACTTGCAAGTCTATATCACGGACTAGGAATCCATTGGATTCCTAATCGGCATTTGGGTTAGGTCACGATATGCTCATATGAAACAATATTTACGAATATAAATGCACGCCTCTGATTTCCGAATACAGGTGTGCTGAGTACATTCAAGCCGCGATACTGGGTCGATGCGTACTGAATGATCCTTGACATCACCTTGAGTAATTTCTTTTGAATATTCATGTTACCCTACCCTTTTTGTGTTGTTTGTTTGTTTGATTCTTTCTTGGTCTGCTTCTCGTTTGTTTTGCAAACACGTCAGGCCATGCATCTCTCCGTTTGCTTCCAACAGAGAGTCATATAAGCTGACTCCCTTAAGATAGTGCTTCCAATCCCCTATGATTTCCTGCTTCCCTCTCCCATCTTTAGGGTTTTGATGTCCTCCTTGCTTTCTTCTTGTTTCTTCTTTTCCACTCATGCTCTTCTTGCATTTCCAATAAGGGTTTTCTTCTTTCCATTTCATCTTGCTGCTTATCCCTTCAGGGGAGAATTCTCAACCTTTCTTTTAGGATACGTTTCGAACTGCTGAATTCTTTTAAGATTTGCAGGTCTGTGGCATTCTCTAGCTCTGCTGTTATTAGAAATGGTGGTCATGTGGCATAGGCTACCCTAGATGGCAGCATTTTGCCATTCAAGCTATGGTCTATGTCCTGGCACTCCTCCCTGTCCTGCAATATTGCTGCTGAGATAGCAGCTGAAACCCCTCTGGAGGTTCTCTTGTGACTATGTTGCTTTCCTCCAGGCGCATTTTAAATCACTGGGATGCTCATGAACTTTGTTGATTTGGATCATACAGCTGCTGCTAAGTCTATTGGGATTCCACCTCTTTTGGACGCTGTGTACTTCCTGAATTCGCCTAGATGATTCTATCTTGGCTTTCAGCAAGTTTCAGTCTGATTTTTCTACACATAACTTTTCAAACATTGTTTGTTTCTTTATCTCTTGCTTTTCCATCTGGGACTCTTTCGAATTTTAGTCTTTCATGCCTGTCATAAACCAGGATTCAACAGTGATGTTTTCATTATTTTGCACTTGCTTTCCTATGTGTGCTTCTGACCGAGGGATGTCTGTTCCCCTGTCTTCAAAGTCATTCACGCATCCCTCTGCAATATCTAGTCTGCTTAGGACGGAATGTTAGCCCTGATATTTTCTCATCCACTGAGTTTTCTGATATTATTTGGCTCGTCTTTAGGCTTTCTCTTCCCCTTTTCTGGTATTCTGCCTTTTGTGATTCTGAGACACTGTTGTTCTTCAGTGTTTCCCTCACCTCCATTTTCAATACTTGCTCTGGAGAGCGTTTTGCAGTCTAGTTGTCTGAAAGCTTATCTTTAGGGCCTTCAATCTCTTTGGAACTGAAAATGGTACTTCCTTTTCCTTTTACTGTATTTCTTCATCTCTACTGGTCAGGTAATTTCAGGTATCTAATGTAGACTTCTAGGGCTTGGTTAAGTGAAAAGTTTAGACTCTTGACTCTACACAATTGCATGGGATTTCTGTGAGGACAAATTTTCCTAGACATTGATGCCATGTCCTGTTCCTGTGTGTGTTGTCTGGTCTATCTCCAATTGCTGGTGTTGCCTTTGTTGTGATGAACCCCCCATACTATTTCGATTAGGATAACCTCATTTTGATTACGCTTATCTCACAAATCTGAAAGAGCACAGGACACTTCCTCTGGTGGAAATGGAGCTTCTAAAGGTTCTCAGCTCTGCATTCTACTCTATGTTATTTTGGAGTGTTTCTAGAAGAGCAGAGTGTGAGTGCGCTTGTGCTTTGTAGTTCCACGGGAATGTCCCACTGAAACCAGTTCTTCCAAGAGCTTCTCTGTCTACAGAAACACCAGTGGAAGCATATCTATGGATGTCACACATCAGGGCCTGCTGGAATGATCCCGCAGCCCGAACTTGGTGTCCTCGCTGCCGAACCGTGCCGGTGCCATCCAAAATGTAGCATCCGCTTTTGAGCGATAAACTGAAGGAAATCCTTCCTCTTCTCACGCTGTGGTCTTGGACCACACTTCCTTGTCCTCTCATCCTTGTGGCACGGGTGCACGAAGGCAACCACAGAGCTGTTGCACATCCTGTGCCTCAAACCAAACCATAATCACAGCCCAGGTTATGAATGTAGCAGATCCTAAGGCTTTTCATTCTGAATTCAAACCCAAGGCCCCCTGGATCCCTCAGACCCGATGCACAATATCTCTGATTCAGCCCCACACATGCTCTATTGGCAAAATGCCAAATTGGTCTCTGGTCCTGCAGATGCACTGGGTGTGGCCATGGGACAGATCGATAATTTCAACTGCGTGCGCCAGGGTGGTTGCTTGCTCATTGGGGTCACAGGTCGGTTTGCTCTCTTGATAGGACCCACCACATCCCACAACGCACTCCAGATCCCTGAGACTCAGCGTGTGCCATCATCCGTATCCCTATCCCTCCCTGAACGCTGCCTCTGCTACCTCAAATTTGGCAGCTCGGAGCTTGGTCTCAGAATCAACTGTGGGGATATTTTGCACTGGATTCTTTGCGTTCTGTCAGCCAAGCATCTGCTGTGCACTCTTCTAACACTCAGCGCATCACCTTCAATCCCATGTCTCCTGTCCGCTTGAGAGTGTGCGTCCAAGTTAAAGAGAGTTTCACCTTTACTGCTCCATCAACAGGGCTCAGACCATGCACTGGTATCCATTCCCTGCTTTTCCTTCTCCTGCTTCCAGGTGTTCTGAGGCCTCATCCTGTCTTTGGAAGTAACAGGCCTCTCTTCGGCAAGTGTCCTGTGCCAAGGGCTGGGTGAGTGGATGTTTCCATTGCTGTGTTCATGGGAGCGAGTGAGCGCAGGTTGCACTGCTTCTCTGTCAACTGGGCATCGATGAATCAACACTTTCCAGATACATTTCACAGAAATGTGATTTTTTTTTATCTCTTTGTTTCTATACAGCCGTGGTGGGAGGGATTGTCCGAAGACTCCAGTTTTGACATTGTGTTGATATCTCATTTGCAGTCTCTAAAAATTTAATAGAATATATATAAATGTTTTGGGAGTTATACGAAAATGAAGTTAGTTTCTGAAACATACTAATTCGACCTAGAAGCCCGACTTGTCAATTTCGGTAACATTTTGTCAGCTCTAAGGAAAACATAGACAGATAGAATGCAAACTAGCAGTCCGAACTTTTAAAGGGGTCATGTCAACTCTTTACTGTTGAAGCCTCCGAAACCAACAGGAACCATGAAATAACTAATGGAAACATGAAATAACCCCCAAGCTTGGATTCCCTTGTGCATGTGGTGCCCTTTACTCCCGATGACACCTACTGGTCAATGTTGTCATTTCAAGGTGTAACATCCCTCTCAAGGAAAATACAAGAGGAAACGAACTAAATATATACATTTAGCTTTGAATCCAAAGAACCTAGAGGCATTATAGCTATGAGAAGCCTGCTGCAGCTATGCTAGGCTACTGAGAACCAGGTGTTCTTCTATCAGTGATGAGAACGCTTAATCATCCGATCATGTTGGGTAAAGCACTTGAATGCAACCAAGTCTGCACCCCCATGATCGATTGCCCCCGGGGGCTTGACTCAATTGAAAGACGGTCCACATAAGCTGTGTCTTTCATGTCATTGGCGACTTTTACAGTTCCGTTCACTATCTGACTTCTAATATGTACCTAGACTGTCTTGAAAAACGGAGGCCTAATACAGATTCAAGTTCAGTCAAAGATTCCCCTCACTTACCACACTCCCTTCACCCCAGAGAAGACATGAACCCAGCATTTGCTGAATCTAGCGGAAGGCCATCGTTTCTTTGTGGGAGCTAAGTATTCAATTCCTATCTATTTCATACGAGAGTATTTGACCTTTATGGGGTTCCCTGTTGTTCACAGAGGATGAAGCTAGAGGAACTCTGATTCTAGGAGGGGCTTGCTCTTCTCTTACTGGCTTCATTGCAGCTCAGGTACTGATCCCTCAAAATGGATGCCTGAGTGGAGGGGAGGGAAGAGCAAGTGCTTGATAGCTAGGCCCAAACCTGGGAAAAGGCTTACCTGGGCTTGGTGCACTTTGATCTGAATGGCTTGGAATTGCCCCTTGGGTCGTGTGGATTATCTGACCTCTTTCAAGAACATGAGCGTTTTTATCATCTCTGCCATCTCTTCTCTTTAGACGTCAGAGATCTTGGACCCGTTCTTGGAGCAGAGAATTGAGGAACTTCCTCCAGTCCACGGTGGCCCTCCGTATGTTTCTGCTAGTATCAGCGAGGTTCAATATGTCTCATGAATGCCTTTCGAGCCTGCTATCCTCTACAGCTGTCTCCAGGCCAGTATTCTCTATTGTAGCAGAACATCTCTCATCAGTGTGTTCGCATCTCTCCTCAATCCGTGCAGCCATATTTTCGGCCAGCTTCTCTTCGTGTCTCCCATAAAGTCGACTTCAACAGGACTGGGCAAGTCTGAAAGGACCTCGGAGCCTCTCCAGTAAGCTGAAGACAGGCAGATCTTCCACTGTCTGCCCTTTCAGGTTCTGGAAACTGACCCGTGAACTCAGGTCTTTGGGCAGCAGCAGTATCTCGAACTGACACAGCTTCCCGGACCAAAGACCTAAGCCAAGCTCCACAGAGGGCGGCAGCCCCTCCATCGCACTGATCCACCCACAGAACTCTGCCCGGTTACCTAGGATCCACCAGCCACAACAAGCCTCGCGGTACACACCAACATTCCACCTGGAATCCAACCGCTAACTGCCATCCCCAATGGCTGCTGCATCTTGTCAGTGTTGGGGGAGGGGCTGCATCCGACGAGAGGTTCCTAAGGTAAATGTGATTCTACCCACTAGCGTCCCATGGGCCTTTGTTCTTCCCTCTTTCCTTTTGTTCAGATCTGTATGCACTGTAGCAACGGAGGGAAGTGTGTCCATTTTCAGTTGAATGTTTCACACGTCTTTAAACTTTCTAACAGTTCACAGTACACAGAGACCCACTAAGGGAAACTATTGTTCCTGTAATATGGGCACACCCGCAATACATAGCCGTCGGTTGATTTCTGCTGAAACACCCGCATTCACGGGACATCTATCCATTTGTTTCAAGGGGGCTGAAATTCCTAGGAATGATACAATCCCCAATGTGCACTTTACTGCCTGTCTCTTTTGATCTTAGTACACTTTTGCGGAGCTACTTTTCCTTGTTATAGGCTTGTGCCATTTCTTCTCGACGTAGTGTAGAATATGGCATTCATTCATCCTGTTGGAAGACTTGCAAGTCTATATCACGGACTAGGAATCCATTGGATTCCTAATCGGCATTTGGGTTAGGTCACGATATGCTCATATGAAACAATATTTACGAATATAAATGCACGCCTCTGATTTCCGAATACAGGTGTGCTGAGTACATTCAAGCCGCGATACTGGGTCGATGCGTACTGAATGATCCTTGACATCACCTTGAGTAATTTCTTTTGAATATTCATGTTACCCTACCCTTTTTGTGTTGTTTGTTTGTTTGATTCTTTCTTGGTCTGCTTCTCGTTTGTTTTGCAAACACGTCAGGCCATGCATCTCTCCGTTTGCTTCCAACAGAGAGTCATATAAGCTGACTCCCTTAAGATAGTGCTTCCAATCCCCTATGATTTCCTGCTTCCCTCTCCCATCTTTAGGGTTTTGATGTCCTCCTTGCTTTCTTCTTGTTTCTTCTTTTCCACTCATGCTCTTCTTGCATTTCCAATAAGGGTTTTCTTCTTTCCATTTCATCTTGCTGCTTATCCCTTCAGGGGAGAATTCTCAACCTTTCTTTTAGGATACGTTTCGAACTGCTGAATTCTTTTAAGATTTGCAGGTCTGTGGCATTCTCTAGCTCTGCTGTTATTAGAAATGGTGGTCATGTGGCATAGGCTACCCTAGATGGCAGCATTTTGCCATTCAAGCTATGGTCTATGTCCTGGCACTCCTCCCTGTCCTGCAATATTGCTGCTGAGATAGCAGCTGAAACCCCTCTGGAGGTTCTCTTGTGACTATGTTGCTTTCCTCCAGGCGCATTTTAAATCACTGGGATGCTCATGAACTTTGTTGATTTGGATCATACAGCTGCTGCTAAGTCTATTGGGATTCCACCTCTTTTGGACGCTGTGTACTTCCTGAATTCGCCTAGATGATTCTATCTTGGCTTTCAGCAAGTTTCAGTCTGATTTTTCTACACATAACTTTTCAAACATTGTTTGTTTCTTTATCTCTTGCTTTTCCATCTGGGACTCTTTCGAATTTTAGTCTTTCATGCCTTGTCCTAAACCAGGATTCAACAGTAATGTTTTCAATGGTTTGCACTTGCTTTCCTATGTGTGCTTCTGACCGAGGGATTTCTGTTCCCCTGTCTTCAAAAACTTTCACGCGTCCCTCTGCAATATCTAGTCTGCTTAGGACGGAATGTTAGCCCTGATATTTTCTCATCCACTGAGTTTTCTGATATTATTTAGCTCGTCTTTAGGCTTTCTCTTCCCCTTTTCTGGTATTCTGCCTTTTGTGATTCTGAGACACTGTTGTTCTTCAGTGTTTCCCTCACCTCCATTTTCAATACTTGCTCTGGAGAGCGTTTTGCAGTCTAGTTGTCTGAAAGCTTATCTTTAGGGCCTTCAATCTCTTTGGAACTGAAAATGGTACTTCATTTTCCTTTTACTGTATTTCTTCATCTCTACTGGTCAGGTAATTTCGGGTATCTAATGTAGACTTCTAGGGCTTGGTTAAGTGAAAACTTTAGACTCTTGGCTCTACACAATTGCATGGGATTTCTGTGAGGACAAATTTTCTTAGACATTGATGCCATGTCCTGTTCCTGTGTGTGTTGTCTGGTCTATCTCCAATTGCTGGTGTTGCCTTTGTTGTGATGAACCCCCCATACTATTTCGATTAGGATAACCTCATTTTGATTACGCTTATCTCACAAATCTGAAAGAGCACAGGACACTTCCTCTGGTGGAAATGGAGCTTCTAAAGGTTCTCAGCTCTGCATTCTACTCTATGTTATTTTGGAGTGTTTCTAGAAGAGCAGAGTGTGAGTGCGCTTGTGCTTTGTAGTGCCACGGGAATGTCCCACTGAAACCAGTTCTTCCAAGAGCTTCTCTGTCTACAGAAACACCAGTGGAAGCATATCTATGGATGTCACACATCAGGGCCTGCTGGAATGATCCCGCAGCCCGAACTTGTTGTCCTCGCTGCCGAACCGTGCCGGTGCCATCCAAAATGTAGCATCCGCTTTTGAGCGATAAACTGAAGGAAATCCTTCCTCTTGTCACGCTGTGGTCTTGGACCACACTTCCTTGTCCTCTCATACTTGTGGTACGGGTGCACGAAGGCAACCACAGAGCTGTTGCACATCCTGTGCCTCAAACCAAACCATAATCACAGCCCAGGTTTTGAATGTAGCAGATCCTAAGGCTTTTCATTCTGAATTCAAACCCAAGGCCCCCTGGATCCCTCAGACCCGATGCACAATATCTCTGATTCAGCCCCACACATGCTCTATTGGCAAAATGCCAAATTGGTCTCTGGTCCTGCAGATGCACTGGGTGTGGCCATGGGACAGATCGATAATTTCAACTGCGTGCGCCAGGGTGGTTGCTTGCTCATTGGGGTCACAGGTCGGTTTGCTCTCTTGATAGGACCCACCACATCCCACAACGCACTCCAGATCCCTGAGACTCAGCGTGTGCCATCATCCGTAGCCCTATCCCTCCCTGAACGCTGCCTCTGCTACCTCAAATTTGGCAGCTCGGAGCTTGGTCTCAGAATCAACTGTGGGGATATTTTGCACTGGATTCTTTGCGTTCTGTCAGCCAAGCATCTGCTGTGCACTCTTCTAACACTCAGCGCATCACCTTCAATCCCATGTCTCCTGTCCGCTTGAGAGTGTGCGTCCAAGTTAAAGAGAGTTTCACCTTTACTGCTCCATCAACAGGGCTCAGACCATGCACTGGTATCCATTCCCTGCTTTTCCTTCTCCTGCTTCCAGGTGTTCTGAGGCCTCATCCTGTCTTTGGAAGTAACAGGCCTCTCTTCGGCAAGTGTCCTGTGCCAAGGGCTGGGTGAGTGGATGTTTCCATTGCTGTGTTTATGGGAGCGAGTGAGCGCAGGTTGCACTGCTTCTCTGTCAACTGGGCATCGATGAATCAACACTTTCCAGATACATTTCACAGAAATGTGATTTTTTTTTATCTCTTTGTTTCTATACAGCCGTGGTGGGAGGGATTGTCCGAAGACTCCAGTTTTGACATTGTGTTGATATCTCATTTGCAGTCTCCAAAAATTTAATAGAATATATATAACTGTTTTGGGAGTTATACGAAAATGAAGTTAGTTTCTGAAACATACTAATTCGACCTAGAAGCCCGACTTGTCAATTTCGGTAACATTTTGTCAGCTCTAAGGAAAACATAGACAGATAGAATGCAAACTAGCAGTCCGAACTTTTAAAGGGGTCATGTCAACTCTTTACTGTTGAAGCCTCCGAAACCAACAGGAACCATGAAATAACTAATGGAAACATGAAATAACCCCCAAGCTTGGATTCACTTGTGCATGTGGTGCCCTTTACTCCCGATGACACCTACTGGTCAATGTTGGCATTTCAAGGTGTAACATCCCTCTCAAGGAAAATACAAGAGGAAACGAACTAAATATATACATTTAGCTTTGAATCCAAAGAACCTAGAGGCATTATAGCTATGAGAAGCCTGCTGCAGCTATGCTAGGCTACTGAGAACCAGGTGTTCTTCTATCAGTGATGAGAATGCTTAATCATCCGATCATGTTGGGTAAAGCACTTGAATGCAACCAAGTCTGCACCCCCATGATCGATTGCCCCCGGGGGCTTGACTCAATTGAAAGACGGTCCACATAAGCTGTGTCTTTCATGTCATTGGCGACTTTTACAGTTCCGTTCACTATCTGACTTCTAATATGTACCTAGACTGTCTTGAAAAACGGAGGCCTAATACAGATTCAAGTTCAGTCAAAGATTCCCCTCACTTACCACACTCCCTTCACCCCAGAGAAGACATGAACCCAGCATTTGCTGAATCTAGCGGAAGGCCATCGTTTCTTTGTGGGAGCTAAGTATTCAATCCCTATCTATTTCATACGAGAGTATTTGACCTTTATGGGGTTCCCTGTTGTTCACAGAGGATGGAGCTAGAGGAACTCTGATTCTAGGAGGGGCTTGCTCTTCTCTTAATGGCTTCATTGCAGCTCAGGTACTGATCCCTCAAAATGGATGCCTGAGTGGAGGGGAGGGAAGAGCAAGTGCTTGATAGCTAGGCCCAAAGCTGGGAAAAGGCTTACCTGGGCTTGGTGCACTTTGATCTGAATGGCTTGGAATTGCCCCTTGGGTCGTGTGGATTATCTGACCTCTTTCAAGAACATGAGCGTTTTTATCATCTCTGCCATCTCTTCTCTTTAGACGTCAGAGATCTTGGACCCGTTCTTGGAGCAGAGAATTGAGGAACTTCCTCCAGTCCACGGTGGCCCTCCGTATGTTTCTGCTAGTATCAGCGAGGTTCAATATGTCTCATGAATGCCTTTCGAGCCTGCTATCCTCTACAGCTGTCTCCAGGCCAGTATTCTCTATTGTAGCAGAACATCTCTCATCAGTGTGTTCGCATCTCTCCTCAATCCGTGCAGCCATATTTTCGGCCAGCTTCTCTTCGTGTCTCCCATAAAGTCGACTTCAACAGGACTGGGCAAGTCTGAAAGGACCTCGGAGCCTCTCCAGTAAGCTGAAGACAGGCAGATCTTCCACTGTCTGCCCTTTCAGGTTCTGGAAACTGACCCGTGAACTCAGGTCTTTGGGCAGCAGCAGTATCTCGAACTGACACAGCTTCCCGGACCAAAGACCTAAGCCAAGCTCCACAGAGGGCGGCAGCCCCTCCATCGCACTGATCCACCCACAGAACTCTGCCCGGTTACCTAGGATCCACCAGCCACAACAAGCCTCGCGGTACACACCAACATTCCACCTGGAATCCAACCGCTAACTGCCATCCCCAATGGCTGCTGCATCTTGTCAGTGTTGGGGGAGGGGCTGCATCCGACGAGAGGTTCCTAAGGTAAATGTGATTCTACCCACTAGCGTCCCATGGGCCTTTGTTCTTCCCTCTTTCCTTTTGTTCAGATCTGTATGCACTGTAGCAACGGAGGGAAGTGTGTCCATTTTCAGTTGAATGTTTCACACGTCTTTAAACTTTCTAACAGTTCACAGTACACAGAGACCCACTAAGGGAAACTATTGTTCCTGTAATATGGGCACACCCGCAATACATAGCCGTCGGTTGATTTCTGCTGAAACACCCGCATTCACGGGACATCTATCCATTTGTTTCAAGGGGGCTGAAATTCCTAGGAATGATACAATCCCCAATGTGCACTTTACTGCCTGTCTCTTTTGATCTTAGTACACTTTTGCGGAGCTACTTTTCCTTGTTATAGGCTTGTGCCATTTCTTCTCGACGTAGTGTAGAATATGGCATTCATTCATCCTGTTGGAAGACTTGCAAGTCTATATCACGGACTAGGAATCCATTGGATTCCTAATCGGCATTTGGGTTAGGTCACGATATGCTCATATGAAACAATATTTACGAATATAAATGCACGCCTCTGATTTCCGAATACAGGTGTGCTGAGTACATTCAAGCCGCGATACTGGGTCGATGCGTACTGAATGATCCTTGACATCACCTTGAGTAATTTCTTTTGAATATTCATGTTACCCTACCCTTTTTGTGTTGTTTGTTTGTTTGATTCTTTCTTGGTCTGCTTCTCGTTTGTTTTGCAAACACGTCAGGCCATGCATCTCTCCGTTTGCTTCCAACAGAGAGTCATATAAGCTGACTCCCTTAAGATAGTGCTTCCAATCCCCTATGATTTCCTGCTTCCCTCTCCCATCTTTAGGGTTTTGATGTCCTCCTTGCTTTCTTCTTGTTTCTTCTTTTCCACTCATGCTCTTCTTGCATTTCCAATAAGGGTTTTCTTCTTTCCATTTCATCTTGCTGCTTATCCCTTCAGGGGAGAATTCTCAACCTTTCTTTTAGGATAAGTTTCGAACTGCTGAATTCTTTTAAGATTTGCAGGTCTGTGGCATTCTCTAGCTCTGCTGTTATTAGAAATGGTGGTCATGTGGCATAGGCTACCCTAGATGGCAGCATTTTGCCATTCAAGCTATGGTCTATGTCCTGGCACTCCTCCCTGTCCTGCAATATTGCTGCTGAGATAGCAGCTGAAACCCCTCTGGAGGTTCTCTTGTGACTATGTTGCTTTCCTCCAGGCGCATTTTAAATCACTGGGATGCTCATGAACTTTGTTGATTTGGATCATACAGCTGCTGCTAAGTCTATTGGGATTCCACCTCTTTTGGACGCTGTGTACTTCCTGAATTCGCCTAGATGATTCTATCTTGGCTTTCAGCAAGTTTCAGTCTGATTTTTCTACACATAACTTTTCAAACATTGTTTGTTTCTTTATCTCTTGCTTTTCCATCTGGGACTCTTTCGAATTTTAGTCTTTCATGCCTGTCATAAACCAGGATTCAACAGTGATGTTTTCATTATTTTGCACTTGCTTTCCTATGTGTGCTTCTGACCGAGGGATGTCTGTTCCCCTGTCTTCAAAGTCATTCACGCATCCCTCTGCAATATCTAGTCTGCTTAGGACGGAATGTTAGCCCTGATATTTTCTCATCCACTGAGTTTTCTGATATTATTTGGCTCGTCTTTAGGCTTTCTCTTCCCCTTTTCTGGTATTCTGCCTTTTGTGATTCTGAGACACTGTTGTTCTTCAGTGTTTCCCTCACCTCCATTTTCAATACTTGCTCTGGAGAGCGTTTTGCAGTCTAGTTGTCTGAAAGCTTATCTTTAGGGCCTTCAATCTCTTTGGAACTGAAAATGGTACTTCCTTTTCCTTTTACTGTATTTCTTCATCTCTACTGGTCAGGAAATTTCAGGTATCTAATGTAGATTTCTAGGGCTTGGTTAAGTGAAAAGTTTAGACTCTTGACTCTACACAATTGCATGGGATTTCTGTGAGGACAAATTTTCCTAGACATTGATGCCATGTCCTGTTCCTGTGTGTGTTGTCTGGTCTATCTCCAATTGCTGGTGTTGCCTTTGTTGTGATGAACCCCCCATACTATTTCGATTAGGATAACCTCATTTTGATTACGCTTATCTCACAAATCTGAAAGAGCACAGGACACTTCCTCTGGTGGAAATGGAGCTTCTAAAGGTTCTCAGCTCTGCATTCTACTCTATGTTATTTTGGAGTGTTTCTAGAAGAGCAGAGTGTGAGTGCGCTTGTGCTTTGTAGTTCCACGGGAATGTCCCACTGAAACCAGTTCTTCCAAGAGCTTCTCTGTCTACAGAAACACCAGTGGAAGCATATCTATGGATGTCACACATCAGGGCCTGCTGGAATGATCCCGCAGCCCGAACTTGGTGTCCTCGCTGCCGAACCGTGCCGGTGCCATCCAAAATGTAGCATCCGCTTTTGAGCGATAAACTGAAGGAAATCCTTCCTCTTGTCACGCTGTGGTCTTGGACCACACTTCCTTGTCCTCTCATCCTTGTGGCACGGGTGCACGAAGGCAACCACAGAGCTGTTGCACATCCTGTGCCTCAAACCAAACCATAATCACAACCCAGGTTATGAATGTAGCAGATCCTAAGGCTTTTCATTCTGAATTCAAACCCAAGGCCCCCTGGATCCCTCAGACCCGATGCACAATATCTCTGATTCAGCCCCACACATGCTCTATTGGCAAAATGCCAAATTGGTCTCTGGTCCTGCAGATGCACTGGGTGTGGCCATGGGACAGATCGATAATTTCAACTGCGTGCGCCAGGGTGGTTGCTTGCTCATTGGGGTCACAGGTCGGTTTGCTCTCTTGATAGGACCCACCACATCCCACAACGCACTCCAGATCCCTGAGACTCAGCGTGTGCCATCATCCGTAGCCCTATCCCTCCCTGAACGCTGCCTCTGCTACCTCAAATTTGGCAGCTCGGAGCTTGGTCTCAGAATCAACTGTGGGGATATTTTGCACTGGATTCTTTGCGTTCTGTCAGCCAAGCATCTGCTGTGCACTCTTCTAACACTCAGCGCATCACCTTCAATCCCATGTCTCCTGTCCGCTTGAGAGTGTGCGTCCAAGTTAAAGAGAGTTTCACCTTTACTGCTCCATCAACAGGGCTCAGACCATGCACTGGTATCCATTCCCTGCTTTTCCTTCTCCTGCTTCCAGGTGTTCTGAGGCCTCATCCTGTCTTTGGAAGTAACAGGCCTCTCTTCGGCAAGTGTCCTGTGCCAAGGGCTGGGTGAGTGGATGTTTCCATTGCTGTGTTCATGGGAGCGAGTGAGCGCAGGTTGCACTGCTTCTCTGTCAACTGGGCATCGATGAATCAACACTTTCCAGATACATTTCACAGAAATGTGATTTTTTTTTATCTCTTTGTTTCTATACAGCCGTGGTGGGAGGGATTGTCCGAAGACTCCAGTTTTGACATTGTGTTGATATCTCATTTGCAGTCTCTAAAAATTTAATAGAATATATATAAATGTTTTGGGAGTTATACGAAAATGAAGTTAGTTTCTGAAACATACTAATTCGACCTAGAAGCCCGACTTGTCAATTTCGGTAACATTTTGTCAGCTCTAAGGAAAACATAGACAGATAGAATGCAAACTAGCAGTCCGAACTGTTAAAGGGGTCATGTCAACTCTTTACTGTGGAAGCCTCCGAAACCAACAGGAACCATGAAATAACTAATGGAAACATGAAATAACCCCCAAGCTTGGATTCCCTTGTGCATGTGGTGCCCTTTACTCCCGATGACACCTACTGGTCAATGTTGGCATTTCAAGGTGTAACATCCCTCTCAAGGAAAATACAAGAGGAAACGAACTAAATATATACATTTAGCTTTGAATCCAAAGAACCTAGAGGCATTATAGCTATGAGAAGCCTGCTGCAGCTATGCTAGGCTACTGAGAACCAGGTGTTCTTCTATCAGTGATGAGAACGCTTAATCATCCGATCATGTTGGGTAAAGCACTTGAATGCAACCAAGTCTGCACCCCCATGATCGATTGCCCCCGGGGGCTTGACTCAATTGAAAGACGGTCCACATAAGCTGTGTCTTTCATGTCATTGGCGACTTTTACAGTTCCGTTCACTATCTGACTTCTAATATGTACCTAGACTGTCTTGAAAAACGGAGGCCTAATACAGATTCAAGTTCAGTCAAAGATTCCCCTCACTTACCACACTCCCTTCACCCCAGAGAAGACATGAACCCAGCATTTGCTGAATCTAGCGGAAGGCCATCGTTTCTTTGTGGGAGCTAAGTATTCAATCCCTATCTATTTCATACGAGAGTATTTGACCTTTATGGGGTTCCCTGTTGTTCACAGAGGATGGAGCTAGAGGAACTCTGATTCTAGGAGGGGCTTGCTCTTCTCTTACTGGCTTCATTGCAGCTCAGGTACTGATCCCTCAAAATGGATGCCTGAGTGGAGGGGAGGGAAGAGCAAGTGCTTGATAGCTAGGCCCAAACCTGGGAAAAGGCTTACCTGGGCTTGGTGCACTTTGATCTGAATGGCTTGGAATTGCCCCTTGGGTCGTGTGGATTATCTGACCTCTTTCAAGAACATGAGCGTTTTTATCATCTCTGCCATCTCTTCTCTTTAGACGTCAGAGATCTTGGACCCGTTCTTGGAGCAGAGAATTGAGGAACTTCCTCCAGTCCACGGTGGCCCTCCGTATGTTTCTGCTAGTATCAGCGAGGTTCAATATGTCTCATGAATGCCTTTCGAGCCTGCTATCCTCTACAGCTGTCTCCAGGCCAGTATTCTCTATTGTAGCAGAACATCTCTCATCAGTGTGTTCGCATCTCTCCTCAATCCGTGCAGCCATATTTTCGGCCAGCTTCTCTTCGTGTCTCCCATAAAGTCGACTTCAACAGGACTGGGCAAGTCTGAAAGGACCTCGGAGCCTCTCCAGTAAGCTGAAGACAGGCAGATCTTCCACTGTCTGCCCTTTCAGGTTCTGGAAACTGACCCGTGAACTCAGGTCTTTGGGCAGCAGCAGTATCTCGAACTGACACAGCTTCCCGGACCAAAGACCTAAGCCAAGCTCCACAGAGGGCGGCAGCCCCTCCATCGCACTGATCCACCCACAGAACTCTGCCCGGTTACCTAGGATCCACCAGCCACAACAAGCCTCGCGGTACACACCAACATTCCACCTGGAATCCAACCGCTAACTGCCATCCCCAATGGCTGCTGCATCTTGTCAGTGTTGGGGGAGGGGCTGCATCCGACGAGAGGTTCCTAAGGTAAATGTGATTCTACCCACTAGCGTCCCATGGGCCTTTGTTCTTCCCTCTTTCCTTTTGTTCAGATCTGTATGCACTGTAGCAACGGAGGGAAGTGTGTCCATTTTCAGTTGAATGTTTCACACGTCTTTAAACTTTCTAACAGTTCACAGTACACAGAGACCCACTAAGGGAAACTATTGTTCCTGTAATATGGGCACACCCGCAATACATAGCCGTCGGTTGATTTCTGCTGAAACACCCGCATTCACGGGACATCTATCCATTTGTTTCAAGGGGGCTGAAATTCCTAGGAATGATACAATCCCCAATGTGCACTTTACTGCCTGTCTCTTTTGATCTTAGTACACTTTTGCGGAGCTACTTTTCCTTGTTATAGGCTTGTGCCATTTCTTCTCGACGTAGTGTAGAATATGGCATTCATTCATCCTGTTGGAAGACTTGCAAGTCTATATCACGGACTAGGAATCCATTGGATTCCTAATCGGCATTTGGGTTAGGTCACGATATGCTCATATGAAACAATATTTACGAATATAAATGCACGCCTCTGATTTCCGAATACAGGTGTGCTGAGTACATTCAAGCCGCGATACTGGGTCGATGCGTACTGAATGATCCTTGACATCACCTTGAGTAATTTCTTTTGAATATTCATGTTACCCTACCCTTTTTGTGTTGTTTGTTTGTTTGATTCTTTCTTGGTCTGCTTCTCGTTTGTTTTGCAAACACGTCAGGCCATGCATCTCTCCGTTTGCTTCCAACAGAGAGTCATATAAGCTGACTCCCTTAAGATAGTGCTTCCAATCCCCTATGATTTCCTGCTTCCCTCTCCCATCTTTAGGGTTTTGATGTCCTCCTTGCTTTCTTCTTGTTTCTTCTTTTCCACTCATGCTCTTCTTGCATTTCCAATAAGGGTTTTCTTCTTTCCATTTCATCTTGCTGCTTATCCCTTCAGGGGAGAATTCTCAACCTTTCTTTTAGGATACGTTTCGAACTGCTGAATTCTTTTAAGATTTGCAGGTCTGTGGCATTCTCTAGCTCTGCTGTTATTAGTAATGGTGGTCATGTGGCATAGGCTACCCTAGATGGCAGCATTTTGCCATTCAAGCTATGGTCTATGTCCTGGCACTCCTCCCTGTCCTGCAATATTGCTGCTGAGATAGCAGCTGAAACCCCTCTGGAGGTTCTCTTGTGACTATGTTGCTTTCCTCCAGGCGCATTTTAAATCACTGGGATGCTCATGAACTTTGTTGATTTGGATCATACAGCTGCTGCTAAGTCTATTGGGATTCCACCTCTTTTGGACGCTGTGTACTTCCTGAATTCGCCTAGATGATTCTATCTTGGCTTTCAGCAAGTTTCAGTCTGATTTTTCTACACATAACTTTTCAAACATTGTTTGTTTCTTTATCTCTTGCTTTTCCATCTGGGACTCTTTCGAATTTTAGTCTTTCATGCCTGTCATAAACCAGGATTCAACAGTGATGTTTTCATTATTTTGCACTTGCTTTCCTATGTGTGCTTCTGACCGAGGGATGTCTGTTCCCCTGTCTTCAAAGTCATTCACGCATCCCTCTGCAATATCTAGTCTGCTTAGGACGGAATGTTAGCCCTGATATTTTCTCATCCACTGAGTTTTCTGATATTATTTGGCTCGTCTTTAGGCTTTCTCTTCCCCTTTTCTGGTATTCTGCCTTTTGTGATTCTGAGACACTGTTGTTCTTCAGTGTTTCCCTCACCTCCATTTTCAATACTTGCTCTGGAGAGCGTTTTGCAGTCTAGTTGTCTGAAAGCTTATCTTTAGGGCCTTCAATCTCTTTGGAACTGAAAATGGTACTTCCTTTTCCTTTTACTGTATTTCTTCATCTCTACTGGTCAGGTAATTTCAGGTATCTAATGTAGACTTCTAGGGCTTGGTTAAGTGAAAAGTTTAGACTCTTGACTCTACACAATTGCATGGGATTTCTGTGAGGACAAATTTTCCTAGACATTGATGCCATGTCCTGTTCCTGTGTGTGTTGTCTGGTCTATCTCCAATTGCTGGTGTTGCCTTTGTTGTGATGAACCCCCCATACTATTTCGATTAGGATAACCTCATTTTGATTACGCTTATCTCACAAATCTGAAAGAGCACAGGACACTTCCTCTGGTGGAAATGGAGCTTCTAAAGGTTCTCAGCTCTGCATTCTACTCTATGTTATTTTGGAGTGTTTCTAGAAGAGCAGAGTGTGAGTGCGCTTGTGCTTTGTAGTTCCACGGGAATGTCCCACTGAAACCAGTTCTTCCAAGAGCTTCTCTGTCTACAGAAACACCAGTGGAAGCATATCTATGGATGTCACACATCAGGGCCTGCTGGAATGATCCCGCAGCCCGAACTTGGTGTCCTCGCTGCCGAACCGTGCCGGTGCCATCCAAAATGTAGCATCCGCTTTTGAGCGATAAACTGAAGGAAATCCTTCCTCTTCTCACGCTGTGGTCTTGGACCACACTTCCTTGTCCTCTCATCCTTGTGGCACGGGTGCACGAAGGCAACCACAGAGCTGTTGCACATCCTGTGCCTCAAACCAAACCATAATCACAGCCCAGGTTATGAATGTAGCAGATCCTAAGGCTTTTCATTCTGAATTCAAACCCAAGGCCCCCTGGATCCCTCAGACCCGATGCACAATATCTCTGATTCAGCCCCACACATGCTCTATTGGCAAAATGCCAAATTGGTCTCTGGTCCTGCAGATGCACTGGGTGTGGCCATGGGACAGATCGATAATTTCAACTGCGTGCGCCAGGGTGGTTGCTTGCTCATTGGGGTCACAGGTCGGTTTGCTCTCTTGATAGGACCCACCACATCCCACAACGCACTCCAGATCCCTGAGACTCAGCGTGTGCCATCATCCGTAGCCCTATCCCTCCCTGAACGCTGCCTCTGCTACCTCAAATTTGGCAGCTCGGAGCTTGGTCTCAGAATCAACTGTGGGGATATTTTGCACTGGATTCTTTGCGTTCTGTCAGCCAAGCATCTGCTGTGCACTCTTCTAACACTCAGCGCATCACCTTCAATCCCATGTCTCCTGTCCGCTTGAGAGTGTGCGTCCAAGTTAAAGAGAGTTTCACCTTTACTGCTCCATCAACAGGGCTCAGACCATGCACTGGTATCCATTCCCTGCTTTTCCTTCTCCTGCTTCCAGGTGTTCTGAGGCCTCATCCTGTCTTTGGAAGTAACAGGCCTCTCTTCGGCAAGTGTCCTGTGCCAAGGGCTGGGTGAGTGGATGTTTCCATTGCTGTGTTCATGGGAGCGAGTGAGCGCAGGTTGCACTGCTTCTCTGTCAACTGGGCATCGATGAATCAACACTTTCCAGATACATTTCACAGAAATGTGATTTTTTTTTATCTCTTTGTTTCTATACAGCCGTGGTGGGAGGGATTGTCCGAAGACTCCAGTTTTGACATTGTGTTGATATCTCATTTGCAGTCTCTAAAAATTTAATAGAATATATATAAATGTTTTGGGAGTTATACGAAAATGAAGTTAGTTTCTGAAACATACTAATTCGACCTAGAAGCCCGACTTGTCAATTTCGGTAACATTTTGTCAGCTCTAAGGAAAACATAGACAGATAGAATGCAAACTAGCAGTCCGAACTGTTAAAGGGGTCATGTCAACTCTTTACTGTGGAAGCCTCCGAAACCAACAGGAACCATGAAATAACTAATGGAAACATGAAATAACCCCCAAGCTTGGATTCCCTTGTGCATGTGGTGCCCTTTACTCCCGATGACACCTACTGGTCAATGTTGGCATTTCAAGGTGTAACATCCCTCTCAAGGAAAATACAAGAGGAAACGAACTAAATATATACATTTAGCTTTGAATCCAAAGAACCTAGAGGCATTATAGCTATGAGAAGCCTGCTGCAGCTATGCTAGGCTACTGAGAACCAGGTGTTCTTCTATCAGTGATGAGAACGCTTAATCATCCGATCATGTTGGGTAAAGCACTTGAATGCAACCAAGTCTGCACCCCCATGATCGATTGCCCCCGGGGGCTTGACTCAATTGAAAGACGGTCCACATAAGCTGTGTCTTTCATGTCATTGGCGACTTTTACAGTTCCGTTCACTATCTGACTTCTAATATGTACCTAGACTGTCTTGAAAAACGGAGGCCTAATACAGATTCAAGTTCAGTCAAAGATTCCCCTCACTTACCACACTCCCTTCACCCCAGAGAAGACATGAACCCAGCATTTGCTGAATCTAGCGGAAGGCCATCGTTTCTTTGTGGGAGCTAAGTATTCAATTCCTATCTATTTCATACGAGAGTATTTGACCTTTATGGGGTTCCCTGTTGTTCACAGAGGATGAAGCTAGAGGAACTCTGATTCTAGGAGGGGCTTGCTCTTCTCTTACTGGCTTCATTGCAGCTCAGGTACTGATCCCTCAAAATGGATGCCTGAGTGGAGGGGAGGGAAGAGCAAGTGCTTGATAGCTAGGCCCAAACCTGGGAAAAGGCTTACCTGGGCTTGGTGCACTTTGATCTGAATGGCTTGGAATTGCCCCTTGGGTCGTGTGGATTATCTGACCTCTTTCAAGAACATGAGCGTTTTTATCATCTCTGCCATCTCTTCTCTTTAGACGTCAGAGATCTTGGACCCGTTCTTGGAGCAGAGAATTGAGGAACTTCCTCCAGTCCACGGTGGCCCTCCGTATGTTTCTGCTAGTATCAGCGAGGTTCAATATGTCTCATGAATGCCTTTCGAGCCTGCTATCCTCTACAGCTGTCTCCAGGCCAGTATTCTCTATTGTAGCAGAACATCTCTCATCAGTGTGTTCGCATCTCTCCTCAATCCGTGCAGCCATATTTTCGGCCAGCTTCTCTTCGTGTCTCCCATAAAGTCGACTTCAACAGGACTGGGCAAGTCTGAAAGGACCTCGGAGCCTCTCCAGTAAGCTGAAGACAGGCAGATCTTCCACTGTCTGCCCTTTCAGGTTCTGGAAACTGACCCGTGAACTCAGGTCTTTGGGCAGCAGCAGTATCTCGAACTGACACAGCTTCCCGGACCAAAGACCTAAGCCAAGCTCCACAGAGGGCGGCAGCCCCTCCATCGCACTGATCCACCCACAGAACTCTGCCCGGTTACCTAGGATCCACCAGCCACAACAAGCCTCGCGGTACACACCAACATTCCACCTGGAATCCAACCGCTAACTGCCATCCCCAATGGCTGCTGCATCTTGTCAGTGTTGGGGGAGGGGCTGCATCCGACGAGAGGTTCCTAAGGTAAATGTGATTCTACCCACTAGCGTCCCATGGGCCTTTGTTCTTCCCTCTTTCCTTTTGTTCAGATCTGTATGCACTGTAGCAACGGAGGGAAGTGTGTCCATTTTCAGTTGAATGTTTCACACGTCTTTAAACTTTCTAAAAGTTCACAGTACACAGAGACCCACTAAGGGAAACTATTGTTCCTGTAATATGGGCACACCCGCAATACATAGCCGTCGGTTGATTTCTGCTGAAACACCCGCATTCACGGGACATCTATCCATTTGTTTCAAGGGGGCTGAAATTCCTAGGAATGATACAATCCCCAATGTGCACTTTACTGCCTGTCTCTTTTGATCTTAGTACACTTTTGCGGAGCTAATTTTCCTTGTTATAGGCTTGTGCCATTTCTTCTCGACGTAGTGTAGAATATGGCATTCATTCATCCTGTTGGAAGACTTGCAAGTCTATATCACGGACTAGGAATCCATTGGATTCCAAATCGGCATTTGGGTTAGGTCACGATATGCTCATATGAATCAATATTTACGAATATAAATGCACGCCTCTGATTTCCGAATACAGGTGTGCTGAGTACATTCAAGCCGCGATACTGGGTCGATGCGTACTGAATGATCCTTGACATCACCTTGAGTAATTTCTTTTGAATATTCATGTTACCCTACCCTTTTTGTGTTGTTTGTTTGTTTGATTCTTTCTTGGTCTGCTTCTCGTTTGTTTTGCAAACACGTCAGGCCATGCATCTCTCCGTTTGCTTCCAACAGAGAGTCATATAAGCTGACTCCCTTAAGATAGTGCTTCCAATCCCCTGTGATTTCCTGCTTCCCTCTCCCATTTTTAGGGTTTTGATGTCCTCCTTGCTTTCTTCTTGTTTCTTCTTTTCCACTCATGCTCTTCTTGCATTTCCAATAAGGGTTTTCTTCTTTCCATTTCATCTTGCTGCTTATCCCTTCAGGGGAGAATTCTCAACCTTTCTTTTAGGATAAGTTTCGAACTGCTGAATTCTTTTAAGATTTGCAGGTCTGTGGCATTCTCTAGCTCTGCTGTTATTAGAAATGGTGGTCATGTGGCATAGGCTACCCTAGATGGCAGCATTTTGCCATTCAAGCTATGGTCTATGTCCTGGCACTCCTCCCTGTCCTGCAATATTGCTGCTGAGATAGCAGCTGAAACCCCTCTGGAGGTTCTCTTGTGACTATGTTGCTTTCCTCCAGGCGCATTTTAAATCACTGGGATGCTCATGAACTTTGTTGATTTGGATCATACAGCTGCTGCTAAGTCTATTGGGATTCCACCTCTTTTGGACGCTGTGTACTTCCTGAATTCGCCTAGATGATTCTATCTTGGCTTTCAGCAAGTTTCAGTCTGATTTTTCTACACATAACTTTTCAAACATTGTTTGTTTCTTTATCTCTTGCTTTTCCATCTGGGACTCTTTCGAATTTTAGTCTTTCATGCCTGTCATAAACCAGGATTCAACAGTGATGTTTTCATTATTTTGCACTTGCTTTCCTATGTGTGCTTCTGACCGAGGGATGTCTGTTCCCCTGTCTTCAAAGTCATTCACGCATCCCTCTGCAATATCTAGTCTGCTTAGGACGGAATGTTAGCCCTGATATTTTCTCATCCACTGAGTTTTCTGATATTATTTGGCTCGTCTTTAGGCTTTCTCTTCCCCTTTTCTGGTATTCTGCCTTTTGTGATTCTGAGACACTGTTGTTCTTCAGTGTTTCCCTCACCTCCATTTTCAATACTTGCTCTGGAGAGCGTTTTGCAGTCTAGTTGTCTGAAAGCTTATCTTTAGGGCCTTCAATCTCTTTGGAACTGAAAATGGTACTTCCTTTTCCTTTTACTGTATTTCTTCATCTCTACTGGTCAGGTAATTTCAGGTATCTAATGTAGACTTCTAGGGCTTGGTTACGTGAAAAGTTTAGACTCTTGACTCTACACAATTGCATGGGATTTCTGTGAGGACAAATTTTCCTAGACATTGATGCCATGTCCTGTTCCTGTGTGTGTTGTCTGGTCTATCTCCAATTGCTGGTGTTGCCTTTGTTGTGATGAACCCCCCATACTATTTCGATTAGGATAACCTCATTTTGATTACGCTTATCTCACAAATCTGAAAGAGCACAGGACACTTCCTCTGGTGGAAATGGAGCTTCTAAAGGTTCTCAGCTCTGCATTCTACTCTATGTTATTTTGGAGTGTTTCCAGAAGAGCAGAGTGTGAGTGCGCTTGTGCTTTGTAGTGCCACGGGAATGTCCCACTGAAACCAGTTCTTCCAAGAGCTTCTCTGTCTACAGAAACACCAGTGGAAGCATATCTATGGATGTCACACATCAGGGCCTGCTGGAATGATCCCGCAGCCCGAACTTGGTGTCCTCGCTGCCGAACCGTGCCGGTGCCATCCAAAATGTAGCATCCGCTTTTGAGCGATAAACTGAAGGAAATCCTTCCTCTTCTCACGCTGTGGTCTTGGACCACACTTCCTTGTCCTCTCATACTTGTGGTACGGGTGCACGAAGGCAACCACAGAGCTGTTGCACATCCTGTGCCTCAAACCAAACCATAATCACAGCCCAGGTTATGAATGTAGCAGATCCTAAGGCTTTTCATTCTGAATTCAAACCCAAGGCCCCCTGGATCCCTCAGACCCGATGCACAATATCTCTGATTCAGCCCCACACATGCTCTATTGGCAAAATACCAAATTGGTCTCTGGTCCTGCAGATGCACTGGGTGTGGCCATGGGACAGATCGATAATTTCAACTGCGTGCGCCAGGGTGGTTGCTTGCTCATTGGGGTCACAGGTCGGTTTGCTCTCTTGATAGGACCCACCACATCCCACAACGCACTCCAGATCCCTGAGACTCAGCGTGTGCCATCATCCGTAGCCCTATCCCTCCCTGAACGCTGCCTCTGCTACCTCAAATTTGGCAGCTCGGAGCTTGGTCTCAGAATCAACTGTGGGGATATTTTGCACTGGATTCTTTGCGTTCTGTCAGCCAAGCATCTGCTGTGCACTCTTCTAACACTCAGCGCATCACCTTCAGTCCCATGTCTCCTGTCCGCTTGAGAGTGTGCGTCCAAGTTAAAGAGAGTTTCACCTTTACTGCTCCATCAACAGGGCTCAGACCATGCACTGGTATCCATTCCCTGCTTTTCCTTCTCCTGCTTCCAGGTGTTCTGAGGCCTCATCCTGTCTTTGGAAGTAAGAGGCCTCTCTTCGGCAAGTGTCCTGTGCCAAGGGCTGGCTGAGTGGATGTTTCCATTGCTGTGATCATGGGAGCGAGTGAGCGCAGGTTGCACTGCTTCTCTGTCAACTGGGCATCGATGAATCAACACTTTCCAGATACATTTCACAGAAATGTGATTTTTTTTTATCTCTTTGTTTCTATACAGCCGTGGTGGGAGGGATTGTCCGAAGACTCCAGTTTTGACATTGTGTTGATATCTCATTTGCAGTCTCTAAAAATTAAATAGAATTTATGTAAATGTTTCGGGAGTTATACGAAAATGAAGTTAGTTTCTGAAACATACTAAATCGACCTAGAAGCCAGACTTGTCAATTTCGGTAACATTTTGTCAGCTCTAAGGAAAACATAGACAGATAGAATGCAAACTAGCAGTCCGAACTGTTAAAGGGGTCATGTCAACTCTTTACTGTGGAAGCCTCCGAAACCAACAGGAACCATGAAATAACTAATGGAAACATGAAATAATCCCCAAGCTTGGATTCACTTGTGCATGTGGTGCCCTTTACTCCCGATGACACCTACTGGTCAATGTTGGCATTTCAAGGTGTAACATCCCTCTCAAGGAAAATACAAGAGGAAACGAACTAAATATATACATTTAGCTTTGAATCCAAAGAACCTAGAGGCATTACAGCTATGAGAACCCTGCTGCAGCTATGCTAGGCTACTGAGAACCAGGTGTTCTTCTATCAGTGATGAGAACGCTTAATCATCCGATCATGTTGGGTAAAGCACTTGAATGCAACCAAGTCTGCACCCCCATGATCGATTGCCCCCGGGGGCTTGACTCAATTGAAAGACGGTCCACATAAGCTGTGTCTTTCATGTCATTGGCGACTTTTACAGTTCCGTTCACTATCTGACTTCTAATATGTACCTAGACTGTCTTGAAAAACGGAGGCCTAATACAGATTCAAGTTCAGTCAAAGATTCCCCTCACTTACCACACTCCCTTCACCCCAGAGAAGACATGAACCCAGCATTTGCTGTATCTAGCGGAAGGCCATCGTTTCTTTGTGGGAGCTAAGTATTCAATTCCTATCTATTTCATACGAGAGTATTTGACCTTTATGGGGTTCCCTGTTGTTCACAGAGGATGAAGCTAGAGGAACTCTGATTCTAGGAGGGGCTTGCTCTTCTCTTACTGGCTTCATTGCAGCTCAGGTACTGATCCCTCAAAATGGATGCCTGAGTGGAGGGGAGGGAAGAGCAAGTGCTTGATAGCTAGGCCCAAACCTGGGAAAAGGCTTACCTGGGCTTGGGGCACTTTGATCTGAATGGCTTGGAATTGCCCCTTGGGTCGTGTGGATTATCTGACCTCTTTCAAGAACATGAGCGTTTTTATCATCTCTGCCATCTCTTCTCTTTAGACGTCAGAGATCTTGGACCCGTTCTTGGAGCAGAGAATTGAGGAACTTCCTCCAGTCCACGGTGGCCCTCCGTATGTTTCTGCTAGTATCAGCGAGGTTCAATATGTCTCATGAATGCCTTTCGAGCCTGCTATCCTCTACAGCTGTCTCCAGGCCAGTATTCTCTATTGTAGCAGAACATCTCTCATCAATGTGTTCGCATCTCTCCTCAATCCGTGCAGCCATATTTTCGGCCAGCTTCTCTTCGTGTCTCCCATAAAGTCGACTTCAACAGGACTGGGCAAGTCTGAAAGGACCTCGGAGCCTCTCCAGTAAGCTGAAGACAGGCAGATCTTCCACTGTCTGCCCTTTCAGGTTCTGGAAACTGACCCGTGAACTCAGGTCTTTGGGCAGCAGCAGTATCTCGAACTGACACAGCTTCCCGGACCAAAGACCTAAGCCAAGCTCCACAGAGGGCGGCAGCCCCTCCATCGCACTGATCCACCCACAGAACTCTGCCCGGTTACCTAGGATCCACCAGCCACAACAAGCCTCGCGGTACACACCAACATTCCACCTGGAATCCAACCGCTAACTGCCATCCCCAATGGCTGCTGCATCTTGTCAGTGTTGGGGGAGGGGCTGCATCCGACGAGAGGTTCCTAAGGTAAATGTGATTCTACCCACTAGCGTCCCATGGGCCTTTGTTCTTCCCTCTTTCCTTTTGTTCAGATCTGTATGCACTGTAGCAACGGAGGGAAGTGTGTCCATTTTCAGTTGAATGTTTCACACGTCTTTAAACTTTCTAACAGTTCACAGTACACAGAGACCCACTAAGGGAAAGTATTGTTCTGTAATATGGGCACACCCGCAATACATAGCCGTCGGTTGATTTCTGCTGAAACACCCGCATTCACGGGACATCTATCCATTTGTTTCAAGGGGGCTGAAATTCCTAGGAATGATACAATCCCCAATGTGCACTTTACTGCCTGTCTCTTTTGATCTTAGTACACTTTTGCGGAGCTACTTTTCCTTGTTATAGGCTTGTGCCATTTCTTCTCGACGTAGTGTAGAATATGGCATTCATTCATCCTGTTGGAAGACTTGCAAGTCTATATCACGGACTAGGAATCCATTGGATTCCAAATCGGCATTTGGGTTAGGTCACGATATGCTCATATGAATCAATATTTACGAATATAAATGCACGCCTCTGATTTCCGAATACAGGTGTGCTGAGTACATTCAAGCCGCGATACTGGGTCGATGCGTACTGAATGATCCTTGACATCACCTTGAGTAATTTCTTTTGAATATTCATGTTACCCTACCCTTTTTGTGTTGTTTGTTTGTTTGATTCTTTCTTGGTCTGCTTCTCGTTTGTTTTGCAAACACGTCAGGCCATGCATCTCTCCGTTTGCTTCCAACAGAGAGTCATATAAGCTGACTCCCTTAAGATAGTGCTTCCAATCCCCTATGATTTCCTGCTTCCCTCTCCCATCTTTAGGGTTTTGATGTCCTCCTTGCTTTCTTCTTGTTTCTTCTTTTCCACTCATGCTCTTCTTGCATTTCCAATAAGGGTTTTCTTCTTTCCATTTCATCTTGCTGCTTATCCCTTCAGGGGAGAATTCTCAACCTTTCTTTTAGGATAAGTTTCGAACTGCTGAATTCTTTTAAGATTTGCAGGTCTGTGGCATTCTCTAGCTCTGCTGTTATTAGAAATGGTGGTCATGTGGCATAGGCTACCCTAGATGGCAGCATTTTGCCATTCAAGCTATGGTCTATGTCCTGGCACTCCTCCCTGTCCTGCAATATTGCTGCTGAGATAGCAGCTGAAACCCCTCTGGAGGTTCTCTTGTGACTATGTTGCTTTCCTCCAGGCGCATTTTAAATCACTGGGATGCTCATGAACTTTGTTGATTTGGATCATACAGCTGCTGCTAAGTCTATTGGGATTCCACCTCTTTTGGACGCTGTGTACTTCCTGAATTCGCCTAGATGATTCTATCTTGGCTTTCAGCAAGTTTCAGTCTGATTTTTCTACACATAACTTTTCAAACATTGTTTGTTTCTTTATCTCTTGCTTTTCCATCTGGGACTCTTTTGAATTTTAGTCTTTCATGCCTTGTCTTCAACCAGGATTCAACAGCAATGTTTTCATTGGTTTGCACTTGCTTTCCTATGTGTGCTTCTGACCGAGGGATTTCTGTTCCCCTGTCTTCAAAGTCATTCAGGCGTCCCTCTGCAAAATCTAGTCTGCTTAGGACGGAATGTTAGCCCTGATATTTTCTCATCCACTGAGTTTTCTGATATTATTTGGCTCGTCTTTAGGCTTTCTCTTCCCCTTTTCTGGTATTCTGCCTTTTGTGATTCTGAGACACTGTTGTTCTTCAGTGTTTCCCTCACCTCCATTTTCAATACTTGCTCTGGAGAGCGTTTTGCAGTCTAATTGTCTGAAAGCTTATCTTTAGGGCCTTCAATCTCTTTGGAACTGAAAATGGTACTTCCTTTTCCTTTTACTGTATTTCTTCATCTCTACTGGTCAGGTAATTTCAGGAATCTAATGTAGACTTCTAGGGCTTGGTTAAGTGAAAACTTTAGACTCTTGGCTCTACACAATTGCGTGGGATTACTGTGAGGACAAATTTTCCTAGACATTGATGCCATGTCCTGTTCCTGTGTGTGTTGTCTGGTCTATCTCCAATTGCTGGTGTTGCCTTTGTTGTGATTAACCCCCCCATACTATTTCGATTAGGATAACCTCATTTTGATTACGCTTATCTCAGAAATCTGAAAGAGCACAGGACACTTCCTCTGGTGGAAATGGAGCTTCTAAAGGTTCTCAGCTCTGCATTCTACTCTATGTTATTTTGGAGTGTTTCCAGAAGAGCAGAGTGTGAGTGCGCTTGTGCTTTGTAGTGCCACGGGAATGTCCCACTGAAACCAGTTCTTCCAAGAGCTTCTCTTTCTACAGAAACACCAGTGGAAGCATATCTATGGATGTCACACATCAGGGCCTGCTGGAATGATCCCGCAGCCCGAACTTGGTGTCCTCGCTGCCGAACCGTGCCGGTGCCATCCAAAATGTAGCATCCGCTTTTGAGCGATAAACTGAAGGAAATCCTTCCTCTTCTCACGCTGTGGTCTTGGACCACACTTCCTTGTCCTCTCATTCTTGTGGTACGGGTGCACGAAGGCAACCACAGAGCTGTTGCACATCCTGTGCCTCAAACCAAACCATAATCACAGCCCAGGTTTTGAATGTAGCAGATCCTAAGGCTTTTCATTCTGAATTCAAACCCAAGGCCCCCTGGATCCCTCAGACCCGATGCACAATATCTCTGATTCAGCCCCACACATGCTCTATTGGCAAAATGCCAAATTGGTCTCTGGTCCTGCAGATGCACTGGGTGTGGCCATGGGACAGATCGATAATTTCAACTGCGTGCGCCAGGGTGGTTGCTTGCTCATTGGGGTCACAGGTCGGTTTGCTCTCTTGATAGGACCCACCACATCCCACAACGCACTCCAGATCCCTGAGACTCAGCGTGTGCCATCATCCGTAGCCCTATCCCTCCCTGAACGCTGCCTCTGCTACCTCAAATTTGGCAGCTCGGAGCTTGGTCTCAGAATCAACTGTGGGGATATTTTGCACTGGATTCTTTGCGTTCTGTCAGCCAAGCATCTGCTGTGCACTCTTCTAACACTCAGCGCATCACCTTCAATCCCATGTCTCCTGTCCGCTTGAGAGTGTGCGTCCAAGTTAAAGAGAGTTTCACCTTTACTGCTCCATCAACAGGGCTCAGACCATGCACTGGTATCCATTCCCTGCTTTTCCTTCTCCTGCTTCCAGGTGTTCTGAGGCCTCATCCTGTCTTTGGAAGTAACAGGCCTCTCTTCGGCAAGTGTCCTGTGCCAAGGGCTGGGTGAGTGGATGTTTCCATTGCTGTGTTCATGGGAGCGAGTGAGCGCAGGTTGCACTGCTTCTCTGTCAACTGGGCATCGATGAATCAACACTTTCCAGATACATTTCACAGAAATGTGATTTTTTTTTATCTCTTTGTTTCTATACAGCCGTGGTGGGAGGGATTGTCCGAAGACTCCAGTTTTGACATTGTGTTTATATCTCATTTGCAGTCTCTAAAAATTTAATAGAATATATATAAATGTTTGGGGAGTTATAGGAAAATGAAGTTAGTTTCTGAAACATACTAATTCGATCTAGAAGCCCGACTTGTCAATTTTGGTAACATTTTGTCAGCTCTAAGGAAAACATAGACAGATAGAATGCAAACTAGCAGTCCGAACTGTTAAAGGGGTCATGTCAACTCTTTACTGTGGAAGCCTCCGAAACCAACAGGAACCATGAAATAACTAATGGAAACATGAAATAATCCCCAAGCTTGGATTCCCTTGTGCATGTGGTGCCCTTTACTCCCGATGACACCTACTGGTCAATGTTGGCATTTCAAGGTGTAACATCCCTCTCAAGGAAAATACAAGAGGAAACGAACTAAATATATACATTTAGCTTTGAATCCAAAGAACCTAGAGGCATTATAGCTATGAGAACCCTGCTGCAGCTATGCTAGGCTACTGAGAACCAGGTGTTCTTCTATCAGTGATGAGAACGCTTAATCATCCGATCATGTTGGGTAAAGCACTTGAATGCAACCAAGTCTGCACCCCCATGATCGATTGCCCCCGGGGGCTTGACTCAATTGAAAGACGGTCCACATAAGCTGTGTCTTTCATGTCATTGGCGACTTTTACAGTTCCGTTCACTATCTGACTTCTAATATTTACCTAGACTGTCATGAAAAACGGAGGCCTAATACAGATTCAAGTTCAGTCAAAGATTCCCCTCACTTACCACACTCCCTTCACCCCAGAGAAGACATGAACCCAGCATTTGCTGAATCTAGCGGAAGGCCATCGTTTCTTTGTGGGAGCTAAGTATTCAATTCCTATCTATTTCATACGAGAGTATTTGACCTTTATGGGGTTCCCTGTTGTTCACAGAGGATGAAGCTAGAGGAACTCTGATTCTAGGAGGGGCTTGCTCTTCTCTTACTGGCTTCATTGCAGCTCAGGTACTGATCCCTCAAAATGGATGCCTGAGTGGAGGGGAGGGAAGAGCAAGTGCTTGATAGCTAGGCCCAAACCTGGGAAAAGGCTTACCTGGGCTTGGTGCACTTTGATCTGAATGTCTTGGAATTGCCCCTTGGGTCGTGTGGATTATCTGACCTCTTTCAAGAACATGAGCGTTTTTATCATCTCTGCCATCTCTTCTCTTTAGACGTCAGAGATCTTGGACCCGTTCTTGGAGCAGAGAATTGAGGAACTTCCTCCAGTCCACGGTGGCCCTCCGTATGTTTCTGCTAGTATCAGCGAGGTTCAATATGTCTCATGAATGCCTTTCGAGCCTGCTATCCTCTACAGCTGTCTCCAGGCCAGTATTCTCTATTGTAGCAGAACATCTCTCATCAGTGTGTTCGCATCTCTCCTCAATCCGTGCAGCCATATTTTCGGCCAGCTTCTCTTCGTGTCTCCCATAAAGTCGACTTCAACAGGACTGGGCAAGTCTGAAAGGACCTCGGAGCCTCTCCAGTAAGCTGAAGACAGGCAGATCTTCCACTGTCTGCCCTTTCAGGTTCTGGAAACTGACCCGTGAACTCAGGTCTTTGGGCAGCAGCAGTATCTCGAACTGACACAGCTTCCCGGACCAAAGACCTAAGCCAAGCTCCACAGAGGGCGGCAGCCCCGCCATCGCACTGATCCACCCACAGAACTCTGCCCGGTTACCTAGGATCCACCAGCCACAACAAGCCTCGCGGTACACACCAACATTCCACCTGGAATCCAACCGCTAACTGCCATCCCCAATGGCTGCTGCATCTTGTCAGTGTTGGGGGAGGGGCTGCATCCGACGAGAGGTTCCTAAGGTAAATGTGATTCTACCCACTAGCGTCCCATGGGCCTTTGTTCTTCCCTCTTTCCTTTTGTTCAGATCTGTATGCACTGTAGCAACGGAGGGAAGTGTGTCCATTTTCAGTTGAATGTTTCACACGTCTTTAAACTTTCTAACAGTTCACAGTACACAGAGACCCACTAAGGGAAAGTATTGTTCTGTAATATGGGCACACCCGCAATACATAGCCGTCGGTTGATTTCTGCTGAAACACCCGCATTCACGGGACATCTATCCATTTGTTTCAAGGGGGCTGAAATTCCTAGGAATGATACAATCCCCAATGTGCACTTTACTGCCTGTCTCTTTTGATCTTAGTACACTTTTGCGGAGCTACTTTTCCTTGTTATAGGCTTGTGCCATTTCTTCTCGACGTAGTGTAGAATATGGCATTCATTCATCCTGTTGGAAGACTTGCAAGTCTATATCACGGACTAGGAATCCATTGGATTCCAAATCGGCATTTGGGTTAGGTCACGATATGCTCATATGAATCAATATTTACGAATATAAATGCACGCCTCTGATTTCCGAATACAGGTGTGCTGAGTACATTCAAGCCGCGATACTGGGTCGATGCGTACTGAATGATCCTTGACATCACCTTGAGTAATTTCTTTTGAATATTCATGTTACCCTACCCTTTTTGTGTTGTTTGTTTGTTTGATTCTTTCTTGGTCTGCTTCTCGTTTGTTTTGCAAACACGTCAGGCCATGCATCTCTCCGTTTGCTTCCAACAGAGAGTCATATAAGCTGACTCCCTTAAGATAGTGCTTCCAATCCCCTATGATTTCCTGCTTCCCTCTCCCATCTTTAGGGTTTTGATGTCCTCCTTGCTTTCTTCTTGTTTCTTCTTTTCCACTCATGCTCTTCTTGCATTTCCAATAAGGGTTTTCTTCTTTCCATTTCATCTTGCTGCTTATCCCTTCAGGGGAGAATTCTCAACCTTTCTTTTAGGATAAGTTTCGAACTGCTGAATTCTTTTAAGATTTGCAGGTCTGTGGCATTCTCTAGCTCTGCTGTTATTAGAAATGGTGGTCATGTGGCATAGGCTACCCTAGATGGCAGCATTTTGCCATTCAAGCTATGGTCTATGTCCTGGCACTCCTCCCTGTCCTGCAATATTGCTGCTGAGATAGCAGCTGAAACCCCTCTGGAGGTTCTCTTGTGACTATGTTGCTTTCCTCCAGGCGCATTTTAAATCACTGGGATGCTCATGAACTTTGTTGATTTGGATCATACAGCTGCTGCTAAGTCTATTGGGATTCCACCTCTTTTGGACGCTGTGTACTTCCTGAATTCGCCTAGATGATTCTATCTTGGCTTTCAGCAAGTTTCAGTCTGATTTTTCTACACATAACTTTTCAAACATTGTTTGTTTCTTTATCTCTTGCTTTTCCATCTGGGACTCTTTTGAATTTTAGTCTTTCATGCCTTGTCTTCAACCAGGATTCAACAGCAATGTTTTCATTGGTTTGCACTTGCTTTCCTATGTGTGCTTCTGACCGAGGGATTTCTGTTCCCCTGTCTTCAAAGTCATTCAGGCGTCCCTCTGCAAAATCTAGTCTGCTTAGGACGGAATGTTAGCCCTGATATTTTCTCATCCACTGAGTTTTCTGATATTATTTGGCTCGTCTTTAGGCTTTCTCTTCCCCTTTTCTGGTATTCTGCCTTTTGTGATTCTGAGACACTGTTGTTCTTCAGTGTTTCCCTCACCTCCATTTTCAATACTTGCTCTGGAGAGCGTTTTGCAGTCTAATTGTCTGAAAGCTTATCTTTAGGGCCTTCAATCTCTTTGGAACTGAAAATGGTACTTCCTTTTCCTTTTACTGTATTTCTTCATCTCTACTGGTCAGGTAATTTCAGGAATCTAATGTAGACTTCTAGGGCTTGGTTAAGTGAAAACTTTAGACTCTTGGCTCTACACAATTGCGTGGGATTACTGTGAGGACAAATTTTCCTAGACATTGATGCCATGTCCTGTTCCTGTGTGTGTTGTCTGGTCTATCTCCAATTGCTGGTGTTGCCTTTGTTGTGATTAACCCCCCCATACTATTTCGATTAGGATAACCTCATTTTGATTACGCTTATCTCAGAAATCTGAAAGAGCACAGGACACTTCCTCTGGTGGAAATGGAGCTTCTAAAGGTTCTCAGCTCTGCATTCTACTCTATGTTATTTTGGAGTGTTTCCAGAAGAGCAGAGTGTGAGTGCGCTTGTGCTTTGTAGTGCCACGGGAATGTCCCACTGAAACCAGTTCTTCCAAGAGCTTCTCTTTCTACAGAAACACCAGTGGAAGCATATCTATGGATGTCACACATCAGGGCCTGCTGGAATGATCCCGCAGCCCGAACTTGGTGTCCTCGCTGCCGAACCATGCCGGTGCCATCCAAAATGTAGCATCCGCTTTTGAGCGATAAACTGAAGGAAATCCTTCCTCTTCTCATGCTGTGGTCTTGGACCACACTTCCTTGTCCTCTCATCCTTGTGGCACGGGTGCACGAAGGCAACCACAGAGCTGTTGCACATCCTGTGCCTCAAACCAAACCATAATCACAGCCCAGGTTTTGAATGTAGCAGATCCTAAGGCTTTTCATTCTGAATTCAAACCCAAGGCCCCCTGGATCCCTCAGACCCGATGCACAATATCTCTGATTCAGCCCCACACATGCTCTATTGGCAAAATGCCAAATTGGTCTCTGGTCCTGCAGATGCACTGGGTGTGGCCATGGGACAGATCGATAATTTCAACTGCGTGCGCCAGGGTGGTTGCTTGCTCATTGGGGTCACAGGTCGGTTTGCTCTCTTGATAGGACCCACCACATCCCACAACGCACTCCAGATCCCTGAGACTCAGCGTGTGCCATCATCCGTAGCCCTATCCCTCCCTGAACGCTGCCTCTGCTACCTCAAATTTGGCAGCTCGGATCTCGGTCTCAGAATCAACTGTGGGGATATTTTGCACTGGATTCTTTGAGTTCTGTCAGCCAAGCATCTGCTGTGCACTCTTCTAACACTCAGCGCATCACCTTCAGTCCCATGTCTCCTGTCCACTTGAGAGTGTGCGTCCAAGTTAAAGAGAGTTTCACCTTTACTGCTCCATCAACAGGGCTCAGACCATGCACTGGTTTCCATTCCCTGCTTTTCCTTCTCCTGCTTCCAGGTGTTCTGAGGCCTCATCCTGTCTTTGGAAGTAACAGACCTCTCTTCGGCAAGTGTCCTGTGCCAAGGGCTGGGTGAGTGGATGTTTCCATTGCTGTGTTCATGGGAGCGAGTGAGAGCAGGTTGCACTGCTTCTCTGTCAACTGGGCATCGATGAATCAACACTTTCCAGATACATTTCACAGAAATGTGATTTTTTTTTATCTCTCTGTTTCTATACAGCAGTGGTGGGAGGGATTGTCCGAAGACTCTAGTTTTGACATTGTGTTGATATCTCATTTGCAGTCTTTAAAAATTTAATAGAATTTATATAAATGTTTTGGGAGTTATACGAAAATGAAGTTAGTTTCTGAAACATACTAAATCGACCTAGAAGCCAGACTTGTCAATTTCGGTAACATTTTGTCAGCTCTAAGGAAAACATAGACAGATAGAATGCAAACTAGCAGTCCGAACTTTTAAAGGGGTCATGTCAACTCTTTACTGTTGAAGCCTCCGAAACCAACAGGAACCATGAAATAACTAATGGAAACATGAAATAACCCCCAAGCTTGGATTCCCTTGTGCATGTGGTGCCCTTTACTCCCGATGACACCTACTGGTCAATGTTGTCATTTCAAGGTGTAACATCCCTCTCAAGGAAAATACAAGAGGAAACGAACTAAATATATACATTTAGCTTTGAATCCAAAGAACCTAGAGGCATTATAGCTATGAGAAGCCTGCTGCAGCTATGCTAGGCTACTGAGAACCAGGTGTTCTTCTATCAGTGATGAGAACGCTTAATCATCCGATCATGTTGGGTAAAGCACTTGAATGCAACCAAGTCTGCACCCCCATGATCGATTGCCCCCGGGGGCTTGACTCAATTGAAAGACGGTCCACATAAGCTGTGTCTTTCATGTCATTGGCGACTTTTACAGTTCAGTTCACTATCTGACTTCTAATATGTACCTAGACTGTCTTGAAAAACGGAGGCCTAATACAGATTCAAGTTCAATCAAAGATTCCCCTCACTTACCACACTCCCTTCACCCCAGAGAAGACATGAACCCAGCATTTGCTGAATATAGCGGAAGGCCATCGTTTCTTTGTGGGAGCTAAGTATTCAATTCCTATCTATTTCAAACGGGAGTATTTGACCTTTATGGTGTTCCCTGTTGTTCACAGAGGATGGAGCTAGAGGAAATCTGATTCTAGGAGGGGCTTGCTCTTCTCTTACTGGCTTCATTGCAGCTCAGGTACTGATCCCTCAAAATGGATGCCTGAGTGGAGGGGAGGGAAGAGCAAGTGCTTGATAGCTAGGCCCAAACCTGGGAAAAGGCTTACCTGGGCTTGGTGCACTTTGATCTGAATGGCTTGGAATTGCCCCTTGGGTCGTGTGGATTATCTGACCGCTTTCAAGAACATGAGCGTTTTTATCATCTCTGCCATCTCTTCTCTTTAGACGTCAGAGATCTTGGACCCGTTCTTGGAGCAGAGAATTGAGGAACTTCCTCCAGTCCACGGTGGCCCTCCGTATGTTTCTGCTAGTATCAGCGAGGTTCAATATGTCTCATGAATGCCTTTCGAGCCTGCTATCCTCTACAGCTGTCTCCAGGCCAGTATTCTCTATTGTAGCAGAACATCTCTCATCAATGTGTTCGCATCTCTCCTCAATCCGTGCAGCCATATTTTCGGCCAGCTTCTCTTCGTGTCTCCCATAAAGTCGACTTCAACAGGACTGGGCAAGTCTGAAAGGACCTCGGAGCCTCTCCAGTAAGCTGAAGACAGGCAGATCTTCCACTGTCTGCCCTTTCAGGTTCTGGAAACTGACCCGTGAACTCAGGTCTTTGGGCAGCAGCAGTATCTCGAACTGACACAGCTTCCCGGACCAAAGACCTAAGCCAAGCTCCACAGAGGGTGGCAGCCCCTCCATCGCACTGATCCACCCACAGAACTCTGCCCGGTTACCTAGGATCCACCAGCCACAACAAGCCTCGCGGTACACACCAACATTCCACCTGGAATCCAACCGCTAACTGCCATCCCCAATGGCTGCTGCATCTTGTCAGTGTTGGGGGAGGGGCTGCATCCGACGAGAGGTTCCTAAGGTAAATGTGATTCTACCCACTAGCGTCCCATGGGCCTTTGTTCTTCCCTCTTTCCTTTTGTTCAGATCTGTATGCACTGTAGCAACGGAGGGAAGTGTGTCCATTTTCAGTTGAATGTTTCACACGTCTTTAAACTTTCTAACAGTTCACAGTACACAGAGACCCACTAAGGGAAACTATTGTTCCTGTAATATGGGCACACCCGCAATACATAGCCGTCGGTTGATTTCTGCTGAAACACCCGCATTCACGGGACATCTATCCATTTGTTTCAAGAGGGCTGAAATTCCTAGGACTGATACAATCCCCAATGTGCACTTTACTGCCTGTCTCTTTTGATCTTAGTACACTTTTGCGGAGCTATTTTCCTTGTTATAGGCTTGTGCCATTTCTTCTCGACGTAGTGTAGAATATGGCATTCATTCATCCTGTTGGAAGACTTGCAAGTCTATATCACGGACTAGGAATCCATTGGATTCCAAATCGGCATTTGGGTTAGGTCACGATATGCTCATATGAATCAATATTTACGAATATAAATGCACGCCTCTGATTTCCGAATACAGGTGTGCTGAGTACATTCAAGCCGCGATACTGGGTCGATGCGTACTGAATGATCCTTGACATCACCTTGAGTAATTTCTTTTGAATATTCATGTTACCCTACCCTTTTTGTGTTGTTTGTTTGTTTGATTCTTTCTTGGTCTGCTTCTCGTTTGTTTTGCAAACACGTCAGGCCATGCATCTCTCCGTTTGCTTCCAACAGAGAGTCATATAAGCTGACTCCCTTAAGATAGTGCTTCCAATCCCCTATGATTTCCTGCTTCCCTCTCCCATCTTTAGGGTTTTGATGTCCTCCTTGCTTTCTTCTTGTTTCTTCTTTTCCACTCATGCTCTTCTTGCATTTCCAATAAGGGTTTTCTTCTTTCCATTTCATCTTGCTGCTTATCCCTTCAGGGGAGATTTCTCAACCTTTCTTTTAGGATACGTTTCGAACTGCTGAATTCTTTTAAGATTTGCAGGTCTGTGGCATTCTCTAGCTCTGCTGTTATTAGAAATGGTGGTCATGTGGCATAGGCTACCCTAGATGGCAGCATTTTGCCATTCAAGCTATGGTCTATGTCCTGGCACTCCTCCCTGTCCTGCAATATTGCTGCTGAGATAGCAGCTGAAACCCCTCTGGAGGTTCTCTTTTGACTATGTTGCTTTCCTCCAGGCGCATTTTAAATCACTGGGATGCTCATGAACTTTGTTGATTTGGATCATACAGCTGCTGCTAAGTCTATTGGGATTCCACCTCTTTTGGACGCTGTGTACTTCCTGAATTCGCCTAGATGATTCTATCTTGGCTTTCAGCAAGTTTCAGTCTGATTTTTCTACACATAACTTTTCAAACATTGTTTGTTTCTTTATCTCTTGCTTTTCCATCTGGGACTCTTTCGAATTTTAGTCTTTCATGCCTTGTCTTCAACCAGGATTCAACAGCAATGTTGTCATTGGTTTGCACTTGCTTTCCTATGTGTGCTTCTGACCGAGGGATTTCTGTTCCCCTGTCTTCAAAGTCATTCACATGTCCCTCTGCAAAATCTAGTCTGCTTAGGATGGAATGTTAGCCCTGACATTTTCTCATCCACTGAGTTTTCTGATATTATTTGGCTCGTCTTTAGGCTTTCTCTTCCCCTTTTCTGGTATTCTGCCTTTTGTGATTCTGAGACACTGTTGTTCTTCAGTGTTTCCCTCACCTCCATTTTCAATACTTGCTCTGGAGAGCGTTTTGCAGTCTAATTGTCTGAAAGCTTATCTTTAGGGCCTTCAATCTCTTTGGAACTGAAAATGGTACTTCCTTTTCCTTTTACTGTATTTCTTCATCTCTACTGGTCAGGTAATTTCAGGAATCTAATGTAGACTTCTAGGGCTTGGTTAAGTGAAAACTTTAGACTCTTGGCTCTACACAATTGCGTGGGATTTCTGTGAGGACAAATTTTCCTAGACATTGATGCCATGTCCTGTTCCTGTGTGTGTTGTCTGGTCTATCTCCAATTGCTGGTGTTGCCTTTGTTGTGATGAAACCCCCATACTATTTCGATTAGGATAACCTCATTTTGATTACGCTTATCTCAGAAATCTGAAAGAGCACAGGACACTTCCTCTGGTGGAAATGGAGCTTCTAAAGGTTCTCAGCTCTGCATTCTACTCTATGTTATTTTGGAGTGTTTCCAGAAGAGCAGAGTGTGAGTGCGCTTGTGCTTTGTAGTGCCACGGGAATGTCCCACTGAAACCAGTTCTTCCAAGAGCTTCTCTGTCTACAGAAACACCAGTGGAAGCATATCTATGGATGTCACACATCAGGGCCTGCTGGAATGATCCCGCAGCCCGAACTTGGTGTCCTCGCTGCCGAACCGTGCCGGTGCCATCCAAAATGTAGCATCCGCTTTTGAGCGATAAACTGAAGGAAATCCTTCCTCTTCTCACGCTGTGGTCTTGGACCACACTTCCTTGTCCTCTCATACTTGTGGTACGGGTGCACGAAGGCAACCACAGAGCTGTTGCACATCCTGTGCCTCAAACCAAACCATAATCACAGCCCAGGTTTTGAATGTAGCAGATCCTAAGGCTTTTCATTCTGAATTCAAACCCAAGGCCCCCTGGATCCCTCAGACCCGATGCACAATATCTCTGATTCAGCCCCACACATGCTCTATTGGCAAAATGCCAAATTGGTCTCTGGTCCTGCAGATGCACTGGGTGTGGCCATGGGACAGATCGATAATTTCAACTGCGTGCGCCAGGGTGGTTGCTTGCTCATTGGGGTCACAGGTCGGTTTGCTCTCTTGATAGGACCCACCACATCCCACAACGCACTCCAGATCCCTGAGACTCAGCGTGTGCCATCATCCGTAGCCCTATCCCTCCCTGAACGCTGCCTCTGCTACCTCAAATTTGGCAGCTCGGAGCTTGGTCTCAGAATCAACTGTGGGGATATTTTGCACTGGATTCTTTGAGTTCTGTCAGCCAAGCATCTGCTGTGCACTCTTCTAACACTCAGCGCATCACCTTCAGTCCCATGTCTCCTGTCCGCTTGAGAGTGTGCGTCCAAGTTAAAGAGAGTTTCACCTTTACTGCTCCATCAACAGGGCTCAGACCATGCACTGGTTTCCATTACCTGCTTTTCCTTCTCCTGCTTCCAGGTGTTCTGAGGCCTCATCCTGTCTTTGGAAGTAACAGACCTCTCTTCGGCAAGTGTCCTGTGCCAAGGGCTGGGTGAGTGGATGTTTCCATTGCTGTGTTCATGGGAGCGAGTGAGCGCAGGTTGCACTGCTTCTCTGTCAACTGGGCATCGATGAATCAACACTTTCCAGATACATTTCACAGAAATGTGATTTTTTTTATCTCTCTGTTTCTATACAGCAGTGGTGGGAGGGATTGTCCGAAGACTCCAGTTTTGACATTGTGTTGATATCTCATTTGCAGTCTTTAAAAATTTAATAGAATTTATATAAATGTCTTGGGAGTTATACGAAAATGAAGTTAGTTTCTGAAACATACTAAATCGACCTAGAAGCCAGACTTGTCAATTTCGGTAACATTTTGTCAGCTCTAAGGAAAACATAGACAGATAGAATGCAAACTAGCAGTCCGAACTGTTAAAGGGGTCATGTCAACTCTTTACTGTTGAAGCCTCCGAAACCAACAGGAACCATGAAATAACTAATGGAAACATGAAATAACCCCCAAGCTTGGATTCCCTTGTGCATGTGGTGCCCTTTACTCCCGATGACACCTACTGGTCAATGTTGGCATTTCAAGGTGTAACATCCCTCTCAAGGAAAATACAAGAGGAAACGAACTAAATATATACATTTAGCTTTGAATCCAAAGAACCTAGAGGCATTATAGCTATGAGAACCCTGCTGCAGCTATGCTAGGCTACTGAGAACCAGGTGTTCTTCTATCAGTGATGAGAACGCTTAATCATCCGATCATGTTGGGTAAAGCACTTGAATGCAACCAAGTCTGCACCCCCATGATCGATTGCCCCCGGGGGCTTGACTCAATTGAAAGACGGTCCACATAAGCTGTGTCTTTCATGTCATTGGCGACTTTTACAGTTCCGTTCACTATCTGACTTCTAATATTTACCTAGACTGTCATGAAAAACGGAGGCCTAATACAGATTCAAGTTCAGTCAAAGATTCCCCTCACTTACCACACTCCCTTCACCCCAGAGAAGACATGAACCCAGCATTTGCTGAATCTAGCGGAAGGCCATCGTTTCTTTGTGGGAGCTAAGTATTCAATTCCTATCTATTTCATACGAGAGTATTTGACCTTTATGGGGTTCCCTGTTGTTCACAGAGGATGAAGCTAGAGGAACTCTGATTCTAGGAGGGGCTTGCTCTTCTCTTACTGGCTTCATTGCAGCTCAGGTACTGATCCCTCAAAATGGATGCCTGAGTGGAGGGGAGGGAAGAGCAAGTGCTTGATAGCTAGGCCCAAACCTGGGAAAAGGCTTACCTGGGCTTGGTGCACTTTGATCTGAATGGCTTGGAATTGCCCCTTGGGTCGTGTGGATTATCTGACCTCTTTCAAGAACATGAGCGTTTTTATCATCTCTGCCATCTCTTCTCTTTAGACGTCAGAGATCTTGGACCCGTTCTTGGAGCAGAGAATTGAGGAACTTCCTCCAGTCCACGGTGGCCCTCCGTATGTTTCTGCTAGTATCAGCGAGGTTCAATATGTCTCATGAATGCCTTTCGAGCCTGCTATCCTCTACAGCTGTCTCCAGGCCAGTATTCTCTATTGTAGCAGAACATCTCTCATCAATGTGTTCGCATCTCTCCTCAATCCGTGCAGCCATATTTTCGGCCAGCTTCTCTTCGTGTCTCCCATAAAGTCGACTTCAACAGGACTGGGCAAGTCTGAAAGGACCTCGGAGCCTCTCCAGTAAGCTGAAGACAGGCAGATCTTCCACTGTCTGCCCTTTCAGGTTCTGGAAACTGACCCGTGAACTCAGGTCTTTGGGCAGCAGCAGTATCTCGAACTGACACAGCTTCCCGGACCAAAGACCTAAGCCAAGCTCCACAGAGGGCGGCAGCCCCGCCATCGCACTGATCCACCCACAGAACTCTGCCCGGTTACCTAGGATCCACCAGCCACAACAAGCCTCGCGGTACACACCAACATTCCACCTGGAATCCAACCGCTAACTGCCATCCCCAATGGCTGCTGCATCTTGTCAGTGTTGGGGGAGGGGCTGCATCCGACGAGAGGTTCCTAAGGTAAATGTGATTCTACCCACTAGCGTCCCATGGGCCTTTGTTCTTCCCTCTTTCCTTTTGTTCAGATCTGTATGCACTGTAGCAACGGAGGGAAGTGTGTCCATTTTCAGTTGAATGTTTCACACGTCTTTAAACTTTCTAACAGTTCACAGTACACAGAGACCCACTAAGGGAAAGTATTGTTCCTGTAATATGGGCACACCCGCAATACATAGCCGTCGGTTGATTTCTGCTGAAACACCCGCATTCACGGGACATCTATCCATTTGTTTCAAGGGGGCTGAAATTCCTAGGAATGATACAATCCCCAATGTGCACTTTACTGCCTGTCTCTTTTGATCTTAGTACACTTTTGCGGAGCTACTTTTCCTTGTTATAGGCTTGTGCCATTTCTTCTCGACGTAGTGTAGAATATGGCATTCATTCATCCTGTTGGAAGACTTGCAAGTCTATATCACGGACTAGGAATCCATTGGATTCCAAATCGGCATTTGGGTTAGGTCACGATATGCTCATATGAATCAATATTTACGAATATAAATGCACGCCTCTGATTTCCGAATACAGGTGTGCTGAGTACATTCAAGCCGCGATACTGGGTCGATGCGTACTGAATGATCCTTGACATCACCTTGAGTAATTTCTTTTGAATATTCATGTTACCCTACCCTTTTTGTGTTGTTTGTTTGTTTGATTCTTTCTTGGTCTGCTTCTCGTTTGTTTTGCAAACACGTCAGGCCATGCATCTCTCCGTTTGCTTCCAACAGAGAGTCATATAAGCTGACTCCCTTAAGATAGTGCTTCCAATCCCCTATGATTTCCTGCTTCCCTCTCCCATCTTTAGGGTTTTGATGTCCTCCTTGCTTTCTTCTTGTTTCTTCTTTTCCACTCATGCTCTTCTTGCATTTCCAATAAGGGTTTTCTTCTTTCCATTTCATCTTGCTGCTTATCCCTTCAGGGGAGAATTCTCAACCTTTCTTTTAGGATAAGTTTCGAACTGCTGAATTCTTTTAAGATTTGCAGGTCTGTGGCATTCTCTAGCTCTGCTGTTATTAGAAATGGTGGTCATGTGGCATAGGCTACCCTAGATGGCAGCATTTTGCCATTCAAGCTATGGTCTATGTCCTGGCACTCCTCCCTGTCCTGCAATATTGCTGCTGAGATAGCAGCTGAAACCCCTCTGGAGGTTCTCTTGTGACTATGTTGCTTTCCTCCAGGCGCATTTTAAATCACTGGGATGCTCATGAACTTTGTTGATTTGGATCATACAGCTGCTGCTAAGTCTATTGGGATTCCACCTCTTTTGGACGCTGTGTACTTCCTGAATTCGCCTAGATGATTCTATCTTGGCTTTCAGCAAGTTTCAGTCTGATTTTTCTACACATAACTTTTCAAACATTGTTTGTTTCTTTATCTCTTGCTTTTCCATCTGGGACTCTTTCGAATTTTAGTCTTTCATGCCTTGTCTTCAACCAGGATTCAACAGCAATGTTGTCATTGGTTTGCACTTGCTTTCCTATGTGTGCTTCTGACCGAGGGATTTCTGTTCCCCTGTCTTCAAAGTCATTCAGGCGTCCCTCTGCAAAATCTAGTCTGCTTAGGACGGAATGTTAGCCCTGATATTTTCTCATCCACTGAGTTTTCTGATATTATTTGGCTCGTCTTTAGGCTTTCTCTTCCCCTTTTCTGGTATTCTGCCTTTTGTGATTCTGAGACACTGTTGTTCTTCAGTGTTTCCCTCACCTCCATTTTCAATACTTGCTCTGGAGAGCGTTTTGCAGTCTAATTGTCTGAAAGCTTATCTTTAGGGCCTTCAATCTCTTTGGAACTGAAAATGGTACTTCCTTTTCCTTTTACTGTATTTCTTCATCTCTACTGGTCAGGTAATTTCAGGAATCTAATGTAGACTTCTAGGGCTTGGTTAAGTGAAAACTTTAGACTCTTGGCTCTACACAATTGCGTGGGATTACTGTGAGGACAAATTTTCCTAGACATTGATGCCATGTCCTGTTCCTGTGTGTGTTGTCTGGTCTATCTCCAATTGCTGGTGTTGCCTTTGTTGTGATTAACCCCCCCATACTATTTCGATTAGGATAACCTCATTTTGATTACGCTTATCTCAGAAATCTGAAAGAGCACAGGACACTTCCTCTGGTGGAAATGGAGCTTCTAAAGGTTCTCAGCTCTGCATTCTACTCTATGTTATTTTGGAGTGTTTCCAGAAGAGCAGAGTGTGAGTGCGCTTGTGCTTTGTAGTGCCACGGGAATGTCCCACTGAAACCAGTTCTTCCAAGAGCTTCTCTTTCTACAGAAACACCAGTGGAAGCATATCTATGGATGTCACACATCAGGGCCTGCTGGAATGATCCCGCAGCCCGAACTTGGTGTCCTCGCTGCCGAACCATGCCGGTGCCATCCAAAATGTAGCATCCGCTTTTGAGCGATAAACTGAAGGAAATCCTTCCTCTTCTCATACTGTGGTCTTGGACCACACTTCCTTGTCCTCTCATCCTTGTGGCACGGGTGCACGAAGGCAACCACAGAGCTGTTGCACATCCTGTGCCTCAAACCAAACCATAATCACAGCCCAGGTTTTGAATGTAGCAGATCCTAAGGCTTTTCATTCTGAATTCAAACCCAAGGCCCCCTGGATCCCTCAGACCCGATGCACAATATCTCTGATTCAGCCCCACACATGCTCTATTGGCAAAATGCCAAATTGGTCTCTGGTCCTGCAGATGCACTGGGTGTGGCCATGGGACAGATCGATAATTTCAACTGCGTGCGCCAGGGTGGTTGCTTGCTCATTGGGGTCACAGGTCGGTTTGCTCTCTTGATAGGACCCACCACATCCCACAACGCACTCCAGATCCCTGAGACTCAGCGTGTGCCATCATCCGTAGCCCTATCCCTCCCTGAACGCTGCCTCTGCTACCTCAAATTTGGCAGCTCGGATCTCGGTCTCAGAATCAACTGTGGGGATATTTTGCACTGGATTCTTTGAGTTCTGTCAGCCAAGCATCTGCTGTGCACTCTTCTAACACTCAGCGCATCACCTTCAGTCCCATGTCTCCTGTCCACTTGAGAGTGTGCGTCCAAGTTAAAGAGAGTTTCACCTTTACTGCTCCATCAACAGGGCTCAGACCATGCACTGGTTTCCATTCCCTGCTTTTCCTTCTCCTGCTTCCAGGTGTTCTGAGGCCTCATCCTGTCTTTGGAAGTAACAGACCTCTCTTCGGCAAGTGTCCTGTGCCAAGGGCTGGGTGAGTGGATGTTTCCATTGCTGTGTTCATGGGAGCGAGTGAGAGCAGGTTGCACTGCTTCTCTGTCAACTGGGCATCGATGAATCAACACTTTCCAGATACATTTCACAGAAATGTGATTTTTTTTTATCTCTCTGTTTCTATACAGCAGTGGTGGTAGGGATTGTCCGAAGACTCTAGTTTTGACATTGTGTTGATATCTCATTTGCAGTCTTTAAAAATTTAATAGAATTTATATAAATGTTTTGGGAGTTATACGAAAATGAAGTTAGTTTCTGAAACATACTAAATCGACCTAGAAGCCAGACTTGTCAATTTCGGTAACATTTTGTCAGCTCTAAGGAAAACATAGACAGATAGAATGCAAACTAGCAGTCCGAACTTTTAAAGGGGTCATGTCAACTCTTTACTGTTGAAGCCTCCGAAACCAACAGGAACCATGAAATAACTAATGGAAACATGAAATAACCCCCAAGCTTGGATTCCCTTGTGCATGTGGTGCCCTTTACTCCCGATGACACCTACTGGTCAATGTTGTCATTTCAAGGTTTAACATCCCTCTCAAGGAAAATACAAGAGGAAACGAACTAAATATATACATTTAGCTTTGAATCCAAAGAACCTAGAGGCATTATAGCTATGAGAAGCCTGCTGCAGCTATGCTAGGCTACTGAGAACCAGGTGTTCTTCTATCAGTGATGAGAACGCTTAATCATCCGATCATGTTGGGTAAAGCACTTGAATGCAACCAAGTCTGCACCCCCATGATCGATTGCCCCCGGGGGCTTGACTCAATTGAAAGACGGTCCACATAAGCTGTGTCTTTCATGTCATTGGCGACTTTTACAGTTCCGTTCACTATCTGACTTCTAATATGTACCTAGACTGTCTTGAAAAACGGAGGCCTAATACAGATTCAAGTTCAATCAAAGATTCCCCTCACTTACCACACTCCCTTCACCCCAGAGAAGACATGAACCCAGCATTTGCTGAATATAGCGGAAGGCCATCGTTTCTTTGTGGGAGCTAAGTATTCAATTCCTATCTATTTCAAACGGGAGTATTTGACCTTTATGGGGTTCCCTGTTGTTCACAGAGGATGGAGCTAGAGGAACTCTGATTCTAGGAGGGGCTTGCTCTTCTCTTACTGGCTTCATTGCAGCTCAGGTACTGATCCCTCAAAATGGATGCCTGAGTGGAGGGGAGGGAAGAGCAAGTGCTTGATAGCTAGGCCCAAACCTGGGAAAAGGCTTACCTGGGCTTGGTGCACTTTGATCTGAATGGCTTGGAATTGCCCCTTGGGTCGTGTGGATTATCTGACCGCTTTCAAGAACATGAGCGTTTTTATCATCTCTGCCATCTCTTCTCTTTAGACGTCAGAGATCTTGGACCCGTTCTTGGAGCAGAGAATTGAGGAACTTCCTCCAGTCCACGGTGGCCCTCCGTATGTTTCTGCTAGTATCAGCGAGGTTCAATATGTCTCATGAATGCCTTTCGAGCCTGCTATCCTCTACAGCTGTCTCCAGGCCAGTATTCTCTATTGTAGCAGAACATCTCTCATCAATGTGTTCGCATCTCTCCTCAATCCGTGCAGCCATATTTTCGGCCAGCTTCTCTTCGTGTCTCCCATAAAGTCGACTTCAACAGGACTGGGCAAGTCTGAAAGGACCTCGGAGCCTCTCCAGTAAGCTGAAGACAGGCAGATCTTCCACTGTCTGCCCTTTCAGGTTCTGGAAACTGACCCGTGAACTCAGGTCTTTGGGCAGCAGCAGTATCTCGAACTGACACAGCTTCCCGGACCAAAGACCTAAGCCAAGCTCCACAGAGGGTGGCAGCCCCTCCATCGCACTGATCCACCCACAGAACTCTGCCCGGTTACCTAGGATCCACCAGCCACAACAAGCCTCGCGGTACACACCAACATTCCACCTGGAATCCAACCGCTAACTGCCATCCCCAATGGCTGCTGCATCTTGTCAGTGTTGGGGGAGGGGCTGCATCCGACGAGAGGTTCCTAAGGTAAATGTGATTCTACCCACTAGCGTCCCATGGGCCTTTGTTCTTCCCTCTTTCCTTTTGTTCAGATCTGTATGCACTGTAGCAACGGAGGGAAGTGTGTCCATTTTCAGTTGAATGTTTCACACGTCTTTAAACTTTCTAACAGTTCACAGTACACAGAGACCCACTAAGGGAAAGTATTGTTCCTGTAATATGGGCACACCCGCAATACATAGCCGTCGGTTGATTTCTGCTGAAACACCCGCATTCACGGGACATCTATCCATTTGTTTCAAGAGGGCTGAAATTCCTAGGACTGATACAATCCCCAATGTGCACTTTACTGCCTGTCTCTTTTGATCTTAGTACACTTTTGCGGAGCTATTTTCCTTGTTATAGGCTTGTGCCATTTCTTCTCGACGTAGTGTAGAATATGGCATTCATTCATCCTGTTGGAAGACTTGCAAGTCTATATCACGGACTAGGAATCCATTGGATTCCAAATCGGCATTTGGGTTAGGTCACGATATGCTCATATGAATCAATATTTACGAATATAAATGCACGCCTCTGATTTCCGAATACAGGTGTGCTGAGTACATTCAAGCCGCGATACTGGGTCGATGCGTACTGAATGATCCTTGACATCACCTTGAGTAATTTCTTTTGAATATTCATGTTACCCTACCCTTTTTGTGTTGTTTGTTTGTTTGATTCTTTCTTGGTCTGCTTCTCGTTTGTTTTGCAAACACGTCAGGCCATGCATCTCTCCGTTTGCTTCCAACAGAGAGTCATATAAGCTGACTCCCTTAAGATAGTGCTTCCAATCCCCTATGATTTCCTGCTTCCCTCTCTCATCTTTAGGGTTTTGATGTCCTCCTTGCTTTCTTCTTGTTTCTTCTTTTCCACTCATGCTCTTCTTGCATTTCCAATAAGGGTTTTCTTCTTTCCATTTCATCTTGCTGCTTATCCCTTCAGGGGAGATTTCTCAACATTTCTTTTAGGATACGTTTCGAACTGCTGAATTCTTTTAAGATTTGCAGGTCTGTGGCATTCTCTAGCTCTGCTGTTATTAGAAATGGTGGTCATGTGGCATAGGCTACCCTAGATGGCAGCATTTTGCCATTCAAGCTATGGTCTATGTCCTGGCACTCCTCCCTGTCCTGCAATATTGCTGCTGAGATAGCAGCTGAAACCCCTCTGGAGGTTCTCTTGTGACTATGTTGCTTTCCTCCAGGCACATTTTAAATCACTGGGATGCTCATGAACTTTGTTGATTTGGATCATACAGCTGCTGCTAAGTCTATTGGGATTCCACCTCTTTTGGACGCTGTGTACTTCCTGAATTCGCCTAGATGATTCTATCTTGGCTTTCAGCAAGTTTCAGTCTGATTTTTCTACACATAACTTTTCAAACATTGTTTGTTTCTTTATCTCTTGCTTTTCCATCTGGGACTCTTTCGAATTTTAGTCTTTCATGCCTTGTCTTCAACCAGGATTCAACAGCAATGTTGTCATTGGTTTGCACTTGCTTTCCTATGTGTGCTTCTGACCGAGGGATTTCTGTTCCCCTGTCTTCAAAGTCATTCACATGTCCCTCTGCAAAATCTAGTCTGCTTAGGATGGAATGTTAGCCCTGATATTTTCTCATCCACTGAGTTTTCTGATATTATTTGGCTCGTCTTTAGGCTTTCTCTTCCCCTTTTCTGGTATTCTGCCTTTTGTGATTCTGAGACACTGTTGTTCTTCAGTGTTTCCCTCACCTCCATTTTCAATACTTGCTCTGGAGAGCGTTTTGCAGTCTAATTGTCTGAAAGCTTATCTTTAGGGCCTTCAATCTCTTTGGAACTGAAAATGGTACTTCCTTTTCCTTTTACTGTATTTCTTCATCTCTACTGGTCAGGTAATTTCAGGAATCTAATGTAGACTTCTAGGGCTTGGTTAAGTGAAAACTTTAGACTCTTGGCTCTACACAATTGCGTGGGATTTCTGTGAGGACAAATTTTCCTAGACATTGATGCCATGTCCTGTTCCTGTGTGTGTTGTCTGGTCTATCTCCAATTGCTGGTGTTGCCTTTGTTGTGATGAAACCCCCATACTATTTCGATTAGGATAACCTCATTTTGATTACGCTTATCTCAGAAATCTGAAAGAGCACAGGACACTTCCTCTGGTGGAAATGGAGCTTCTAAAGGTTCTCAGCTCTGCATTCTACTCTATGTTATTTTGGAGTGTTTCCAGAAGAGCAGAGTGTGAGTGCGCTTGTGCTTTGTAGTGCCACGGGAATGTCCCACTGAAACCAGTTCTTCCAAGAGCTTCTCTGTCTACAGAAACACCAGTGGAAGCATTTCTATGGATGTCACACATCAGGGCCTGCTGGAATGATCCCGCAGCCCGAACTTGGTGTCCTCGCTGCCGAACCGTGCCGGTGCCATCCAAAATGTAGCATCCGCTTTTGAGCGATAAACTGAAGGAAATCCTTCCTCTTCTCACGCTGTGGTCTTGGACCACACTTCCTTGTCCTCTCATACTTGTGGTACGGGTGCACGAAGGCAACCACAGAGCTGTTGCACATCCTGTGCCTCAAACCAAACCATAATCACAGCCCAGGTTTTGAATGTAGCAGATCCTAAGGCTTTTCATTCTGAATTCAAACCCAAGGCCCCCTGGATCCCTCAGACCCGATGCACAATATCTCTGATTCAGCCCCACACATGCTCTATTGGCAAAATGCCAAATTGGTCTCTGGTCCTGCAGATGCACTGGGTGTGGCCATGGGACAGATCGATAATTTCAACTGCGTGCGCCAGGGTGGTTGCTTGCTCATTGGGGTCACAGGTCGGTTTGCTCTCTTGATAGGACCCACCACATCCCACAACGCACTCCAGATCCCTGAGACTCAGCGTGTGCCATCATCCGTAGCCCTATCCCTCCCTGAACGCTGCCTCTGCTACCTCAAATTTGGCAGCTCGGAGCTTGGTCTCAGAATCAACTGTGGGGATATTTTGCACTGGATTCTTTGAGTTCTGTCAGCCAAGCATCTGCTGTGCACTCTTCTAACACTCAGCGCATCACCTTCAGTCCCATGTCTCCTGTCCGCTTGAGAGTGTGCGTCCAAGTTAAAGAGAGTTTCACCTTTACTGCTCCATCAACAGGGCTCAGACCATGCACTGGTTTCCATTACCTGCTTTTCCTTCTCCTGCTTCCAGGTGTTCTGAGGCCTCATCCTGTCTTTGGAAGTAACAGACCTCTCTTCGGCAAGTGTCCTGTGCCAAGGGCTGGGTGAGTGGATGTTTCCATTGCTGTGTTCATGGGAGCGAGTGAGCACAGGTTGCACTGCTTCTCTGTCAACTGGGCATCGATGAATCAACACTTTCCAGATACATTTCACAGAAATGTGATTTTTTTTATCTCTCTGTTTCTATACAGCAGTGGTGGGAGGGATTGTCCGAAGACTCCAGTTTTGACATTGTGTTGATATCTCATTTGCAGTCTTTAAAAATTTAATAGAATTTATATAAATGTCTTGGGAGTTATACGAAAATGAAGTTAGTTTCTGAAACATACTAAATCGACCTAGAAGCCAGACTTGTCAATTTCGGTAACATTTTGTCAGCTCTAAGGAAAACATAGACAGATAGAATGCAAACTAGCAGTCCGAACTGTTAAAGGGGTCATGTCAACTCTTTACTGTTGAAGCCTCCGAAACCAACAGGAACCATGAAATAACTAATGGAAACATGAAATAACCCCCAAGCTTGGATTCCCTTGTGCATGTGGTGCCCTTTACTCCCGATGACACCTACTGGTCAATGTTGGCATTTCAAGGTGTAACATCCCTCTCAAGGAAAATACAAGAGGAAACGAACTAAATATATACATTTAGCTTTGAATCCAAAAAACCTAGAGGCATTATAGCTATGAGAAACCTGCTGCAGCTATGCTAGGCTACTGAGAACCAGGTGTTCTTCTATCAGTGATGAGAATGCTTAATCATCCGATCATGTTGGGTAAAGCACTTGAATGCAACCAAGTCTGCACCCCCATGATCGATTGCCCCCGGGGGCTTGACTCAATTGAAAGACGGTCCACATAAGCTGTGTCTTTCATGTCATTGGCGACTTTTACAGTTCAGTTCACTATCTGACTTCTAATATGTACCTAGACTGTCTTGAAAAACGGAGGCCTAATACAGATTCAAGTTCAGTCAAAGATTCCCCTCACTTACCACACTCCCTTCACCCCAGAGAAGACATAAACCCAGCATTTGCTGAATCTAGCGGAAGGCCATCGTTTCTTTGTGGGAGCTAAGTATTCAATTCCTATCTATTTCATACGAGAGTATTTGACCTTTATGGGGTTCCCTGTTGTTCACAGAGGATGGAGTTAGAGGAACTCTGATTCTAGGAGGGGCTTGCTCTTCTCTTACTGGCTTCATTTCAGCTCAGGTACTGATCCCTCAAAATGGATGCCTGAGTGGAAGGGAGGGAAGAGCAAGTGCTTGATAGCTAGGCCCAAACCTGGGAAAAGGCTTACCTGGGCTTGGTGCACTTTGATCTGAATGGCTTGGAATTGCCCCTTGGGTCGTGTGGATTATCTGACCGCTTTCAAGAACATGAGCGTTTTTATCATCTCTGCCATCTCTTCTCTTTAGACGTCAGAGATCTTGGACCCGTTCTTGGAGCAGAGAATTGAGGAACTTCCTCCAGTCCACGGTGGCCCTCCGTATGTTTCTGCTAGTATCAGCGAGGTACAATATGTCTCATGAATGCCTTTCGAGCCTGCTATCCTCTACAGCTGTCTCCAGGCCAGTATTCTCTATTGTAGCAGAACATCTCTCATCAATGTGTTCGCATCTCTCCTCAATCCGTGCAGCCATATTTTCGGCCAGCTTCTCTTCGTGTCTCCCATAAAGTCGACTTCAACAGGACTGGGCAAGTCTGAAAGGACCTCGGAGCCTCTCCAGTAAGCTGAAGACAGGCAGATCTTCCACTGTCTGCCCTTTCAGGTTCTGGAAACTGACCCGTGAACTCAGGTCTTTGGGCAGCAGCAGTATCTCGAACTGACACAGCTTCCCGGACCAAAGACCTAAGCCAAGCTCCACAGAGGGCGGCAGCCCCTCCATCGCACTGATCCACCCACAGAACTCTGCCCGGTTACCTAGGATCCACCAGCCACAACAAGCCTCGCGGTACACACCAACATTCCACCTGGAATCCAACCGCTAACTGCCATCCCCAATGGCTGCTGCATCTTGTCAGTGTTGGGGGAGGGGCTGCATCCGACGAGAGGTTCCTAAGGTAAATGTGATTCTACCCACTAGCGTCCCATGGGCCTTTGTTCTTCCCTCTTTCCTTTTGTTCAGATCTGTATGCACTGTAGCAACGGAGGGAAGTGTGTCCATTTTCAGTTGAATGTTTCACACGTCTTTAAACTTTCTAACAGTTCACAGTACACAGAGACCCACTAAGGGAAACTATTGTTCCTGTAATATGGGCACACCCGCAATACATAGCCGTCGGTTGATTTCTGCTGAAACACCCGCATTCACGGGACATCTATCCATTTGTTTCAAGGGGGCTGAAATTCCTAGGACTGATACAATCCCCAATGTGCACTTTACTGCCTGTCTCTTTTGATCTTAGTACACTTTTGCGGAGCTATTTTCCTTGTTATAGGCTTGTGCCATTTCTTCTCGACGTAGTGTAGAATATGGCATTCATTCATCCTGTTGGAAGACTTGCAAGTCTATATCACGGACTAGGAATCCATTGGATTCCAAATCGGCATTTGGGTTAGGTCACGATATGCACATATGAATCAATATTTACGAATATATATGCACGCCTCTGATTTCCAAATACAGGTGTGCTGAGTACATTCAAGCCGCGATACTGGGTCGATGCGTACTGAATGATCCTTGACATCACCTTGAGTAATTTCTTTTGAATATTCATGTTACCCTACCATTTTTGTGTTGTTTGTTTGTTTGATTCTTTCTTGGTCTGCTTCTCGTTTGTTTTGCAAACACGTCAGGCCATGCATCTCTCCGTTTGCTTCCAACAGAGAGTCATATAAGCTGACTCCCTTAAGATAGTGCTTCCAATCCCCTATGATTTCCTGCTTCCCTCTCCCATCTTTAGGGTTTTGATGTCCTCCTTGCTTTCTTCTTGTTTCTTCTTTTCCACTCATGCTCTTCTTGCATTTCCAATAAGGGTTTTCTTCTTTCCATTTCATCTTGCTGCTTATCCCTTCAGGGGAGAATTCTCAACCTTTCTTTTATGATACGTTTCGAACTGCTGAATTCTTTTAAGATTTGCAGGTCTGTGGCATTCTCTAGCTCTGCTGTTATTAGAAATGGTGGTCATGTGGCATAGGCTACCCTAGATGGCAGCATTTTGCCATTCAAGCTATGGTCTATGTCCTGGCACTCCTCCCTGTCCTGCAATATTGCTGCTGAGATAGCAGCTGAAACCCCTCTGGAGGTTCTCTTTTGACTATGTTGCTTTCCTCCAGGCGCATTTTAAATCACTGGGATGCTCATGAACTTTGTTGATTTGGATCATACAGCTGCTGCTAAGTCTATTGGGATTCCACCTCTTTTGGACGCTGTGTACTTCCTGAATTCGCCTAGATGATTCTATCTTGGCTTTCAGCAAGTTTCAGTCTGATTTTTCTACACATAACTTTTCAAACATTGTTTGTTTCTTTATCTCTTGCTTTTCCATCTGGGACTCTTTCGAATTTTAGTCTTTCATGCCTTGTCTTCAACCAGGATTCAACAGCAATGTTGTCATTGGTTTGCACTTGCTTTCCTATGTGTGCTTCTGACCGAGGGATTTCTGTTCCCCTGTCTTCAAAGTCATTCACGTGTCCCTCTGCAAATTCTAGTCTGCTTAGGATGGAATGTTAGCCCTGATATTTTCTCATCCACTGAGTTTTCTGATATTATTTGGCTCGTCTTTAGGCTTTCTCTTCCCCTTTTCTGGTATTCTGCCTTTTGTGATTCTGAGACACTGTTGTTCTTCAGTGTTTCCCTCACCTCCATTTTCAATACTTGCTCTGGAGAGCGTTTTGCAGTCTAGTTGTCTGAAAGCTTATCTTTAGGGCCTTCAATCTCTTTGGAACTGAAAATGGTACTTCCTTTTCCTTTTACAGTATTTCTTCATCTCTACTGGTCAGGTAATTTCAGGTATCAAATGTAGACTTCTAGGGCTTGGTTAAGTGAAAACTTTAGACTCTTGGCTCTACACAATTGCGTGGGATTTCTGTGAGGACAAATTTTCCTAGACATTGATGCCATGTCCTGTTCCTGTGTGTGTTGTCTGGTCTATCTCCAATTGCTGGTGTTGCCTTTGTTGTGATGAACCCCCCATACTATTTCGATTAGGATAACCTCATTTTGATTACGCTTATCTCAGAAATCTGAAAGAGCACAGGACACTTCCTCTGGTGGAAATGGAGCTTCTAAAGGTTCTCAGCTCTGCATTCTACTCTATGTTATTTTGGAGTGTTTCCAGAAGGGCAGAGTGTGAGTGCGCTTGTGCTTTGTAGTGCCACGGGAATGTCCCACTGAAACCAGTTCTTCCAAGAGCTTCTCTGTCTACAGAAACACCAGTGGAAGCATATCTATGGATGTCACACATCAGGGCCTGCTGGAATGATCCCGCAGCCCGAACTTGGTGTCCTCACTGCCGAACCATGCCGGTGCCATCGAAAATGTAGCATCCGCTTTTGAGCGATAAACTGAAGGAAATCCTTCCTCTTCTCATGCTGTGGTCTTGGACCACACTTCCTTGTCCTCTCATCCTTGTGGCACGGGTGCACGAAGGCAACCACAGAGCTGTTGCACATCCTGTGCCTCAAACCAAACCATAATCACAGCCCAGGTTTTGAATGTAGCAGATCCTAAGGCTTTTCATTCTGAATTCAAACCCAAGGCCCCCTGGATCCCTCAGACCCGATGCACAATATCTCTGATTCCGCCCCACACATGCTCTTTTGGCAAAATGCCAAATTGGTCTCTGGTCCTGCAGATGCACTGGGTGTGGCCATGGGACAGATCGATAATTTCAACTGCGTGCGCCAGGGTGGTTGCTTGCTCATTGGGGTCACAGGTCGGTTTGCTCTCGTGATAGGACCCACCACATCCCACAACGCACTCCAGATCCCTGAGACTCAGCGTGTGCCATCATCCGTAGCCCTATTCCTCCCTGAACGCTGCCTCTGCTTCCTCAAATTTGGCAGCTCGGAGCTTGGTCTCAGAATCAACTATGGGGATATTTTGCACTGGATTCTTTGTGTACTGTCAGCCAAGCATCTGCTGTGCACTCTTCTAACACTCAGCGCATCACCTTCAGTCCCATGTCTCCTGTCCGCTTGAGAGTGTGCGTCCAAGTTAAAGAGAGTTTCACCTTTACTGCTCCATCAACAGGGCTCAGACCATGCACTGGTTTCCATTACCTGCTTTTCCTTCTCCTGCTTCCAGGTGTTCTGAGGCCTCATCCTGTCTTTGGAAGTAACAGACCTCTCTTCGGCAAGTGTCCTGTGCCAAGGGCTGGGTGAGTGGATGTTTCCATTGCTGTGTTCATGGGAGCGAGTGAGCGCAGGTTGCACTGCTTCTCTGTCAACTGGGCATCGATGACTCAACACTTTCCAGATACATTTCACAGAAATGTGATTTTTTTTATCTCTCTGTTTCTATACAGCCGTGGTGGGAGGGATTGTCCGAAGACTCCAGTTTTGACATTGTGTTGATATCTCATTTGCAGTCTCTAAAAATTTAATAGAATTTATATAAATGTTTTGGGAGTTATACGAAAATGAAGTTAGTTTCTGAAACATACTAAATCGACCTAGAAGCCAGACTTGTCAATTTCGGTAACATTTTGTCAGCTCTAAGGAAAACATAGACAGATAGAATGCAAACTAGCAGTCCGAACTGTTAAAGGGGTCATGTCAACTCTTTACTGTTGAAGCCTCCGAAACCAACAGGAACCATGAAATAACTAATGGAAACATGAAATAACCCCCAAGCTTGGATTCCCTTGTGCATGTGGTGCCCTTTACTCCCGATGACACCTACTGGTCAATGTTGGCATTTCAAGGTGTAACATCCCTCTCAAGGAAAATACAAGAGGAAACGAACTAAATATATACATTTAGCTTTGAACCCAAAGAACCTAGAGGCATTATAGCTATGAGAACCCTGCTGCAGCTATGCTAGGCTACTGAGAACCAGGTGTTCTTCTATCAGTGATGAGAACGCTTAATCATCCGATCATGTTGGGTAAAGCACTTGAATGCAACCAAGTCTGCACCCCCATGATCGATTGCCCCCGGGGGCTTGACTCAATTGAAAGACGGTCCACATAAGCTGTGTCTTTCATGTCATTGGCGACTTTTACAGTTCAGTTCACTATCTGACTTCTAACATGTACCTAGACTGTCTTGAAAAACGGAGGCCTAATACAGATTCAAGTTCAGTCAAAGATTCCCCTCACTTACCACACTCCCTTCACCCCAGAGAAGACATGAACCCAGCATTTGCTGAATCTAGCGGAAGGCCATCGTTTCTTTGTGCGAGCTAAGTATTCAATTCCTATCTATTTCATAAGGGAGTATTTGACCTTTATGGGGTTCCCTGTTGTTCACAGAGGATGGAGCTAGAGGAACTCTGATTCTAGGAGGGGCTTGCTCTTCTCTTACTGGCTTCATTGCAGCTCAGGTACTGATCCCTCAAAATGGATGCCTGAGTGGAGGGGAGGGAAGAGCAAGTGCTTGATAGCTAGGCCCAAACCTGGGAAAAGGCTTACCTGGGCTTGGGGCACTTTGATCTGAATGTCTAGGAATTGCCCCTTGGGTCGTGTGGATTATCTGACCTCTTTCAAGAACATGAGCGTTTTTATCATCTCTGCCATCTCTTCTCTTTAGACGTCAGGGATCTTGGACCCGTTCTTGGAGCAGAGAATTGAGGAACTTCCTCCAGTCCACGGTGGCCCTCCGTATGTTTCTGCTAGTATCAGCGAGGTTCAATATGTCTCATGAATGCCTTTCGAGCCTGCTATCCTCTACAGCTGTCTCCAGGCCAGTATTCTCTATTGTAGCAGAACATCTCTCATCAATGTGTTCGCATCTCTCCTCAATCCGTGCAGCCATATTTTCGGCCAGCTTCTCTTCGTGTCTCCCATAAAGTCGACTTCAACAGGACTGGGCAAGTCTGAAAGGACCTCGGAGCCTCTCCAGTAAGCTGAAGACAGGCAGATCTTCCACTGTCTGCCCTTTCAGGTTCTGGAAACTGACCCGTGAACTCAGGTCTTTGGGCAGCAGCAGTATCTCGAACTGACACAGCTTCCCGGACCAAAGACCTAAGCCAAGCTCCACAGAGGGCGGCAGCCCCTCCATCGCACTGATCCACCCACAGAACTCTGCCCGGTTACCTAGGATCCACCAGCCACAACAAGCCTCGCGGTACACACCAACATTCCACCTGGAATCCAACGGCTAACTGCCATCCCCAATGGCTGCTGCATCTTGTCAGTGTTGGGGGAGGGGCTGCATCCGACGAGAGGTTCCTAAGGTAAATGTGATTCTACCCACTAGCGTCCCATGGGCCTTTGTTCTACCCTCTTTCCTTTTGTTCAGATCTGTATGCACTGTAGCAACGGAGGGAAGTGTGTCCATTTTCAGTTGAATGTTTCACACGTCTTTAAACTTTCTAACAGTTCACAGTACACAGAGACCCACTAAGGGAAACTATTGTTCCTGTAATATGGGCACACCCGCAATACATAGCCGTCGGTTGATTTCTGCTGAAACACCCGCATTCACGGGACATCTATCCATTTGTTTCAAGGGGGCTGAAATTCCTAGGAATGATACAATCCCCAATGTGCACTTTACTGCCTGTCCCTTTTGATCTTAGTACACTTTTGCGGAGCTACTTTTCCTTGTTATAGGCTTGTGCCATTTCTTCTCGACGTAGTGTAGAATATGGCATTCATTCATCCTGTTGGAAGACTTGCAAGTCTATATCACGGACTAGGAATCCATTGGATTCCAAATCTGCATTTGGGTTAGGTCACGATATCCTCATATGAATCAATATTTACGAATATAAATGCACGCCTCTGATTTCCGAATACAGGTGTGCTGAGTACATTCAAGCCGCGATACTGGGTCGATGCGTACTGAATGATCCTTGACATCACCTTGAGTAATTTCTTTTGAATATTCATGTTACCCTACCCTTTTTGTGTTGTTTGTTTGTTTGATTCTTTCTTGGTCTGCTTCTCGTTTGTTTTGCAAACACGTCAGGCCATGCATCTCTCCGTTTGCTTCCAACAGAGAGTCATATAAGCTGACTCCCTTAAGATAGTGCTTCCAATCCCCTGTGATTTCCAGCTTCCCTCTCCCATTTTTAGGGTTTTGATGTCCTCCTTGCTTTCTTCTTGTTTCTTCTTTTCCACTCATGCTCTTCTTGCATTTCCAATAAGGGTTTTCTTCTTTCCATTTCATCTTGCTGCTTATCCCTTCAGGGGAGAATTCTCAACCTTTCTTTTAGGATACGTTTTGAACTGCTGAATTCTTTTAATATTTGCAGGTCTGTGGCATTCTCTAGATCTGCTGTTATTAGAAATGGTGGTCATTTGGCATAGGCTACCCTAGATGGCAGCATTTTGCCATTCAAGCTATGGTCTATGTCCTGGCACTCCTCCCTGTCCTGCAATATTGCTGCTGAAATAGCAGCTGAAACCCCTCTGGAGGTTCTCTTGTGACTATGTTGCTTTCCTCCAGGCGCATTTTAAATCACTGGGATGCTCATGAACTTTGTTGATTTGGATCATACAGCTGCTGCTAAGTCTATTGGGATTCCACCTCTTTTGGATGCTGTGTACTTCCTGAATTCGCCTAGATGATTCTATCTTGGCTTTCAGCAAGTTTCAGTCTGATTTTTCTACACATAACTTTTCAAACATTGTTTGTTTCTTTATCTCTTGCTTTTCCAACTGGGACTCTTTCGAATTTTAGTCTTTCATGCCTTGTCTTCAACCAGGATTCAACAGCAATGTTTTCATTGGTTTGCACTTGCTTTCCTATGTGTGCTTCTGACCGAGGGATTTCTGTTCCCCTGTCTTCAAAGTCATTCACGTGTCCCTCTGCAAAATCTAGTCTGCTTAGGACGGAATGTTAGCCCTGATATTTTCTCATCCACTGAGTTTTCTGATATTATTTGGCTCGTCTTTAGGCTTTCTCTTCCCCTTTTCTGGTATTCTGCCTTTTGTGATTCTGAGACACTGTTGTTCTTCAGTGTTTCCCTCACCTCCATTTTCAATACTTTCTCTGGAGTGCGTTTTGCAGTCTAATTGTCTGAAAGCTTATCTTTAGGGCCTTCAATCTCTTTGGAACTGAAAATGGTACTTCCTTTTCCTTTTACTGTATTTCTTCATCTCTACTGGTCAGGTAATTTCAGGAATCTAATGTAGACTTCTAGGGCTTGGTTAAGTGAAAACTTTAGACTCTTGGCTCTACACAATTGCGTGGGATTTCTGTGAGGACAAATTTTCCTAGACATTGATGCCATGTCCTGTTCCTGTGTGTGTTGTCTGGTCTATCTCCAATTGCTGGTGTTGCCATGGTTGTGATGAACCCCCCATACTATTTCAAATAGGATAACCTCATTTTGATTACGCTTATCTCAGAAATCTGAAAGAACACAGGACACTTCCTCTGGTGGAAATGGAGCTTCTAAAGGTTCTCAGCTCTGCATTCTACTCTATGTTATTTTGGAGTGTTTCCAGAAGAGCAGAGTGTGAGTGCGCTTGTGCTTTGTAGTGCCACGGGAATGTCCCACTGAAACCAGTTCTTCCAAGAGCTTCTCTGTCTACAGAAACACCAGTGGAAGCATATCTATGGATGTCACACATCAGGGCCTGCTGGAATGATCCCGCAGCCCGAACTTGGTGTCCTCGCTGCCGAACCATGCCGGTGCCATCCAAAATGTAGCATCCGCTTTTGAGCGATAAACTGAAGGAAATCCTTCCTCTTCTCATGCTGTGGTCTTGGACCACACTTCCTTGTCCTCTCATCCTTGTGGCACGGGTGCACGAAGGCAACCACAGAGCTGTTGCACATCCTGTGCCTCAAACCAAACCATAATCACAGCCCAGGTTATGAATGTAGGAGATCCTAAGGCTTTTCATTCTGAATTCAAACCCAAGGCCCCCTGGATCCCTCAGACCCGATGCACAATATCTCTGATTCAGCCCCACACATGCTCTATTGGCAAAATGCCAAATTGGTCTCTGGTCCTGCAGATGCACTGGGTGTGGCTATGGGACAGATCGATAATTTCAACTGCGTGCGCCAGGGTGGTTGCTTGCTCATTGGGGTCACAGGTCGGTTTGCTCTCGTGATAGGACCCACCACATCCCACAACGCACTCCAGATCCCTGAGACTCAGCGTGTGCCATCATCCGTAGCCCTATCCCTCCCTGAACGCTGCCTCTGCTTCCTCAAATTTGGCAGCTCGGAGCTTGGTCTCAGAATCAACTGTGGGGATATTTTGCACTGGATTCTTTGCGTTCTGTCAGCCAAGCATCTGCTGTGCACTCTTCTAACACTCAGCGCATCACCTTCAATCCCATGTCTCCTGTCCGCTTGAGAGTGTGCGTCCAAGTTAAAGAGAGTTTCACCTTTACTGCTCCATCAACAGGGCTCAGACCATGCACTGGTTTCCATTACCTGCTTTTCCTTCTCCTGCTTCCAGGTGTTCTGAGGCCTCATCCTGTCTTTGGAAGTAACAGACCTCTCTTCGGCAAGTGTCCTGTGCCAAGGGCTGGGTGAGTGGATGTTTCCATTGCTGTGTTCATGGGAGCGAGTGAGTGCAGGTTGCACTGCTTCTCTGTCAACTGGGCATTGATGAATCAACACTTTCCAGATACATTTCACAGAAATGTGATTTTTTTTATCTCTCTGTTTCTATACAGCAGTGGTGGGAGGGATTGTCCGAAGACTCCAGTTTTGACATTGTGTTGATATCTCATTTGCAGTCTCTAAAAATTTAATAGAATTTATATAAATGTTTTGGGAGTTATACGAAAATGAAGTTAGTTTCTGAAACATACTAAATCGACCTAGAAGCCAGACTTGTCAATTTCGGTAACATTTTGTCAGCTCTAAGGAAAACATAGACAGATAGAATGCAAACTAGCAGTCCGAACTTTTAAAGGGGTCATGTCAACTCTTTACTGTTGAAGCCTCCGAAACCAACAGGAACCATGAAATAACTAATGGAAACATGAAATAACACCCAAGCTTGGATTCACTTGTGCATGTGGTGCCCTTTACTCCCGATGACACCTACTGGTCAATGTTGGCATTTCAAGGTGTAACATCCCTCTCAAGGAAAGTACAAGAGGAAACGAACTAAATATATACATTTAGCTTTGAATCCAAAGAACCTAGAGGCATTATAGCTATGAGAAGCCTGCTGCAGCTATGCTAGGCTACTGAGAACCAGGTGTTCTTCTATCAGTGATGAGAACGCTTAATCATCCGATCATGTTGGGTAAAGCACTTGAATGTAACCAGGTCTGCACCCCCATGATCGATTGCCCCCGGGGGCTTGACTCAATTGAAAGACGGTCCACATAAGCTGTGTCTTTCATGTCATTGGCGACTTTTACAGTTCCGTTCACTATCTGACTTCTAATATTTACCTAGACTGTCTTGAAAAACGGAGGCCTAATACAGATTCAAGTTCAGTCAAAGATTCCCCTCACTTACCACACTCCCTTCACCCCAGAGAAGACATAAACCCAGCATTTGCTGAATCTAGCGGAAGGCCATCGTTTCTTTGTGGGAGCTAAGTATTCAATTCCTATCTATTTCATACGAGAGTATTTGACCTTTATGGGGTTCCCTGTTGTTCACAGAGGATGAAGCTAGAGGAACTCTGATTCTAGGAGGGGCTTGCTCTTCTCTTACTGGCTTCATTGCAGCTCAGGTACTGATCCCTCAAAATGGATGCCTGAGTGGAGGGGAGGGAAGAGCAAGTGCTTGATAGCTAGGCCCAAACCTGGGAAAAGGCTTACCTGGGCTTGGTGCACTTTGATCTGAATGGCTTGGAATTGCCCCTTGGGTCGTGTGGATTATCTGACCTCTTTCAAGAACATGAGCGTTTTTATCATCTCTGCCATCTCTTCTCTTTAGACGTCAGAGATCTTGGACCCGTTCTTGGAGCAGAGAATTGAGGAACTTCCTCCAGTCCACGGTGGCCCTCCGTATGTTTCTGCTAGTATCAGCGAGGTTCAATATGTCTCATGAATGCCTTTCGAGCCTGCTATCCTCTACAGCTGTCTCCAGGCCAGTATTCTCTATTGTAGCAGAACATCTCTCATCAATGTGTTCGCATCTCTCCTCAATCCGTGCAGCCATATTTTCGGCCAGCTTCTCTTCGTGTCTCCCATAAAGTCGACTTCAACAGGACTGGGCAAGTCTGAGAGGACCTCAGAGCCTCTCCAGTAAGCTGAAGACAGGCAGATCTTCCACTGTCTGCCCTTTCAGGTTCTGGAAACTGACCCGTGAACTCAGGTCTTTGGGCAGCAGCAGTATCTCGAACTGACACAGCTTCCCGGACCAAAGACCTAAGCCAAGCTCCACAGAGGGCGGCAGCCCCGCCATCGCACTGATCCACCCACAGAACTCTGCCCGGTTACCTAGGATCCACCAGCCACAACAAGCCTCGCGGTACACACCAACATTCCACCTGGAATCCAACCGCTAACTGCCATCCCCAATGGCTGCTGCATCTTGTCAGTGTTGGGGGAGGGGCTGCATCCGACGAGAGGTTCCTAAGGTAAATGTGATTCTACCCACTAGCGTCCCATGGGCCTTTGTTCTTCCCTCTTTCCTTTTGTTCAGATCTGTATGCACTGTAGCAACGGAGGGAAGTGTGTCCATTTTCAGTTGAATGTTTCACACGTCTTTAAACTTTCTAACAGTTCACAGTACACAGAGACCCACTAAGGGAAAGTATTGTTCCTGTAATATGGGCACACCCGCAATACATAGCCGTCGGTTGATTTCTGCTGAAACACCCGCATTCACGGTACATCTATCCCTTTGTTTCAAGGGGGCTGAAATTCCTAGGAATGATACAATCCCCAATGTGCACTTTACTGCCTGTCTCTTTTGATCTTAGTACACTTTTGCGGAGCTACTTTTCCTTGTTATAGGCTTGTGCCATTTCTTCTCGACGTAGTGTAGAATATGGCATTCATTCATCCTGTTGGAAGACTTGCAAGTCTATATCACGGACTAGGAATCCATTGGATTCCAAATCGGCATTTGGGTTAGGTCACGATATGCTCATATGAATCAATATTTACGAATATAAATGCACGCCTCTGATTTCCGAATACAGGTGTGCTGAGTACATTCAAGCCGCGATACTGGGTCGATGCGTACTGAATGATCCTTGACATCACCTTGAGTAATTTCTTTTGAATATTCATGTTACCCTACCCTTTTTGTGTTGTTTGTTTGTTTGATTCTTTCTTGGTCTGCTTCTCGTTTGTTTTGCAAACACGTCAGGCCATGCATCTCTCCGTTTGCTTCCAACAGAGAGTCATATAAGCTGACTCCCTTAAGATAGTGCTTCCAATCCCCTATGATTTCCTGCTTCCCTCTCCCATCTTTAGGGTTTTGATGTCCTCCTTGCTTTCTTCTTGTTTCTTCTTTTCCACTCATGCTCTTCTTGCATTTCCAATAAGGGTTTTCTTCTTTCCATTTCATCTTGCTGCTTATCCCTTCAGGGGAGAATTCTCAACCTTTCTTTTAGGATAAGTTTCGAACTGCTGAATTCTTTTAAGATTTGCAGGTCTGTGGCATTCTCTAGCTCTGCTGTTATTAGAAATGGTGGTCATGTGGCATAGGCTACCCTAGATGGCAGCATTTTGCCATTCAAGCTATGGTCTATGTCCTGGCACTCCTCCCTGTCCTGCAATATTGCTGCTGAGATAGCAGCTGAAACCCCTCTGGAGGTTCTCTTGTGACTATGTTGCTTTCCTCCAGGCGCATTTTAAATCACTGGGATGCTCATGAACTTTGTTGATTTGGATCATACAGCTGCTGCTAAGTCTATTGGGATTCCACCTCTTTTGGACGCTGTGTACTTCCTGAATTCGCCTAGATGATTCTATCTTGGCTTTCAGCAAGTTTCAGTCTGATTTTTCTACACATAACTTTTCAAACATTGTTTGTTTCTTTATCTCTTGCTTTTCCATCTGGGACTCTTTCGAATTTTAGTCTTTCATGCCTTGTCTTCAACCAGGATTCAACAGCAATGTTTTCATTGGTTTGCACTTGCTTTCCTATGTGTGCTTCTGACTGAGGGATTTCTGTTCCCCTGTCTTCAAAAACTTTCACGCGTCCCTCTGCAATATCTAGTCTGCTTAGGACGGAATGTTAGCCCTGATATTTTCTCATCCACTGAGTTTTCTGATATTATTTAGCTCGTCTTTAGGCTTTCTCTTCCCCTTTTCTGGTATTCTGCCTTTTGTGATTCTGAGACACTGTTGTTCTTCAGTGTTTCCCTCACCTCCATTTTCAATACTTGCTCTGGAGAGCGTTTTGCAGTCTAGTTGTCTGAAAGCTTATCTTTAGGGCCTTCAATCTCTTTGGAACTGAAAATGGTACTTCCTTTTCCTTTTACTGTATTTCTTCATCTCTACTGGTCAGGTAATTTCGGGTATCTAATGTAGACTTCTAGGGCTTGGTTAAGTGAAAACTTTAGACTCTTGGCTCTACACAATTGCATGGGATTTCTGTGAGGACAAATTTTCCTAGACATTGATGCCATGTCCTGTTCCTGTGTGTGTTGTCTTGTCTATCTCCAATTGCTGGTGTTGCCTTTGTTGTGATGAACCCCCCATACTATTTCGATTAGGATAACCTCATTTTGATTACGCTTATCTCACAAATCTGAAAGAGCACAGGACACTTCCTCTGGTGGAAATGGAGCTTCTAAAGGTTCTCAGCTCTGCATTCTACTCTATGTTATTTTGGAGTGTTTCCAGAAGAGCAGAGTGTGAGTGCGCTTGTGCTTTGTAGTGCCACGGGAATGTCCCACTGAAACCAGTTCTTCCAAGAGCTTCTCTGTCTACAGAAACACCAGTGGAAGCATATCTATGGATGTCACACATCAGGGCCTGCTGGAATGATCCCGCAGCCCGAACTTGGTGTCCTCGCTGCCGAACCTTGCCGGTGCCATCCAAAATGTAGCATCCGCTTTTGAGCGATAAACTGAAGGAAATCCTTCCTCTTCTCACGCTGTGGTCTTGGACCACACTTCCTTGTCCTCTCATACTTGTGGTACGGGTGCACGAAGTCAACCACAGAGCTGTTGCACATCCTGTGCCTCAAACCAAACCATAATCACAGCCCAGGTTATGAATGTAGCAGATCCTAAGGCTTTTCATTCTGAATTCAAACCCAAGGCCCCCTGGATCCCTCAGACCCGATGCACAATATCTCTGATTCAGCCCCACACATGCTCTATTGGCAAAATGCCAAATTGGTCTCTGGTCCTGCAGATGCACTGGGTGTGGCCATGGGACAGATCGATAATTTCAACTACGTGCGCCAGGGTGGTTGCTTGCTCATTGGGGTCACAGGTCGGTTTGCTCTCTTGATAGGACCCACCACATCCCACAACGCACTCCAGATCCCTGAGACTCAGCGTGTGCCATCATCCGTAGCCCTATCCCTCCCTGAACGCTGCCTCTACTACCTCAAATTTGGCAGCTCGGAGCTTGGTCTCAGAATCAACTGTGGGGATATTTTGCACTGGATTCTTTGCGTTCTGTCAGCCAAGCATCTGCTGTGCACTCTTCTAACACTCAGCGCATCACCTTCAATCCCATGTCTCCTGTCCGCTTGAGAGTGTGCGTCCAAGTTAAAGAGAGTTTCACCTTTACTGCTCCATCAACAGGGCTCAGACCATGCACTGGTATCCATTCCCTGCTTTTCCTTCTCCTGCTTCCAGGTGTTCTGAGGCCTCATCCTGTCTTTGGAAGTAACAGGCCTCTCTTGGGCAAGTGTCCTGTGCCAAGGGCTGGGTGAGTGGATGTTTCCATTGCTGTGTTCATGGGAGCGAGTGAGCGCAGGTTGCACTGCTTCTCTGTCAACTGGGCATCGATGAATCAACACTTTCCAGATACATTTCACAGAAATGTGATTTTTTTTTATCTCTTTGTTTCTATACAGCCGTGGTGGGAGGGATTGTCCGAAGACTCCAGTTTTGACATTGTGTTGATATCTCATTTGCAGTCTCTAAAAATTTAATAGAATTTATATAAATGTTTTGGGAGTTATACGAAAATGAAGTTAGTTTCTGAAACATACTAAATCGACCTAGAAGCCCGACTTGTCAATTTCGGTAACATTTTGTCAGCTCTAAGGAAAACATAGACAGATAGAATGCAAACTAGCAGTCCGAACTGTTAAAGGGGTCATGTCAACTCTTTACTGTTGAAGCCTCCGAAACCAACAGGAACCATGAAATAACTAATGGAAACATGAAATAACCCCCAAGCTTGGATTCCCTTGTGCATGTGGTGCCCTTTACTCCCGATGACACCTACTGGTCAATGTTGGCATTTCAAGGTGTAACATCCCTCTCAAGGAAAATACAAGAGGAAACGAACTAAATATATACATTTAGCTTTGAATCCAAAGAACCTAGAGGCATTATAGCTATGAGAAGCCTGCTGCAGCTATGCTAGGCTACTGAGAACCAGGTGTTCTTCTATCAGTGATGAGAACGCTTAATCATCCGATCATGTTGGGTAAAGCACTTGAATGCAACCAAGTCTGCACCCCCATGATCGATTGCCCCCGGGGGCTTGACTCAATTGAAAGACGGTCCACATAAGCTGTGTCTTTCATGTCATTGGCGACTTTTACAGTTCCGTTCACTATCTGACTTCTAATATGTACCTAGACTGTCTTGAAAAACGGAGGCCTAATACAGATTCAAGTTCAGTCAAAGATTCCCCTCACTTACCACACTCCCTTCACCCCAGAGAAGACATGAACCCAGCATTTGCTGAATCTAGCGGAAGGCCATCGTTTCTTTGTGGGAGCTAAGTATTCAATTCCTATCTATTTCATACGAGAGTATTTGACCTTTATGGGGTTCCCTGTTGTTCACAGAGGATGAAGCTAGAGGAACTCTGATTCTAGGAGGGGCTTGCTCTTCTCTTACTGGCTTCATTGCAGCTCAGGTACTGATCCCTCAAAATGGATGCCTGAGTGGAGGGGAGGGAAGAGCAAGTGCTTGATAGCTAGGCCCAAACCTGGGAAAAGGCTTACCTGGGCTTGATGCACTTTGATCTGAATGGCTTGGAATTGCCCCTTGGGTCGTGTGGATTATCTGACCTCTTTCAAGAACATGAGCGTTTTTATCATCTCTGCCATCTCTTCTCTTTAGACGTCAGAGATCTTGGACCCGTTCTTGGAGCAGAGAATTGAGGAACTTCCTCCAGTCCACGGTGGCCCTCCGTATGTTTCTGCTAGTATCAGCGAGGTTCAATATGTCTCATGAATGCCTTTCGAGCCTGCTATCCTCTACAGCTGTCTCCAGGCCAGTATTCTCTATTGTAGCAGAACATCTCTCATCAATGTGTTCGCATCTCTCCTCAATCCGTGCAGCCATATTTTCGGCCAGCTTCTCTTCGTGTCTCCCATAAAGTCGACTTCAACAGGACTGGGCAAGTCTGAAAGGACCTCGGAGCCTCTCCAGTAAGCTGAAGACAGGCAGATCTTCCACTGTCTGCCCTTTCAGGTTCTGGAAACTGACCCGTGAACTCAGGTCTTTGGGCAGCAGCAGTATCTCGAACTGACACAGCTTCCCGGACCAAAGACCTAAGCCAAGCTCCACAGAGGGCGGCAGCCCCTCCATCGCACTGATCCACCCACAGAACTCTGCCCGGTTACCTAGGATCCACCAGCCACAACAAGCCTCGCGGTACACACCAACATTCCACCTGGAATCCAACCGCTAACTGCCATCCCCAATGGCTGCTGCATCTTGTCAGTGTTGGGGGAGGGGCTGCATCCGACGAGAGGTTCCTAAGGTAAATGTGATTCTACCCACTAGCGTCCCATGGGCCTTTGTTCTTCCCTCTTTCCTTTTGTTCAGATCTGTATGCACTGTAGCAACGGAGGGAAGTGTGTCCATTTTCAGTTGAATGTTTCACACGTCTTTAAACTTTCTAACAGTTCACAGTACACAGAGACCCACTAAGGGAAAGTATTGTTCCTGTAATATGGGCACACCCGCAATACATAGCCGTCGGTTGATTTCTGCTGAAACACCCGCATTCACGGTACATCTATCCCTTTGTTTCAAGGGGGCTGAAATTCCTAGGAATGATACAATCCCCAATGTGCACTTTACTGCCTGTCTCTTTTGATCTTAGTACACTTTTGCGGAGCTACTTTTCCTTGTTATAGGCTTGTGCCATTTCTTCTCGACGTAGTGTAGAATATGGCATTCATTCATCCTGTTGGAAGACTTGCAAGTCTATATCACGGACTAGGAATCCATTGGATTCCAAATCGGCATTTGGGTTAGGTCACGATATGCTCATATGAATCAATATTTACGAATATAAATGCACGCCTCTGATTTCCGAATACAGGTGTGCTGAGTACATTCAAGCCGCGATACTGGGTCGATGCGTACTGAATGATCCTTGACATCACCTTGAGTAATTTCTTTTGAATATTCATGTTACCCTACCCTTTTTGTGTTGTTTGTTTGTTTGATTCTTTCTTGGTCTGCTTCTCGTTTGTTTTGCAAACACGTCAGGCCATGCATCTCTCCGTTTGCTTCCAACAGAGAGTCATATAAGCTGACTCCCTTAAGATAGTGCTTCCAATCCCCTGTGATTTCCTGCTTCCCTCTCCCATCTTTAGGGTTTTGATGTCCTCCTTGCTTTCTTCTTGTTTCTTCTTTTCCACTCATGCTCTTCTTGCATTTCCAATAAGGGTTTTCTTCTTTCCATTTCATCTTGCTGCTTATCCCTTCAGGGGAGATTTCTCAACCTTTCTTTTAGGATAAGTTTTGAACTGCTGAATTCTTTTAAGATTTGCAGGTCTGTGGCATTCTCTAGCTCTGCTGTTATTAGAAATGGTGGTCATGTGGCATAGGCTACCCTAGATGGCAGCATTTTGCCATTCAAGCTATGGTCTATGTCCTGGCACTCCTCCCTGTCCTGCAATATTGCTGCTGAGATAGCAGCTGAAACCCCTCTGGAGGTTCTCTTGTGACTATGTTGCTTTCCTCCAGGGGCATTTTAAATCACTGGGATGCTCATGAACTTTGTTGATTTGGATCATACAGCTGCTGCTAAGTCTATTGGGATTCCACCTCTTTTGGACGCTGTGTACTTCCTGAATACGCCTAGATGATTCTATCTTGGCTTTCAGCAAGTTTCTGTCTGATTTTTGTACACATAACTTTTCATACATTGTTTGTTTCTTTATCTCTTGCTTTTCCATCTGGGACTCTTTCGAATTTTAGTCTTTCATGCCTGTCATAAACCAGGATTCAACAGTGATGTTTTCATTGGTTTGCACTTGCTTTCCTATGTGTGCTTCTGACCGAGGGATTTCTGTTCCCCTGTCTTCAAAGTCATTCACGCATCCCTCTGCAATATCTAGTCTGCTTAGGACGGAATGTTAGCCCTGATATTTTCTCATCCACTGAGTTTTCTGATATTATTTGGCTCGTCTTTAGGCTTTCTCTTCCCCTTTTCTGGTATTCTGCCTTTTGTGATTCTGAGACACTGTTGTTCTTCAGTGTTTCCCTCACCTCCATTTTCAATACTTGCTCTGGAGAGCGTTTTGCAGTCTAGTTGTCTGAAAGCTTATCTTTAGGGCCTTCAATCTCTTTGGAACTGAAAATGGTACTTCATTTTCCTTTTACTGTATTTCTTCATCTCTACTGGTCAGGTAATTTCGGGTATCTAATGTAGAATTCTATGGCTTGGTTAAGTGAAAACTTTAGACTCTTGGCTCTACACAATTGCATGGGATTTCTGTGAGGACAAATTTTCCTAGACATTGATGCCATGTCCTGTTCCTGTGTGTGTTGTCTGGTCTATCTCCAATTGCTGGTGTTGCCTTTGTTTTGATGAACCCCCCATACTATTTTGATTAGGATAACCTCATTTTGATTACGCTTATCTCACAAATCTGAAAGAGCACAGGACACTTCCTCTGGTGGAAATGGAGCTTCTAAAGGTTCTCAGCTCTGCATTCTACTCTATGTTATTTTGGAGTGTTTCTAGAAGAGCAGAGTGTGAGTGCGCTTGTGCTTTGTAGTGCCACGGGAATGTCCCACTGAAACCAGTTCTTCCAAGAGCTTCTCTGTCTACAGAAACACCAGTGGAAGCATATCTATGGATGTCACACATCAGGGCCTGCTGGAATGATCCCGCAGCCCGAACTTGGTGTCCTCGCTGCCGAACCGTGCCGGTGCCTTTCAAAATGTAGCATCCGCTTTTGAGCGATAAACTGAAGGAAATCCTTCCTCTTCTCACGCTGTGGTCTTGGACCACACTTCCTTGTCCTCTCATACTTGTGGTACGGGTGCACGAAGGCAACCACAGAGCTGTTGCACATCCTGTGCCTCAAACCAAACCATAATCACAGCCCAGGTTTTGAATGTAGCAGATCCTAAGGCTTTTCATTCTGAATTCAAACCCAAGGCCCCCTGGATCCCTCAGACCCGATGCACAATATCTCTGATTCAGCCCCACACATGCTCTATTGGCAAAATGCCAAATTGGTCTCTGGTCCTGCAGATGCACTGGGTGTGGCCATGGGACAGATCGATAATTTCAACTGCGTGCGCCAGGGTGGTTGCTTGCTCATTGGGGTCACAGGTCGGTTTGCTCTCTTGATAGGACCCACCACATCCCACAACGCACTCCAGATCCCTGAGACTCAGCGTGTGCCATCATCCGTAGCCCTATCCCTCCCTGAACGCTGCCTCTGCTACCTCAAATTTGGCAGCTCGGAGCTTGGTCTCAGAATCAACTGTGGGGATATTTTGCACTGGATTCTTTGCGTTCTGTCAGCCAAGCATCTGCTGTGCACTCTTCTAACACTCAGCGCATCACCTTCAATCCCATGTCTCCTGTCCGCTTGAGAGTGTGCGTCCAAGTTAAAGAGAGTTTCACCTTTACTGCTCCATCAACAGGGCTCAGACCATGCACTGGTATCCATTCCCTGCTTTTCCTTCTCCTGCTTCCAGGTGTTCTGAGGCCTCATCCTGTCTTTGGAAGTAACAGGCCTCTCTTCGGCAAGTGTCCTGTGCCAAGGGCTGGGTGAGTGGATGTTTCCATTGCTGTGTTCATGGGAGCGAGTGAGCGCAGGTTGCACTGCTTCTCTGTCAACTGGGCATCGATGAATCAACACTTTCCAGATACATTTCACAGAAATGTGATTTTTTTTTATCTCTTTGTTTCTATACAGCCGTGGTGGGAGGGATTGTCCGAAGACTCCAGTTTTGACATTGTGTTGATATCTCATTTGCAGTCTCTAAAAATTTAATAGAATATATATAAATGTTTTGGGAGTTATACGAAAATGAAGTTAGTTTCTGAAACATACTAATTCGACCTAGAAGCCCGACTTGTCAATTTCGGTAACATTTTGTCAGCTCTAAGGAAAACATAGACAGATAGAATGCAAACTAGCAGTCCGAACTGTTAAAGGGGTCATGTCAACTCTTTACTGTGGAAGCCTCCGAAACCAACAGGAACCATGAAATAAGTAATGGAAACATGAAATAACCCCCAAGCTTGGATTCCCTTGTGCATGTGGTGCCCTTTACTCCCGATGACACCTACTGGTCAATGTTGGCATTTCAAGGTGTAACATCCCTCTCAAGGAAAATACAAGAGGAAACGAACTAAATATATACATTTAGCTTTGAATCCAAAGAACCTAGAGGCATTATAGCTATGAGAAGCCTGCTGGAGCTATGCTAGGCTACTGAGAACCAGGTGTTCTTCTATCAGTGATGAGAACGCTTAATCATCCGATCATGTTGGGTAAAGCACTTGAATGCAACCAAGTCTGCACCCCCATGATCGATTGCCCCCGGGGGCTTGACTCAATTGAAAGACGGTCCACATAAGCTGTGTCTTTCATGTCATTGGCGACTTTTACAGTTCCGTTCACTATCTGACTTCTAATATGTACCTAGACTGTCTTGAAAAACGGAGGCCTAATACAGATTCAAGTTCAGTCAAAGATTCCCCTCACTTACCACACTCCCTTCACCCCAGAGAAGACATGAACCCAGCATTTGCTGAATCTAGCGGAAGGCCATCGTTTCTTTGTGGGAGCTAAGTATTCAATTCCTATCTATTTCATACGAGAGTATTTGACCTTTATGGGGTTCCCTGTTGTTCACAGAGGATGAAGCTAGAGGAACTCTGATTCTAGGAGGGGCTTGCTCTTCTCTTACTGGCTTCATTGCAGCTCAGGTACTGATCCCTCAAAATGGATGCCTGAGTGGAGGGGAGGGAAGAGCAAGTGCTTGATAGCTAGGCCCAAACCTGGGAAAAGGCTTACCTGGGCTTGATGCACTTTGATCTGAATGGCTTGGAATTGCCCCTTGGGTCGTGTGGATTATCTGACCTCTTTCAAGAACATGAGCGTTTTTATCATCTCTGCCATCTCTTCTCTTTAGACGTCAGAGATCTTGGACCCGTTCTTGGAGCAGAGAATTGAGGAACTTCCTCCAGTCCACGGTGGCCCTCCGTATGTTTCTGCTAGTATCAGCGAGGTTCAATATGTCTCATGAATGCCTTTCGAGCCTGCTATCCTCTACAGCTGTCTCCAGGCCAGTATTCTCTATTGTAGCAGAACATCTCTCATCAATGTGTTCGCATCTCTCCTCAATCCGTGCAGCCATATTTTCGGCCAGCTTCTCTTCGTGTCTCCCATAAAGTCGACTTCAACAGGACTGGGCAAGTCTGAAAGGACCTCGGAGCCTCTCCAGTAAGCTGAAGACAGGCAGATCTTCCACTGTCTGCCCTTTCAGGTTCTGGAAACTGACCCGTGAACTCAGGTCTTTGGGCAGCAGCAGTATCTCGAACTGACACAGCTTCCCGGACCAAAGACCTAAGCCAAGCTCCACAGAGGGCGGCAGCCCCTCCATCGCACTGATCCACCCACAGAACTCTGCCCGGTTACCTAGGATCCACCAGCCACAACAAGCCTCGCGGTACACACCAACATTCCACCTGGAATCCAACCGCTAACTGCCATCCCCAATGGCTGCTGCATCTTGTCAGTGTTGGGGGAGGGGCTGCATCCGACGAGAGGTTCCTAAGGTAAATGTGATTCTACCCACTAGCGTCCCATGGGCCTTTGTTCTTCCCTCTTTCCTTTTGTTCAGATCTGTATGCACTGTAGCAACGGAGGGAAGTGTGTCCATTTTCAGTTGAATGTTTCACACGTCTTTAAACTTTCTAACAGTTCACAGTACACAGAGACCCACTAAGGGAAAGTATTGTTCCTGTAATATGGGCACACCCGCAATACATAGCCGTCGGTTGATTTCTGCTGAAACACCCGCATTCACGGTACATCTATCCCTTTGTTTCAAGGGGGCTGAAATTCCTAGGAATGATACAATCCCCAATGTGCACTTTACTGCCTGTCTCTTTTGATCTTAGTACACTTTTGCGGAGCTACTTTTCCTTGTTATAGGCTTGTGCCATTTCTTCTCGACGTAGTGTAGAATATGGCATTCATTCATCCTGTTGGAAGACTTGCAAGTCTATATCACGGACTAGGAATCCATTGGATTCCAAATCGGCATTTGGGTTAGGTCACGATATGCTCATATGAATCAATATTTACGAATATAAATGCACGCCTCTGATTTCCGAATACAGGTGTGCTGAGTACATTCAAGCCGCGATACTGGGTCGATGCGTACTGAATGATCCTTGACATCACCTTGAGTAATTTCTTTTGAATATTCATGTTACCCTACCCTTTTTGTGTTGTTTGTTTGTTTGATTCTTTCTTGGTCTGCTTCTCGTTTGTTTTGCAAACACGTCAGGCCATGCATCTCTCCGTTTGCTTCCAACAGAGAGTCATATAAGCTGACTCCCTTAAGATAGTGCTTCCAATCCCCTGTGATTTCCTGCTTCCCTCTCCCATCTTTAGGGTTTTGATGTCCTCCTTGCTTTCTTCTTGTTTCATCTTTTCCACTCATGCTCTTCTTGCATTTCCAATAAGGGTTTTCTTCTTTCCATTTCATCTTGCTGCTTATCCCTTCAGGGGAGATTTCTCAACCTTTCTTTTAGGATAAGTTTTGAACTGCTGAATTCTTTTAAGATTTGCAGGTCTGTGGCATTCTCTAGCTCTGCTGTTATTAGAAATGGTGGTCATGTGGCATAGGCTACCCTAGATGGCAGCATTTTGCCATTCAAGCTATGGTCTATGTCCTGGCACTCCTCCCTGTCCTGCAATATTGCTGCTGAGATAGCAGCTGAAACCCCTCTGGAGGTTCTCTTGTGACTATGTTGCTTTCCTCCAGGGGCATTTTAAATCACTGGGATGCTCATGAACTTTGTTGATTTGGATCATACAGCTGCTGCTAAGTCTATTGGGATTCCACCTCTTTTGGACGCTGTGTACTTCCTGAAATCGCCTAGATGATTCTATCTTGGCTTTCAGCAAGTTTCTGTCTGATTTTTGTACACATAACTTTTCATACATTGTTTGTTTCTTTATCTCTTGCTTTTCCATCTGGGACTCTTTCGAATTATAGTCTTTCATGCCCTGTCTTAAACCAGGATTCAACAGCAATGTTTTCAATGGTTTGCACTTGCTTTCCTATGTGTGCTTCTTACCGAGGGATTTCTGTTCCCCTGTCTTCAAAAACTTTCACGCGTCCCTCTGCAATATCTAGTCTGCTTAGGACGGAATGTTAGCCCTGATATTTTCTCATCCACTGAGTTTTCTGATATTATTTAGCTCGTCTTTAGGCTTTCTCTTCCCCTTTACTGGTATTCTGCCTTTTGTGATTCTGAGACACTGTTGTTCTTCAGTGTTTCCCTCACCTCCATTTTCAATACTTGCTCTGGAGAGCGTTTTGCAGTCTAGTTGTCTGAAAGCTTATCTTTAGGGCCTTCTATCTCTTTGGAACTGAAAATGGTACTTCATTTTCCTTTTACTGTATTTCTTCATCTCTACTGGTCAGGTAATTTCGGGTATCTAATGTAGAATTCTATGGCTTGGTTAAGTGAAAACTTTAGACTCTTGGCTCTACACAATTGCATGGGATTTCTGTGAGGACAAATTTTCCTAGACATTGATGCCATGTCCTGTTCCTGTGTGTGTTGTCTGGTCTATCTCCAATTGCTGGTGTTGCCTTTGTTGTGATGAACCCCCCATACTATTTTGATTAGGATAACCTCATTTTGATTACGCTTATCTCACAAATCTGAAAGAGCACAGGACACTTCCTCTGGTGGAAATGGAGCTTCTAAAGGTTCTCAGCTCTGCATTCTACTCTATGTTATTTTGGAGTGTTTCCAGAAGAGCAGAGTGTGAGTGCGCTTGTGCTTTGTAGTGCCACGGGAATGTCCCACTGAAACCAGTTCTTCCAAGAGCTTCTCTGTCTACAGAAACACCAGTGGAAGCATATCTATGGATGTCACACATCAGGGCCTGCTGGAATGATCCCGCAGCCCGAACTTGGTGTCCTCGCTGCCGAACCTTGCCGGTGCCATCCAAAATGTAGCATCCGCTTTTGAGCGATAAACTGAAGGAAATCCTTCCTCTTCTCACGCTGTGGTCTTGGACCACACTTCCTTGTCCTCTCATACTTGTGGTACGGGTGCACGAAGGCAACCACAGAGCTGTTGCACATCCTGTGCCTCAAACCAAACCATAATCACAGCCCAGGTTTTGAATGTAGCAGATCCTAAGGCTTTTCATTCTGAATTCAAACCCAAGGCCCCCTGGATCCCTCAGACCCGATGCACAATATCTCTGATTCAGCCCCACACATGCTCTATTGGCAAAATGCCAAATTGGTCTCTGGTCCTGCAGATGCACTGGGTGTGGCCATGGGACAGATCGATAATTTCAACTGCGTGCGCCAGGGTGGTTGCTTGCTCATTGGGGTCACAGGTCGGTTTGCTCTCTTGATAGGACCCACCACATCCCACAACGCACTCCAGATCCCTGAGACTCAGCGTGTGCCATCATCCGTAGCCCTATCCCTCCCTGAACGCTGCCTCTGCTACCTCAAATTTGGCAGCTCGGAGCTTGGTCTCAGAATCAACTGTGGGGATATTTTGCACTGGATTCTTTGCGTTCTGTCAGCCAAGCATCTGCTGTGCACTCTTCTAACACTCAGCGCATCACCTTCAATCCCATGTCTCCTGTCCACTTGAGAGTGTGCGTCCAAGTTAAAGAGAGTTTCACCTTTACTGCTCCATCAAAAGGGCTCAGACCATGCACTGGTATCCATTCCCTGCTTTTCCTTCTCCTGCTTCCAGGTGTTCTGAGGCCTCATCCTGTCTTTGGAAGTAACAGGCCTCTCTTCGGCAAGTGTCCTGTGCCAAGGGCTGGGTGAGTGGATGTTTCCATTGCTGTGTTCATGGGAGCGAGTGAGCGCAGGTTGCACTGCTTCTCTGTCAACTGGGCATCGATGAATCAACACTTTCCAGATACATTTCACAGAAATGTGATTTTTTTTTATCTCTTTGTTTCTATACAGCTGTGGTGGGAGGGATTGTCCGAAGACTCCAGTTTTGACATTGTGTTGATATCTCATTTGCAGTCTCTAAAAATTTAATAGAATTTATATAAATGTTTTGGGAGTTATACGAAAATGAAGTTAGTTTCTGAAACATACTAAATCGACCTAGAAGCCAGACTTGTCAATTTCGGTAACATTTTGTCAGCTCTAAGGAAAACATAGACAGATAGAATGCAAACTAGCAGTCCGAACTGTTAAAGGGGTCATGTCAACTCTTTACTGTTGAAGCCTCCGAAACCAACAGGAACCATGAAATAACTAATGGAAACATGAAATAACCCCCAAGCTTGGATTCACTTGTGCATGTGGTGCCCTTTACTCCCGATGACACCTACTGGTCAATGTTGGCATTTCAAGGTGTAACATCCCTCTCAAGGAAAATACAAGAGGAAACGAACTAAATATATACATTTAGCTTTGAATCCAAAGAACCTAGAGGCATTATAGCTATGAGAACCCTGCTGCAGCTATGCTAGGCTACTGAGAACCAGGTGTTCTTCTATCAGTGATGAGAACGCTTAATCATCCGATCATGTTGGGTAAAGCACTTGAATGCAACCAAGTCTGCACCCCCATGATCAATTGCCCCCGGGGGCTTGACTCAATTGAAAGACGGTCCACATAAGCTGTGTCTTTCATGTCATTGGCGACTTTTACAGTTCCGTTCACTATCTGACTTCTAATATTTACCTAGACTGTCTTGAAAAACGGAGGCCTAATACAGATTCAAGTTCAGTCAAAGATTCCCCTCACTTACCACACTCCCTTCACCCCAGAGAAGACATAAACCCAGCATTTGCTGAATCTAGCGGAAGGCCATCGTTTCTTTGTGGGAGCTAAGTATTCAATTCCTATCTATTTCATACGGGAGTATTTGACCTTTATGGGGTTCCCTGTTGTTCACAGAGGATGGAGCCAAAGGAACTCTGATTCTAGGAGGGGCTTGCTCTTCTCTTACTGGCTTCATTGCAGCTCAGGTACTGATCCCTCAAAATGGATGCCTGAGTGGAGGGGAGGGAAGAGCAAGTGCTTGATAGCTAGGCCCAAACCTGGGAAAAGGCTTACCTGGGCTTGGTGCACTTTGATCTGAATGGCTTGGAATTGCCCCTTGGGTCGTGTGGATTATCTGACCTCTTTCAAGAACATGAGCGTTTTTATCATCTCTGCCATCTCTTCTCTTTACACGTCAGAGATCTTGGACCCGTTCTTGGAGCAGAGAATTGAGGAACTTCCTCCAGTCCACGGTGGCCCTCCGTATGTTTCTGCTAGTATCAGCGAGGTTCAATATGTCTCATGAATGCCTTTCGAGCCTGCTATCCTCTACAGCTGTCTCCAGGCCAGTATTCTCTATTGTAGCAGAACATCTCTCATCAATGTGTTCGCATCTCTCCTCAATCCGTGCAGCCATATTTTCGGCCAGCTTCTCTTCGTGTCTCCCATAAAGTCGACTTCAACAGGACTGGGCAAGTCTGAAAGGACCTCGGAGCCTCTCCAGTAAGCTGAAGACAGGCAGATCTTCCACTGCCTGCCCTTTCAGGTTCTGGAAACTGACCCGTGAACTCAGGTCTTTGGGCAGCAGCAGTATCTCGAACTGACACAGCTTCCCGGACCAAAGACCTAAGCCAAGCTCCACAGAGGGCGGCAGCCCCTCCATCGCACTGATCCACCCACAGAACTCTGCCCGGTTACCTAGGATCCACCAGCCACAACAAGCCTCGCGGTACACACCAACATTCCACCTGGAATCCAACCGCTAACTGCCATCCCCAATGGCTGCTGCATCTTGTCAGTGTTGGGGGAGGGGCTGCATCCGACGAGAGGTTCCTAAGGTAAATGTGATTCTACCCACTAGCGTCCCATGGGCCTTTGTTCTTCCCTCTTTCCTTTTGTTCAGATCTGTATGCACTGTAGCAACGGAGGGAAGTGTGTCCATTTTCAGTTGAATGTTTCACACGTCTTTAAACTTTCTAACAGTTCACAGTACACAGAGACCCACTAAGGGAAAGTATTGTTCCTGTAATATGGGCACACCCGCAATACATAGCCGTCGGTTGATTTCTGCTGAAACACCCGCATTCACGGGACATCTATCCCTTTGTTTCAAGGGGGCTGAAATTCCTAGGAATGATACAATCCCCAATGTGCACTTTACTGCCTGTCTCTTTTGATCTTAGTACACTTTTGCGGAGCTACTTTTCCTTGTTATAGGCTTGTGCCATTTCTTCTCGACGTAGTGTAGAATATGGCATTCATTCATCCTGTTGGAAGACTTGCAAGTCTATATCACGGACTAGGAATCCATTGGATTCCTAATCGGCATTTGGGTTAGGTCACGATATGCTCATATGAAACAATATTTACGAATATAAATGCACGCCTCTGATTTCCGAATACAGGTGTGCTGAGTACATTCAAGCCGCGATACTGGGTCGATGCGTACTGAATGATCCTTGACATCACCTTGAGTAATTTCTTTTGAATATTCATGTTACCCTACCCTTTTTGTGTTGTTTGTTTGTTTGATTCTTTCTTGGTCTGCTTCTCGTTTGTTTTGCAAACACGTCAGGCCATGCATCTCTCCGTTTGCTTCCAACAGAGAGTCATATAAGCTGACTCCCTTAAGATAGTGCTTCCAATCCCCTATGATTTCCTGCTTCCCTCTCCCATCTTTAGGGTTTTGATGTCCTCCTTGCTTTCTTCTTGTTTCTTCTTTTCCACTCATGCTCTTCTTGCATTTCCAATAAGGGTTTTCTTCTTTCCATTTCATCTTGCTGCTTATCCCTTCAGGGGAGAATTCTCAACCTTTCTTTTAGGATACGTTTCGAACTGCTGAATTCTTTTAAGATTTGCAGGTCTGTGGCATTCTCTAGCTCTGCTGTTATTAGAAATGGTGGTCATGTGGCATAGGCTACCCTAGATGGCAGCATTTTGCCATTCAAGCTATGGTCTATGTCCTGGCACTCCTCCCTGTCCTGCAATATTGCTGCTGAGATAGCAGCTGAAACCCCTCTGGAGGTTCTCTTGTGACTATGTTGCTTTCCTCCAGGCGCATTTTAAATCACTGGGATGCTCATGAACTTTGTTGATTTGGATCATACAGCTGCTGCTAAGTCTATTGGGATTCCACCTCTTTTGGACGCTGTGTACTTCCTGAATTCGCCTAGATGATTCTATCTTGGCTTTCAGCAAGTTTCAGTCTGATTTTTCTACACATAACTTTTCAAACATTGTTTGTTTCTTTATCTCTTGCTTTTCCATCTGGGACTCTTTCGAATTATAGTCTTTCATGCCCTGTCTTAAACCAGGATTCAACAGCAATGTTTTCAATGGTTTGCACTTGCTTTCCTATGTGTGCTTCTTACCGAGGGATTTCTGTTCCCCTGTCTTCAAAAACTTTCACGCGTCCCTCTGCAATATCTAGTCTGCTTAGGACGGAATGTTAGCCCTGATATTTTCTCATCCACTGAGTTTTCTGATATTATTTAGCTCGTCTTTAGGCTTTCTCTTCCCCTTTTCTGGTATTCTGCCTTTTGTGATTCTGAGACACTGTTGTTCTTCAGTGTTTCCCTCACCTCCATTTTCAATACTTGCTCTGGAGAGCGTTTTGCAGTCTAGTTGTCTGAAAGCTTATCTTTAGGGCCTTCTATCTCTTTGGAACTGAAAATGGTACTTCATTTTCCTTTTACTGTATTTCTTCATCTCTACTGGTCAGGTAATTTCGGGTATCTAATGTAGAATTCTATGGCTTGGTTAAGTGAAATCTTTAGACTCTTGGCTCTACACAATTGCATGGGATTTCTGTGAGGACAAATTTTCCTAGACATTGATGCCATGTCCTGTTCCTGTGTGTGTTGTCTGTTCTATCTCCAATTGCTGGTGTTGCCTTTGTTGTGATGAACCCCCCATACTATTTCGATTAGGATAACCTCATTTTGATTACGCTTATCTCACAAATCTGAAAGAGCACAGGACACTTCCTCTGGTGGAAATGGAGCTTCTAAAGGTTCTCAGCTCTGCATTCTACTCTATGTTATTTTGGAGTGTTTCCAGAAGAGCAGAGTGTGAGTGCGCTTGTGCTTTGTAGTGCCACGGGAATGTCCCACTGAAACCAGTTCTTCCAAGAGCTTCTCTGTCTACAGAAACACCAGTGGAAGCATATCTATGGATGTCACACATCAGGGCCTGCTGGAATGATCCCGCAGCCCGAACTTGGTGTCCTCGCTGCCGAACCGTGCCGGTGCCATCCAAAATGTAGCATCCGCTTTTGAGCGATAAACTGAAGGAAATCCTTCCTGTTCTCACGCTGTGGTCTTGGACCACACTTCCTTGTCCTCTCATACTTGTGGTACGGGTGCACGAAGGCAACCACAGAGCTGTTGCACATCCTGTGCCTCAAACCAAACCATAATCACAGCCCAGGTTTTGAATGTAGCAGATCCTAAGGCTTTTCATTCTGAATTCAAACCCAAGGCCCCCTGGATCCCTCAGACCCGATGCACAATATCTCTGATTCAGCCCCACACATGCTCTATTGGCAAAATGCCAAATTGGTCTCTGGTCCTGCAGATGCACTGGGTGTGGCCATGGGACAGATCGATAATTTCAACTGCGTGCGCCAGGGTGGTTGCTTGCTCATTGGGGTCACAGGTCGGTTTGCTCTCTTGATAGGACCCACCACATCCCACAACGCACTCCAGATCCCTGAGACTCAGCGTGTGCCATCATCCGTAGCCCTATCCCTCCCTGAACGCTGCCTCTGCTACCTCAAATTTGGCAGCTCGGAGCTTGGTCTCAGAATCAACTGTGGGGATATTTTGCACTGGATTCTTTGCGTTCTGTCAGCCAAGCATCTGCTGTGCACTCTTCTAACACTCAGCGCATCACCTTCAATCCCATGTCTCCTGTCCGCTTGAGAGTGTGCGTCCAAGTTAAAGAGAGTTTCACCTTTACTGCTCCATCAACAGGGCTCAGACCATGCACTGGTATCCATTCCCTGCTTTTCCTTCTCCTGCTTCCAGGTGTTCTGAGGCCTCATCCTGTCTTTGGAAGTAACAGGCCTCTCTTCGGCAAGTGTCCTGTGCCAAGGGCTGGGTGAGTGGATGTTTCCATTGCTGTGTTCATGGGAGCGAGTGAGCGCAGGTTGCACTGCTTCTCTGTCAACTGGGCATCGATGAATCAACACTTTCCAGATACATTTCACAGAAATGTGATTTTTTTTTATCTCTTTGTTTCTATACAGCCGTGGTGGGAGGGATTGTCCGAAGACTCCAGTTTTGACATTGTGTTGATATCTCATTTGCAGTCTCTAAAAATTTAATAGAATTTATATAAATGTTTTGGGAGTTATACGAAAATGAAGTTAGTTTCTGAAACATACTAAATCGACCTAGAAGCCAGACTTGTCAATTTCGGTAACATTTTGTCAGCTCTAAGGAAAACATAGACAGATAGAATGCAAACTAGCAGTCCGAACTGTTAAAGGGGTCATGTCAACTCTTTACTGTTGAAGCCTCCGAAACCAACAGGAACCATGAAATAACTAATGGAAACATGAAATAACCCCCAAGCTTGGATTCACTTGTGCATGTGGTGCCCTTTACTCCCGATGACACCTACTGGTCAATGTTGGCATTTCAAGGTGTAACATCCCTCTCAAGGAAAATACAAGAGGAAACGAACTAAATATATACATTTAGCTTTGAATCCAAAGAACCTAGAGGCATTATAGCTATGAGAACCCTGCTGCAGCTATGCTAGGCTACTGAGAACCAGGTGTTCTTCTATCAGTGATGAGAACGCTTAATCATCCGATCATGTTGGGTAAAGCACTTGAATGCAACCAAGTCTGCACCCCCATGATCAATTGCCCCCGGGGGCTTGACTCAATTGAAAGACGGTCCACATAAGCTGTGTCTTTCATGTCATTGGCGACTTTTACAGTTCCGTTCACTATCTGACTTCTAATATTTACCTAGACTGTCTTGAAAAACGGAGGCCTAATACAGATTCAAGTTCAGTCAAAGATTCCCCTCACTTACCACACTCCCTTCACCCCAGAGAAGACATAAACCCAGCATTTGCTGAATCTAGCGGAAGGCCATCGTTTCTTTGTGGGAGCTAAGTATTCAATTCCTATCTATTTCATACGGGAGTATTTGACCTTTATGGGGTTCCCTGTTGTTCACAGAGGATGGAGCCAAAGGAACTCTGATTCTAGGAGGGGCTTGCTCTTCTCTTACTGGCTTCATTGCAGCTCAGGTACTGATCCCTCAAAATGGATGCCTGAGTGGAGGGGAGGGAAGAGCAAGTGCTTGATAGCTAGGCCCAAACCTGGGAAAAGGCTTACCTGGGCTTGGTGCACTTTGATCTGAATGGCTTGGAATTGCCCCTTGGGTCGTGTGGATTATCTGACCTCTTTCAAGAACATGAGCGTTTTTATCATCTCTGCCATCTCTTCTCTTTACACGTCAGAGATCTTGGACCCGTTCTTGGAGCAGAGAATTGAGGAACTTCCTCCAGTCCACGGTGGCCCTCCGTATGTTTCTGCTAGTATCAGCGAGGTTCAATATGTCTCATGAATGCCTTTCGAGCCTGCTATCCTCTACAGCTGTCTCCAGGCCAGTATTCTCTATTGTAGCAGAACATCTCTCATCAATGTGTTCGCATCTCTCCTCAATCCGTGCAGCCATATTTTCGGCCAGCTTCTCTTCGTGTCTCCCATAAAGTCGACTTCAACAGGACTGGGCAAGTCTGAAAGGACCTCGGAGCCTCTCCAGTAAGCTGAAGACAGGCAGATCTTCCACTGTCTGCCCTTTCAGGTTCTGGAAACTGACCCGTGAACTCAGGTCTTTGGGCAGCAGCAGTATCTCGAACTGACACAGCTTCCCGGACCAAAGACCTAAGCCAAGCTCCACAGAGGGCGGCAGCCCCTCCATCGCACTGATCCACCCACAGAACTCTGCCCGGTTACCTAGGATCCACCAGCCACAACAAGCCTCGCGGTACACACCAACATTCCACCTGGAATCCAACCGCTAACTGCCATCCCCAATGGCTGCTGCATCTTGTCAGTGTTGGGGGAGGGGCTGCATCCGACGAGAGGTTCCTAAGGTAAATGTGATTCTACCCACTAGCGTCCCATGGGCCTTTGTTCTTCCCTCTTTCCTTTTGTTCAGATCTGTATGCACTGTAGCAACGGAGGGAAGTGTGTCCATTTTCAGTTGAATGTTTCACACGTCTTTAAACTTTCTAACAGTTCACAGTACACAGAGACCCACTAAGGGAAAGTATTGTTCCTGTAATATGGGCACACCCGCAATACATAGCCGTCGGTTGATTTCTGCTGAAACACCCGCATTCACGGGACATCTATCCCTTTGTTTCAAGGGGGCTGAAATTCCTAGGAATGATACAATCCCCAATGTGCACTTTACTGCCTGTCTCTTTTGATCTTAGTACACTTTTGCGGAGCTACTTTTCCTTGTTATAGGCTTGTGCCATTTCTTCTCGACGTAGTGTAGAATATGGCATTCATTCATCCTGTTGGAAGACTTGCAAGTCTATATCACGGACTAGGAATCCATTGGATTCCTAATCGGCATTTGGGTTAGGTCACGATATGCTCATATGAAACAATATTTACGAATATAAATGCACGCCTCTGATTTCCGAATACAGGTGTGCTGAGTACATTCAAGCCGCGATACTGGGTCGATGCGTACTGAATGATCCTTGACATCACCTTGAGTAATTTCTTTTGAATATTCATGTTACCCTACCCTTTTTGTGTTGTTTGTTTGTTTGATTCTTTCTTGGTCTGCTTCTCGTTTGTTTTGCAAACACGTCAGGCCATGCATCTCTCCGTTTGCTTCCAACAGAGAGTCATATAAGCTGACTCCCTTAAGATAGTGCTTCCAATCCCCTATGATTTCCTGCTTCCCTCTCCCATCTTTAGGGTTTTGATGTCCTCCTTGCTTTCTTCTTGTTTCTTCTTTTCCACTCATGCTCTTCTTGCATTTCCAATAAGGGTTTTCTTCTTTCCATTTCATCTTGCTGCTTATCCCTTCAGGGGAGAATTCTCAACCTTTCTTTTAGGATACGTTTCGAACTGCTGAATTCTTTTAAGATTTGCAGGTCTGTGGCATTCTCTAGCTCTGCTGTTATTAGAAATGGTGGTCATGTGGCATAGGCTACCCTAGATGGCAGCATTTTGCCATTCAAGCTATGGTCTATGTCCTGGCACTCCTCCCTGTCCTGCAATATTGCTGCTGAGATAGCAGCTGAAACCCCTCTGGAGGTTCTCTTGTGACTATGTTGCTTTCCTCCAGGCGCATTTTAAATCACTGGGATGCTCATGAACTTTGTTGATTTGGATCATACAGCTGCTGCTAAGTCTATTGGGATTCCACCTCTTTTGGACGCTGTGTACTTCCTGAATTCACCTAGATGATTCTATCTTGGCTTTCAGCAAGTTTCAGTCTGATTTTTCTACACATAACTTTTCATACATTGTTTGTTTCTTTATCTCTTGCTTTTCCATCTGGGACTCTTTCGAATTTTAGTCTTTCATGCCTGTCATAAACCAGGATTCAACAGTGATGTTTTCATTGGTTTGCACTTGCTTTCCTATGTGTGCTTCTGACCGAGGGATTTCTGTTCCCCTGTCTTCAAAGTCATTCACGCATCCCTCTGCAATATCTAGTCTGCTTAGGACGGAATGTTAGCCCTGATATTTTCTCATCCACTGAGTTTTCTGATATTATTTGGCTCGTCTTTAGGCTTTCTCTTCCCCTTTTCTGGTATTCTGCCTTTTGTGATTCTGAGACACTGTTGTTCTTCAGTGTTTCCCTCACCTCCATTTTCAATACTTGCTCTGGAGAGCGTTTTGCAGTCTAGTTGTCTGAAAGCTTATCTTTAGGGCCTTCAATCTCTTTGGAACTGAAAATGGTACTTCATTTTCCTTTTACTGTATTTCTTCATCTCTACTGGTCAGGTAATTTCGGGTATCTAATGTAGAATTCTATGGCTTGGTTAAGTGAAAACTTTAGACTCTTGGCTCTACACAATTGCATGGGATTTCTGTGAGGACAAATTTTCCTAGACATTGATGCCATGTCCTGTTCCTGTGTGTGTTGTCTGGTCTATCTCCAATTGCTGGTGTTGCCTTTGTTGTGATGAACCCCCCATACTATTTCGATTAGGATAACCTCATTTTGATTACGCTTATCTCACAAATCTGAAAGAGCACAGGACACTTCCTCTGGTGGAAATGGAGCTTCTAAAGGTTCTCAGCTCTGCATTCTACTCTATGTTATTTTGGAGTGTTTCCAGAAGAGCAGAGTGTGAGTGCGCTTGTGCTTTGTAGTGCCACGGGAATGTCCCACTGAAACCAGTTCTTCCAAGAGCTTCTCTGTCTACAGAAACACCAGTGGAAGCATATCTATGGATGTCACACATCAGGGCCTGCTGGAATGATCCCGCAGCCCGAACTTGGTGTCCTCGCTGCCGAACCGTGCCGGTGCCATCCAAAATGTAGCATCCGCTTTTGAGCGATAAACTGAAGGAAATCCTTCCTCTTCTCACGCTGTGGTCTTGGACCACACTTCCTTGTCCTCTCATTCTTGTGGTACGGGTGCACGAAGGCAACCACAGAGCTGTTGCACATCCTGTGCCTCAAACCAAACCATAATCACAGCCCAGGTTTTGAATGTAGCAGATCCTAAGGCTTTTCATTCTGAATTCAAACCCAAGGCCCCCTGGATCCCTCAGACCCGATGCACAATATCTCTGATTCAGCCCCACACATGCTCTATTGGCAAAATGCCAAATTGGTCTCTGGTCCTGCAGATGCACTGGGTGTGGCCATGGGACAGATCGATAATTTCAACTGCGTGCGCCAGGGTGGTTGCTTGCTCATTGGGGTCACAGGTCGGTTTGCTCTCTTGATAGGACCCACCACATCCCACAACGCACTCCAGATCCCTGAGACTCAGCGTGTGCCATCATCCGTAGCCCTATCCCTCCCTGAACGCTGCCTCTGCTACCTCAAATTTGGCAGCTCGGAGCTTGGTCTCAGAATCAACTGTGGGGATATTTTGCACTGGATTCTTTGCGTTCTGTCAGCCAAGCATCTGCTGTGCACTCTTCTAACACTCAGCGCATCACCTTCAATCCCATGTCTCCTGTCCGCTTGAGAGTGTGCGTCCAAGTTAAAGAGAGTTTCACCTTTACTGCTCCATCAACAGGGCTCAGACCATGCACTGGTATCCATTCCCTGCTTTTCCTTCTCCTGCTTCCAGGTGTTCTGAGGCCTCATCCTGTCTTTGGAAGTAACAGGCCTCTCTTCGGCAAGTGTCCTGTGCCAAGGGCTGGGTGAGTGGATGTTTCCATTGCTGTGTTCATGGGAGCGAGTGAGCGCAGGTTGCACTGCTTCTCTGTCAACTGGGCATCGATGAATCAACACTTTCCAGATACATTTCACAGAAATGTGATTTTTTTTTATCTCTTTGTTTCTATACAGCCGTGGTGGGAGGGATTGTCCGAAGACTCCAGTTTTGACATTGTGTTGATATCTCATTTGCAGTCTCTAAAAATTTAATAGAATTTATATAAATGTTTTGGGAGTTATACGAAAATGAAGTTAGTTTCTGAAACATACTAAATCGACCTAGAAGTCAGACTTGTCAATTTCGGTAACATTTAGTCAGCTCTAAGGAAAACATAGACAGATAGAATGCAAACTAGCAGTCCGAACTGTTAAAGGGGTCATGTCAACTCTTTACTGTTGAAGCCTCCGAAACCAACAGGAACCATGAAATAACTAATGGAAACATGAAATAACCCCCAAGCTTGGATTCACTTGTGCATGTGGTGCCCTTTACTCCCGATGACACCTACTGGTCAATGTTGGCATTTCAAGGTGTAACATCCCTCTCAAGGAAAATACAAGAGGAAACGAACTAAATATATACATTTAGCTTTGAATCCAAAGAACCTAGAGGCATTATAGCTATGAGAACCCTGCTGCAGCTATGCTAGGCTACTGAGAACCAGGTGTTCTTCTATCAGTGATGAGAACGCTTAATCATCCGATCATGTTGGGTAAAGCACTTGAATGCAACCAAGTCTGCACCCCGATGATCGATTGTCCCCGGGGGCTTGACTCAATTGAAAGACGGTCCACATAAGCTGTGTCTTTCATGTCATTGGCGACTTTTACAGTTCCGTTCACTATCTGACTTCTAATATTTACCTAGACTGTCTTGAAAAACGGAGGCCTAATACAGATTCAAGTTCAGTCAAAGATTCCCCTCACTTACCACACTCCCTTCACCCCAGAGAAGACATAAACCCAGCATTTGCTGAATCTAGCGGAAGGCCATTGTTTCTTTGTGGGAGCTAAGTATTCAATTCCTATCTATTTCATACGGGAGTATTTGACCTTTATGGGGTTCCCTGTTGTTCACAGAGGATGGAGCTAGAGGAACTCTGATTCTAGGAGGGGCTTGCTCTTCTCTTACTGGCTTCATTGCAGCTCAGGTACTGATCCCTCAAAATGGATGCCTGAGTGGAGGGGAGGGAAGAGCAAGTGCTTGATAGCTAGGCCCAAACCTGGGAAAAGGCTTACCTGGGCTTGGTGCACTTTGATCTGAATGGCTTGGAATTGCCCCTTGGGTCGTGTGGATTATCTGACCTCTTTCAAGAACATGAGCGTTTTTATCATCTCTGCCATCTCTTCTCTTTAGACGTCAGAGATCTTGGATCCGTTCTTGGAGCAGAGAATTGAGGAACTTCCTCCAGTCCACGGTGGCCCTCCGTATGTTTCTGCTAGTATCAGCGAGGTTCAATATGTCTCATGAATGCCTTTCGAGCCTGCTATCCTCTACAGCTGTCTCCAGGCCAGTATTCTCTATTGTAGCAGAACATCTCTCATCAATGTGTTCGCATCTCTCCTCAATCCGTGCAGCCATATTTTCGGCCAGCTTCTCTTCGTGTCTCCCATAAAGTCGACTTCAACAGGACTGGGCAAGTCTGAAAGGACCTCGGAGCCTCTCCAGTAAGCTGAAGACAGGCAGATCTTCCACTGTCTGCCCTTTCAGGTTCTGGAAACTGACCCGTGAACTCAGGTCTTTGGGCAGCAGCAGTATCTCGAACTGACACAGCTTCCCGGACCAAAGACCTAAGCCAAGCTCCACAGAGGGCGGCAGCCCCTCCATCGCACTGATCCACCCACAGAACTCTGCCCGGTTACCTAGGATCCACCAGCCACAACAAGCCTCGCGGTACACACCAACATTCCACCTGGAATCCAACCGCTAACTGCCATCCCCAATGGCTGCTGCATCTTGTCAGTGTTGGGGGAGGGGCTGCATCCGACGAGAGGTTCCTAAGGTAAATGTGATTCTACCCACTAGCGTCCCATGGGCCTTTGTTCTTCCCTCTTTCCTTTTGTTCAGATCTGTATGCACTGTGCAACGGAGGGAAGTGTGTCCATTTTCAGTTGAATGTTTCACACGTCTTTAAACTTTCTAACAGTTCACAGTACACAGAGACCCACTAAGGGAAAGTATTGTTCCTGTAATATGGGCACACCCGCAATACATAGCCGTCGGTTGATTTCTGCTGAAACACCCGCATTCACGGGACATCTATCCATTTGTTTCAAGGGGGCTGAAATTCCTAGGAATGATACAATCCCCAATGTGCACTTTACTGCCTGTCTCTTTTGATCTTAGTACACTTTTGCGGAGCTACTTTTCCTTGTTATAGGCTTGTGCCATTTCTTCTCGACGTAGTGTAGAATATGGCATTCATTCATCCTGTTGGAAGACTTGCAAGTCTATATCACGGACTAGGAATCCATTGGATTCCAAATCGGCATTTGGGTTAGGTCACGATATGCTCATATGAATCAATATTTACGAATATAAATGCACGCCTCTGATTTCCGAATACAGGTGTGCTGAGTACATTCAAGCCGCGATACTGGGTCGATGCGTACTGAATGATCCTTGACATCACCTTGAGTAATTTCTTTTGAATATTCATGTTACCCTAGCCTTTTTGTGTTGTTTGTTTGTTTGATTCTTTCTTGGTCTGCTTCTCGTTTGTTTTGCAAACACGTCAGGCCATGCATCTCTCCGTTTGCTTCCAACAGAGAGTCATATAAGCTGACTCCCTTAAGATAGTGCTTCCAATCCCCTATGATTTCCTGCTTCCCTCTCCCATCTTTAGGGTTTTGATGTCCTCCTTGCTTTCTTCTTGTTTCTTCTTTTCCACTCATGCTCTTCTTGCATTTCCAATAAGGGTTTTCTTCTTTCCATTTCATCTTGCTGCTTATCCCTTCAGGGGAGAATTCTCAACCTTTCTTTTAGGATAAGTTTCGAACTGCTGAATTCTTTTAAGATTTGCAGGTCTGTGGCATTCTCTAGCTCTGCTGTTATTAGAAATGGTGGTCATGTGGCATAGGCTACCCTAGATGGCAGCATTTTGCCATTCAAGCTATGGTCTATGTCCTGGCACTCCTCCCTGTCCTGCAATATTGCTGCTGAGATAGCAGCTGAAACCCCTCTGGAGGTTCTCTTGTGACTATGTTGCTTTCCTCCAGGCGCATTTTAAATCACTGGGATGCTCATGAACTTTGTTGATTTGGATCATACAGCTGCTGCTAAGTCTATTGGGATTCCACCTCTTTTGGACGCTGTGTACTTCCTGAATTCGCCTAGATGATTCTATCTTGGCTTTCAGCAAGTTTCAGTCTGATTTTTCTACACATAACTTTTCATACATTGTTTGTTTCTTTATCTCTTGCTTTTCCATCTGGGACTCTTTCGAATTTTAGTCTTTCATGCCTGTCATAAACCAGGATTCAACAGTGATGTTTTCATTGGTTTGCACTTGCTTTCCTATGTGTGCTTCTGACCGAGGGATTTCTGTTCCCCTGTCTTCAAAGTCATTCACGCATCCCTCTGCAAAATCTAGTCTGCTTAGGACGGAATGTTAGCCCTGATATTTTCTCATCCACTGAGTTTTCTGATATTATTTGGCTCGTCTTTAGGCTTTCTCTTCCCCTTTTCTGGTATTCTGCCTTTTGTGATTCTGAGACACTGTTGTTCTTCAGTGTTTCCCTCACCTCCATTTTCAATACTTGCTCTGGAGAGCGTTTTGCAGTCTAGTTGTCTGAAAGCTTATCTTTAGGTCCTTCAATCTCTTTGGAACTGAAAATGGTACTTCATTTTCCTTTTACTGTATTTCTTCATCTCTACTGGTCAGGTAATTTCGGGTATCTAATGTAGAATTCTATGGCTTGGTTAAGTGAAAACTTTAGACTCTTGGCTCTACACAATTGCATGGGATTTCTGTGAGGACAAATTTTCCTAGACATTGATGCCATGTCCTGTTCCTGTGTGTGTTGTCTGGTCTATCTCCAATTGCTGGTGTTGCCTTTGTTGTGATGAACCCCCCATACTATTTCGATTAGGATAACCTCATTTTGATTACGCTTATCTCACAAATCTGAAAGAGCACAGGACACTTCCTCTGGTGGAAATGGAGCTTCTAAAGGTTCTCAGCTCTGCATTCTACTCTATGTTATTTTGGAGTGTTTCCAGAAGAGCAGAGTGTGAGTGCGCTTGTGCTTTGTAGTGCCACGGGAATGTCCCACTGAAACCAGTTCTTCCAAGAGCTTCTCTGTCTTCAGAAACACCAGTGGAAGCATATCTATGGATGTCACACATCAGGGCCTGCTGGAATGATCCCGCAGCCCGAACTTGGTGTCCTCGCTGCCGAACCGTGCCGGTGCCATCCAAAATGTAGCATCCGCTTTTGAGCGATAAACTGAAGGAAATCCTTCCTGTTCTCACGCTGTGGTCTTGGACCACACTTCCTTGTCCTCTCATACTTGTGGTACGGGTGCACGAAGGCAACCACAGAGCTGTTGCACATCCTGTGCCTCAAACCAAACCATAATCACAGCCCAGGTTTTGAATGTAGCAGATCCTAAGGCTTTTCATTCTGAATTCAAACCCAAGGCCCCCTGGATCCCTCAGACCCGATGCACAATATCTCTGATTCAGCCCCACACATGCTCTATTGGCAAAATGCCAAATTGGTCTCTGGTCCTGCAGATGCACTGGGTGTGGCCATGGGACAGATCGATAATTTCAACTGCGTGCGCCAGGGTGGTTGCTTGCTCATTGGGGTCACAGGTCGGTTTGCTCTCTTGATAGGACCCACCACATCCCACAACGCACTCCAGATCCCTGAGACTCAGCGTGTGCCATCATCCGTAGCCCTATCCCTCCCTGAACGCTGCCTCTGCTACCTCAAATTTGGCAGCTCGGAGCTTGGTCTCAGAATCAACTGTGGGGATATTTTGCACTGGATTCTTTGCGTTCTGTCAGCCAAGCATCTGCTGTGCACTCTTCTAACACTCAGCGCATCACCTTCAATCCCATGTCTCCTGTCCGCTTGAGAGTGTGCGTCCAAGTTAAAGAGAGTTTCACCTTTACTGCTCCATCAACAGGGCTCAGACCATGCACTGGTATCCATTCCCTGCTTTTCCTTCTCCTGCTTCCAGGTGTTCTGAGGCCTCATCCTGTCTTTGGAAGTAACAGGCCTCTCTTCGGCAAGTGTCCTGTGCCAAGGGCTGGGTGAGTGGATGTTTCCATTGCTGTGTTCATGGGAGCGAGTGAGCGCAGGTTGCACTGCTTCTCTGTCAACTGGGCATCGATGAATCAACACTTTCCAGATACATTTCACAGAAATGTGATTTTTTTTTATCTCTTTGTTTCTATACAGCCGTGGTGGGAGGGATTGTCCGAAGACTCCAGTTTTGACATTGTGTTGATATCTCATTTGCAGTCTCTAAAAATTTAATAGAATTTATATAAATGTTTTGGGAGTTATACGAAAATGAAGTTAGTTTCTGAAACATACTAAATCGACCTAGAAGCCAGACTTGTCAATTTCGGTAACATTTTGTCAGCTCTAAGGAAAACATAGACAGATAGAATGCAAACTAGCAGTCCGAACTGTTAAAGGGGTCATGTCAACTCTTTACTGTTGAAGCCTCCGAAACCAACAGGAACCATGAAATAACTAATGGAAACATGAAATAACCCCCAAGCTTGGATTCACTTGTGCATGTGGTGCCCTTTACTCCCGATGACACCTACTGGTCAATGTTGGCATTTCAAGGTGTAACATCCCTCTCAAGGAAAATACAAGAGGAAACGAACTAAATATATACATTTAGCTTTGAATCCAAAGAACCTAGAGGCATTATAGCTATGAGAAGCCTGCTGCAGCTATGCTAGGCTACTGAGAACCAGGTGTTCTTCTATCAGTGATGAGAACGCTTAATCATCCGATCATGTTGGGTAAAGCACTTGAATGCAACCAAGTCTGCACCCCGATGATCGATTGCCCCCGGGGGCTTGACTCAATTGAAAGACGGTCCACATAAGCTGTGTCTTTCATGTCATTGGCGACTTTTACAGTTCCGTTCACTATCTGACTTCTAATATTTACCTAGACTGTCTTGAAAACGGAGGCCTAATACAGATTCAAGTTCAGTCAAAGATTCCCCTCACTTACCACACTCCCTTCACCCCAGAGAAGACATAAACCCAGCATTTGCTGAATCTAGCGGAAGGCCATCGTTTCTTTGTGGGAGCTAAGTATTCAATTCCTATCTATTTCATACGGGAGTATTTGACCTTTATGGGGTTCCCTGTTGTTCACAGAGGATGGAGCTAGAGGAACTCTGATTCTAGGAGGGGCTTGCTCTTCTCTTACTGGCTTCATTGCAGCTCAGGTACTGATCCCTCAAAATGGATGCCTGAGTGGAGGGGAGGGAAGAGCAAGTGCTTGATAGCTAGGCCCAAACCTGGGAAAAGGCTTACCTGGGCTTGGTGCACTTTGATCTGAATGGCTTGGAATTGCCCCTTGGGTCGTGTGGATTATCTGACCTCTTTCAAGAACATGAGCGTTTTTATCATCTCTGCCATCTCTTCTCTTTACACGTCAGAGATCTTGGACCCGTTCTTGGAGCAGAGAATTGAGGAACTTCCTCCAGTCCACGGTGGCCCTCCGTATGTTTCTGCTAGTATCAGCGAGGTTCAATATGTCTCATGAATGCCTTTCGAGCCTGCTATCCTCTACAGCTGTCTCCAGGCCAGTATTCTCTATTGTAGCAGAACATCTCTCATCAATGTGTTCGCATCTCTCCTCAATCCGTGCAGCCATATTTTCGGCCAGCTTCTCTTCGTGTCTCCCATAAAGTCGACTTCAACAGGACTGGGCAAGTCTGAAAGGACCTCGGAGCCTCTCCAGTAAGCTGAAGACAGGCAGATCTTCCACTGTCTGCCCTTTCAGGTTCTGGAAACTGACCCGTGAACTCAGGTCTTTGGGCAGCAGCAGTATCTCGAACTGACACAGCTTCCCGGACCAAAGACCTAAGCCAAGCTCCACAGAGGGCGGCAGCCCCTCCATCGCACTGATCCACCCACAGAACTCTGCCCGGTTACCTAGGATCCACCAGCCACAACAAGCCTCGCGGTACACACCAACATTCCACCTGGAATCCAACGGCTAACTGCCATCCCCAATGGCTGCTGCATCTTGTCAGTGTTGGGGGAGGGGCTGCATCCGACGAGAGGTTCCTAAGGTAAATGTGATTCTACCCACTAGCGTCCCATGGGCCTTTGTTCTTCCCTCTTTCCTTTTGTTCAGATCTGTATGCACTGTAGCAACGGAGGGAAGTGTGTCCATTTTCAGTTGAATGTTTCACACGTCTTTAAACTTTCTAACAGTTCACAGTACACAGAGACCCACTAAGGGAAAGTATTGTTCCTGTAATATGGGCACACCCGCAATACATAGCCGTCGGTTGATTTCTGCTGAAACACCCGCATTCACGGGACATCTATCCATTTGTTTCAAGGGGGCTGAAATTCCTAGGAATGATACAATCCCCAATGTGCACTTTACTGCCTGTCTCTTTTGATCTTAGTACACTTTTGCGGAGCTACTTTTCCTTGTTATAGGCTTGTGCCATTTCTTCTCGACGTAGTGTAGAATATGGCATTCATTCATCCTGTTGGAAGACTTGCAAGTCTATATCACGGACTAGGAATCCATTGGATTCCAAATCGGCATTTGGGTTAGGTCACGATATGCTCATATGAATCAATATTTACGAATATAAATGCACGCCTCTGATTTCCGAATACAGGTGTGCTGAGTACATTCAAGCCGCGATACTGGGTCGATGCGTACTGAATGATCCTTGACATCACCTTGAGTAATTTCTTTTGAATATTCATGTTACCCTACCCTTTTTGTGTTGTTTGTTTGTTTGATTCTTTCTTGGTCTGCTTCTCGTTTGTTTTGCAAACACGTCAGGCCATGCATCTCTCCGTTTGCTTCCAACAGAGAGTCATATAAGCTGACTCCCTTAAGATAGTGCTTCCAATCCCCTATGATTTCCTGCTTCCCTCTCCCATCTTTAGGGTTTTGATGTCCTCCTTGCTTTCTTCTTGTTTCTTCTTTTCCACTCATGCTCTTCTTGCATTTCCAATAAGGGTTTTCTTCTTTCCATTTCATCTTGCTGCTTATCCCTTCAGGGGAGAATTCTCAACCTTTCTTTTAGGATAAGTTTCGAACTGCTGAATTCTTTTAAGATTTGCAGGTCTGTGGCATTCTCTAGCTCTGCTGTTATTAGAAATGGTGGTCATGTGGCATAGGCTACCCTAGATGGCAGCATTTTGCCATTCAAGCTATGGTCTATGTCCTGGCACTCCTCCCTGTCCTGCAATATTGCTGCTGAGATAGCAGCTGAAACCCCTCTGGAGGTTCTCTTGTGACTATGTTGCTTTCCTCCAGGCGCATTTTAAATCACTGGGATGCTCATGAACTTTGTTGATTTGGATCATACAGCTGCTGCTAAGTCTATTGGGATTCCACCTCTTTTGGACGCTGTGTACTTCCTGAATTCGCCTAGATGATTCTATCTTGGCTTTCAGCAAGTTTCAGTCTGATTTTTCTACACATAACTTTTCATACATTGTTTGTTTCTTTATCTCTTGCTTTTCCATCTGGGACTCTTTCGAATTTTAGTCTTTCATGCCTGTCATAAACCAGGATTCAACAGTGATGTTTTCATTGGTTTGCACTTGCTTTCCTATGTGTGCTTCTGACCGAGGGATTTCTGTTCCCCTGTCTTCAAAGTCATTCACGCATCCCTCTGCAATATCTAGTCTGCTTAGGACGGAATGTTAGCCCTGATATTTTCTCATCCACTGAGTTTTCTGATATTATTTGGCTCGTCTTTAGGCTTTCTCTTCCCCTTTTCTGGTATTCTGCCTTTTGTGATTCTGAGACACTGTTGTTCTTCAGTGTTTCCCTCACCTCCATTTTCAATACTTGCTCTGGAGAGCGTTTTGCAGTCTAGTTGTCTGAAAGCTTATCTTTAGGTCCTTCAATCTCTTTGGAACTGAAAATGGTACTTCATTTTCCTTTTACTGTATTTCTTCATCTCTACTGGTCAGGTAATTTCGGGTATCTAATGTAGAATTCTATGGCTTGGTTAAGTGAAAACTTTAGACTCTTGGCTCTACACAATTGCATGGGATTTCTGTGAGGACAAATTTTCCTAGACATTGATGCCATGTCCTGTTCCTGTGTGTGTTGTCTGGTCTATCTCCAATTGCTGGTGTTGCCTTTGTTGTGATGAACCCCCCATACTATTTCGATTAGGATAACCTCATTTTGATTACGCTTATCTCACAAATCTGAAAGAGCACAGGACACTTCCTCTGGTGGAAATGGAGCTTCTAAAGGTTCTCAGCTCTGCATTCTACTCTATGTTATTTTGGAGTGTTTCCAGAAGAGCAGAGTGTGAGTGCGCTTGTGCTTTGTAGTGCCACGGGAATGTCCCACTGAAACCAGTTCTTCCAAGAGCTTCTCTGTCTTCAGAAACACCAGTGGAAGCATATCTATGGATGTCACACATCAGGGCCTGCTGGAATGATCCCGCAGCCCGAACTTGGTGTCCTCGCTGCCGAACCGTGCCGGTGCCATCCAAAATGTAGCATCCGCTTTTGAGCGATAAACTGAAGGAAATCCTTCCTGTTCTCACGCTGTGGTCTTGGACCACACTTCCTTGTCCTCTCATACTTGTGGTACGGGTGCACGAAGGCAACCACAGAGCTGTTGCACATCCTGTGCCTCAAACCAAACCATAATCACAGCCCAGGTTTTGAATGTAGCAGATCCTAAGGCTTTTCATTCTGAATTCAAACCCAAGGCCCCCTGGATCCCTCAGACCCGATGCACAATATCTCTGATTCAGCCCCACACATGCTCTATTGGCAAAATGCCAAATTGGTCTCTGGTCCTGCAGATGCACTGGGTGTGGCCATGGGACAGATCGATAATTTCAACTGCGTGCGCCAGGGTGGTTGCTTGCTCATTGGGGTCACAGGTCGGTTTGCTCTCTTGATAGGACCCACCACATCCCACAACGCACTCCAGATCCCTGAGACTCAGCGTGTGCCATCATCCGTAGCCCTATCCCTCCCTGAACGCTGCCTCTGCTACCTCAAATTTGGCAGCTCGGAGCTTGGTCTCAGAATCAACTGTGGGGATATTTTGCACTGGATTCTTTGCGTTCTGTCAGCCAAGCATCTGCTGTGCACTCTTCTAACACTCAGCGCATCACCTTCAATCCCATGTCTCCTGTCCGCTTGAGAGTGTGCGTCCAAGTTAAAGAGAGTTTCACCTTTACTGCTCCATCAACAGGGCTCAGACCATGCACTGGTATCCATTCCCTGCTTTTCCTTCTCCTGCTTCCAGGTGTTCTGAGGCCTCATCCTGTCTTTGGAAGTAACAGGCCTCTCTTCGGCAAGTGTCCTGTGCCAAGGGCTGGGTGAGTGGATGTTTCCATTGCTGTGTTCATGGGAGCGAGTGAGCGCAGGTTGCACTGCTTCTCTGTCAACTGGGCATCGATGAATCAACACTTTCCAGATACATTTCACAGAAATGTGATTTTTTTTTATCTCTTTGTTTCTATACAGCCGTGGTGGGAGGGATTGTCCGAAGACTCCAGTTTTGACATTGTGTTGATATCTCATTTGCAGTCTCTAAAAATTTAATAGAATTTATATAAATGTTTTGGGAGTTATACGAAAATGAAGTTAGTTTCTGAAACATACTAAATCGACCTAGAAGCCAGACTTGTCAATTTCGGTAACATTTTGTCAGCTCTAAGGAAAACATAGACAGATAGAATGCAAACTAGCAGTCCGAACTGTTAAAGGGGTCATGTCAACTCTTTACTGTTGAAGCCTCCGAAACCAACAGGAACCATGAAATAACTAATGGAAACATGAAATAACCCCCAAGCTTGGATTCACTTGTGCATGTGGTGCCCTTTACTCCCGATGACACCTACTGGTCAATGTTGGCATTTCAAGGTGTAACATCCCTCTCAAGGAAAATACAAGAGGAAACGAACTAAATATATACATTTAGCTTTGAATCCAAAGAACCTAGAGGCATTATAGCTATGAGAAGCCTGCTGCAGCTATGCTAGGCTACTGAGAACCAGGTGTTCTTCTATCAGTGATGAGAACGCTTAATCATCCGATCATGTTGGGTAAAGCACTTGAATGCAACCAAGTCTGCACCCCCATGATCGATTGCCCCCGGGGGCTTGACTCAATTGAAAGACGGTCCACATAAGCTGTGTCTTTCATGTCATTGGCGACTTTTACAGTTCCGTTCACTATCTGACTTCTAATATTTACCTAGACTGTCTTGAAAAACGGAGGCCTAATACAGATTCAAGTTCAGTCAAAGATTCCCCTCACTTACCACACTCCCTTCACCCCAGAGAAGACATGAACCCAGCATTTGCTGAATCTAGCGGAAGGCCATCGTTTCTTTGTGGGAGCTAAGTATTCAATTCCTATCTATTTCATACGGGAGTATTTGACCTTTATGGGGTTCCCTGTTGTACACAGAGGATGGAGCTAGAGGAACTCTGATTCTAGGAGGGGCTTGCTCTTCTCTTACTGGCTTCATTGCAGCTCAGGTACTGATCCCTCAAAATGGATGCCTGAGTGGAGGGGAGGGAAGAGCAAGTGCTTGATAGCTAGGCCCAAACCTGGGAAAAGGCTTACCTGGGCTTGGTGCACTTTGATCTGAATGTCTTGGAATTGCCCCTTGGGTCGTGTGGATTATCTGACCTCTTTCAAGAACATGAGCGTTTTTATCATCTCTGCCATCTCTTCTCTTTAGACGTCAGAGATCTTGGACCCGTTCTTGGAGCAGAGAATTGAGGAACTTCCTCCAGTCCACGGTGGCCCTCTGTATGTTTCTGCTAGTATCAGCGAGGTTCAATATGTCTCATGAATGCCTTTCGAGCCTGCTATCCTCTACAGCTGTCTCCAGGCCAGTATTCTCTATTGTAGCAGAACATCTCTCATCAATGTGTTCGCATCTCTCCTCAATCCGTGCAGCCATATTTTCGGCCAGCTTCTCTTCGTGTCTCCCATAAAGTCGACTTCAACAGGACTGGGCAAGTCTGAAAGGACCTCGGAGCCTCTCCAGTAAGCTGAAGACAGGCAGATCTTCCACTGTCTGCCCTTTCAGGTTCTGGAAACTGACCCGTGAACTCAGGTCTTTGGGCAGCAGCAGTATCTCGAACTGACACAGCTTCCCGGACCAAAGACCTAAGCCAAGCTCCACAGAGGGCGGCAGCCCCTCCATCGCACTGATCCACCCACAGAACTCTGCCCGGTTACCTAGGATCCACCAGCCACAACAAGCCTCGCGGTACACACCAACATTCCACCTGGAATCCAACGGCTAACTGCCATCCCCAATGGCTGCTGCATCTTGTCAGTGTTGGGGGAGGGGCTGCATCCGACGAGAGGTTCCTAAGGTAAATGTGATTCTACCCACTAGCGTCCCATGGGCCTTTGTTCTTCCCTCTTTCCTTTTGTTCAGATCTGTATGCACTGTAGCAACGGAGGGAAGTGTGTCCATTTTCAGTTGAATGTTTCACACGTCTTTAAACTTTCTAACAGTTCACAGTACACAGAGACCCACTAAGGGAAAGTATTGTTCCTGTAATATGGGCACACCCGCAATACATAGCCGTCGGTTGATTTCTGCTGAAACACCCGCATTCACGGGACATCTATCCATTTGTTTCAAGGGGGCTGAAATTCCTAGGAATGATACAATCCCCAATGTGCACTTTACTGCCTGTCTCTTTTGATCTTAGTACACTTTTGCGGAGCTACTTTTCCTTGTTATAGGCTTGTGCCATTTCTTCTCGACGTAGTGTAGAATATGGCATTCATTCATCCTGTTGGAAGACTTGCAAGTCTATATCACGGACTAGGAATCCATTGGATTCCAAATCGGCATTTGGGTTAGGTCACGATATGCTCATATGAATCAATATTTACGAATATAAATGCACGCCTCTGATTTCCAAATACAGGTGTGCTGAGTACATTCAAGCCGCGATACTGGGTCGATGCGTACTGAATGATCCTTGACATCACCTTGAGTAATTTCTTTTGAATATTCATGTTACCCTACCCTTTTTGTGTTGTTTGTTTTTTTGATTCTTTCTTGGTCTGCTTCTCGTTTGTTTTGCAAACACGTCAGGCCATGCATCTCTCCGTTTGCTTCCAACAGAGAGTCATATAAGCTGACTCCCTTAAGATAGTGCTTCCAATCCCCTATGATTTCCTGCTTCCCTCTCCCATCTTTAGGGTTTTGATGTCCTCCTTGCTTTCTTCTTGTTTCTTCTTTTCCACTCATGCTCTTCTTGCATTTCCAATAAGGGTTTTCTTCTTTCCATTTCATCTTGCTGCTTATCCCTTCAGGGGAGAATTCTCAACCTTTCTTTTAGGATAAGTTTCGAACTGCTGAATTCTTTTAAGATTTGCAGGTCTGTGGCATTCTCTAGCTCTGCTGTTATTAGAAATGGTGGTCATGTGGCATAGGCTACCCTAGATGGCAGCATTTTGCCATTCAAGCTATGGTCTATGTCCTGGCACTCCTCCCTGTCCTGCAATATTGCTGCTGAGATAGCAGCTGAAACCCCTCTGGAGGTTCTCTTGTGACTATGTTGCTTTCCTCCAGGCGCATTTTAAATCACTGGGATGCTCATGAACTTTGTTGATTTGGATCATACAGCTGCTGCTAAGTCTATTGGGATTCCACCTCTTTTGGACGCTGTGTACTTCCTGAATTCGCCTAGATGATTCTATCTTGGCTTTCAGCAAGTTTCAGTCTGATTTTTCTACACATAACTTTTCATACATTGTTTGTTTCTTTATCTCTTGCTTTTCCATCTGGGACTCTTTCGAATTTTAGTCTTTCATGCCTGTCATAAACCAGGATTCAACAGTGATGTTTTCATTGGTTTGCACTTGCTTTCCTATGTGTGCTTCTGACCGAGGGATTTCTGTTCCCCTGTCTTCAAAGTCATTCACGCATCCCTCTGCAAAATCTAGTCTGCTTAGGACGGAATGTTAGCCCTGATATTTTCTCATCCACTGAGTTTTCTGATATTATTTGGCTCGTCTTTAGGCTTTCTCTTCCCCTTTTCTGGTATTCTGCCTTTTGTGATTCTGAGACACTGTTGTTCTTCAGTGTTTCCCTCACCTCCATTTTCAATACTTGCTCTGGAGAGCGTTTTGCAGTCTAGTTGTCTGAAAGCTTATCTTTAGGTCCTTCAATCTCTTTGGAACTGAAAATGGTACTTCATTTTCCTTTTACTGTATTTCTTCATCTCTACTGGTCAGGTAATTTCGGGTATCTAATGTAGAATTCTATGGCTTGGTTAAGTGAAAACTTTAGACTCTTGGCTCTACACAATTGCATGGGATTTCTGTGAGGACAAATTTTCCTAGACATTGATGCCATGTCCTGTTCCTGTGTGTGTTGTCTGGTCTATCTCCAATTGCTGGTGTTGCCTTTGTTGTGATGAACCCCCCATACTATTTCGATTAGGATAACCTCATTTTGATTACGCTTATCTCACAAATCTGAAAGAGCACAGGACACTTCCTCTGGTGGAAATGGAGCTTCTAAAGGTTCTCAGCTCTGCATTCTACTCTATGTTATTTTGGAGTGTTTCCAGAAGAGCAGAGTGTGAGTGCGCTTGTGCTTTGTAGTGCCACGGGAATGTCCCACTGAAACCAGTTCTTCCAAGAGCTTCTCTGTCTTCAGAAACACCAGTGGAAGCATATCTATGGATGTCACACATCAGGGCCTGCTGGAATGATCCCGCAGCCCGAACTTGGTGTCCTCGCTGCCGAACCGTGCCGGTGCCATCCAAAATGTAGCATCCGCTTTTGAGCGATAAACTGAAGGAAATCCTTCCTGTTCTCACGCTGTGGTCTTGGACCACACTTCCTTGTCCTCTCATACTTGTGGTACGGGTGCACGAAGGCAACCACAGAGCTGTTGCACATCCTGTGCCTCAAACCAAACCATAATCACAGCCCAGGTTTTGAATGTAGCAGATCCTAAGGCTTTTCATTCTGAATTCAAACCCAAGGCCCCCTGGATCCCTCAGACCCGATGCACAATATCTCTGATTCAGCCCCACACATGCTCTATTGGCAAAATGCCAAATTGGTCTCTGGTCCTGCAGATGCACTGGGTGTGGCCATGGGACAGATCGATAATTTCAACTGCGTGCGCCAGGGTGGTTGCTTGCTCATTGGGGTCACAGGTCGGTTTGCTCTCTTGATAGGACCCACCACATCCCACAACGCACTCCAGATCCCTGAGACTCAGCGTGTGCCATCATCCGTAGCCCTATCCCTCCCTGAACGCTGCCTCTGCTACCTCAAATTTGGCAGCTCGGAGCTTGGTCTCAGAATCAACTGTGGGGATATTTTGCACTGGATTCTTTGCGTTCTGTCAGCCAAGCATCTGCTGTGCACTCTTCTAACACTCAGCGCATCACCTTCAATCCCATGTCTCCTGTCCGCTTGAGAGTGTGCGTCCAAGTTAAAGAGAGTTTCACCTTTACTGCTCCATCAACAGGGCTCAGACCATGCACTGGTATCCATTCCCTGCTTTTCCTTCTCCTGCTTCCAGGTGTTCTGAGGCCTCATCCTGTCTTTGGAAGTAACAGGCCTCTCTTCGGCAAGTGTCCTGTGCCAAGGGCTGGGTGAGTGGATGTTTCCATTGCTGTGTTCATGGGAGCGAGTGAGCGCAGGTTGCACTGCTTCTCTGTCAACTGGGCATCGATGAATCAACACTTTCCAGATACATTTCACAGAAATGTGATTTTTTTTATCTCTTTGTTTCTATACAGCCGTGGTGGGAGGGATTGTCCGAAGACTCCAGTTTTGACATTGTGTTGATATCTCATTTGCAGTCTCTAAAAATTTAATAGAATTTATATAAATGTTTTGGGAGTTATACGAAAATGAAGTTAGTTTCTGAAACATACTAAATCGACCTAGAAGCCAGACTTGTCAATTTCGGTAACATTTTGTCAGCTCTAAGGAAAACATAGACAGATAGAATGCAAACTAGCAGTCCGAACTGTTAAAGGGGTCATGTCAACTCTTTACTGTTGAAGCCTCCGAAACCAACAGGAACCATGAAATAACTAATGGAAACATGAAATAACCCCCAAGCTTGGATTCACTTGTGCATGTGGTGCCCTTTACTCCCGATGACACCTACTGGTCAATGTTGGCATTTCAAGGTGTAACATCCCTCTCAAGGAAAATACAAGAGGAAACGAACTAAATATATACATTTAGCTTTGAATCCAAAGAACCTAGAGGCATTATAGCTATGAGAAGCCTGCTGCAGCTATGCTAGGCTACTGAGAACCAGGTGTTCTTCTATCAGTGATGAGAACGCTTAATCATCCGATCATGTTGGGTAAAGCACTTGAATGCAACCAAGTCTGCACCCCGATGATCGATTGCCCCCGGGGGCTTGACTCAATTGAAAGACGGTCCACATAAGCTGTGTCTTTCATGTCATTGGCGACTTTTACAGTTCCGTTCACTATCTGACTTCTAATATTTACCTAGACTGTCTTGAAAAACGGAGGCCTAATACAGATTCAAGTTCAGTCAAAGATTCCCCTCACTTACCACACTCCCTTCACCCCAGAGAAGACATAAACCCAGCATTTGCTGAATCTAGCGGAAGGCCATCGTTTCTTTGTGGGAGCTAAGTATTCAATTCCTATCTATTTCATACGGGAGTATTTGACCTTTATGGGGTTCCCTGTTGTTCACAGAGGATGGAGCTAGAGGAACTCTGATTCTAGGAGGGGCTTGCTCTTCTCTTACTGGCTTCATTGCAGCTCAGGTACTGATCCCTCAAAATGGATGCCTGAGTGGAGGGGAGGGAAGAGCAAGTGCTTGATAGCTAGGCCCAAACCTGGGAAAAGGCTTACCTGGGCTTGGTGCACTTTGATCTGAATGTCTTGGAATTGCCCCTTGGGTCGTGTGGATTATCTGACCTCTTTCAAGAACATGAGCGTTTTTATCATCTCTGCCATCTCTTCTCTTTAGACGTCAGAGATCTTGGACCCGTTCTTGGAGCAGAGAATTGAGGAACTTCCTCCAGTCCACGGTGGCCCTCCGTATGTTTCTGCTAGTATCAGCGAGGTTCAATATGTCTCATGAATGCCTTTCGAGCCTGCTATCCTCTACAGCTGTCTCCAGGCCAGTATTCTCTATTGTAGCAGAACATCTCTCATCAATGTGTTCGCATCTCTCCTCAATCCGTGCAGCCATATTTTCGGCCAGCTTCTCTTCGTGTCTCCCATAAAGTCGACTTCAACAGGACTGGGCAAGTCTGAAAGGACCTCGGAGCCTCTCCAGTAAGCTGAAGACAGGCAGATCTTCCACTGTCTGCCCTTTCAGGTTCTGGAAACTGACCCGTGAACTCAGGTCTTTGGGCAGCAGCAGTATCTCGAACTGACACAGCTTCCCGGACCAAAGACCTAAGCCAAGCTCCACAGAGGGCGGCAGCCCCTCCATCGCACTGATCCACCCACAGAACTCTGCCCGGTTACCTAGGATCCACCAGCCACAACAAGCCTCGCGGTACACACCAACATTCCACCTGGAATCCAACGGCTAACTGCCATCCCCAATGGCTGCTGCATCTTGTCAGTGTTGGGGGAGGGGCTGCATCCGACGAGAGGTTCCTAAGGTAAATGTGATTCTACCCACTAGCGTCCCATGGGCCTTTGTTCTTCCCTCTTTCCTTTTGTTCAGATCTGTATGCACTGTAGCAACGGAGGGAAGTGTGTCCATTTTCAGTTGAATGTTTCACACGTCTTTAAACTTTCTAACAGTTCACAGTACACAGAGACCCACTAAGGGAAAGTATTGTTCCTGTAATATGGGCACACCCGCAATACATAGCCGTCGGTTGATTTCTGCTGAAACACCCGCATTCACGGGACATCTATCCATTTGTTTCAAGGGGGCTGAAATTCCTAGGAATGATACAATCCCCAATGTGCACTTTACTGCCTGTCTCTTTTGATCTTAGTACACTTTTGCGGAGCTACTTTTCCTTGTTATAGGCTTGTGCCATTTCTTCTCGACGTAGTGTAGAATATGGCATTCATTCATCCTGTTGGAAGACTTGCAAGTCTATATCACGGACTAGGAATCCATTGGATTCCAAATCGGCATTTGGGTTAGGTCACGATATGCTCATATGAATCAATATTTACGAATATAAATGCACGCCTCTGATTTCCGAATACAGGTGTGCTGAGTACATTCAAGCCGCGATACTGGGTCGATGCGTACTGAATGATCCTTGACATCACCTTGAGTAATTTCTTTTGAATATTCATGTTACCCTACCCTTTTTGTGTTGTTTGTTTTTTTGATTCTTTCTTGGTCTGCTTCTCGTTTGTTTTGCAAACACGTCAGGCCATGCATCTCTCCGTTTGCTTCCAACAGAGAGTCATATAAGCTGACTCCCTTAAGATAGTGCTTCCAATCCCCTATGATTTCCTGCTTCCCTCTCCCATCTTTAGGGTTTTGATGTCCTCCTTGCTTTCTTCTTGTTTCTTCTTTTCCACTCATGCTCTTCTTGCATTTCCAATAAGGGTTTTCTTCTTTCCATTTCATCTTGCTGCTTATCCCTTCAGGGGAGAATTCTCAACCTTTCTTTTAGGATAAGTTTCGAACTGCTGAATTCTTTTAAGATTTGCAGGTCTGTGGCATTCTCTAGCTCTGCTGTTATTAGAAATGGTGGTCATGTGGCATAGGCTACCCTAGATGGCAGCATTTTGCCATTCAAGCTATGGTCTATGTCCTGGCACTCCTCCCTGTCCTGCAATATTGCTGCTGAGATAGCAGCTGAAACCCCTCTGGAGGTTCTCTTGTGACTATGTTGCTTTCCTCCAGGCGCATTTTAAATCACTGGGATGCTCATGAACTTTGTTGATTTGGATCATACAGCTGCTGCTAAGTCTATTGGGATTCCACCTCTTTTGGACGCTGTGTACTTCCTGAATTCGCCTAGATGATTCTATCTTGGCTTTCAGCAAGTTTCAGTCTGATTTTTCTAACCATAACTTTTCATACATTGTTTGTTTCTTTATCTCTTGCTTTTCCATCTGGGACTCTTTCGAATTTTAGTCTTTCATGCCTGTCATAAACCAGGATTCAACAGTGATGTTTTCATTGGTTTGCACTTGCTTTCCTATGTGTGCTTCTGACCGAGGGATTTCTGTTCCCCTGTCTTCAAAGTCATTCACGCATCCCTCTGCAATATCTAGTCTGCTTAGGACGGAATGTTAGCCCTGATATTTTCTCATCCACTGAGTTTTCTGATATTATTTGGCTCGTCTTTAGGCTTTCTCTTCCCCTTTTCTGGTATTCTGCCTTTTGTGATTCTGAGACACTGTTGTTCTTCAGTGTTTCCCTCACCTCCATTTTCAATACTTGCTCTGGAGAGCGTTTTGCAGTCTAGTTGTCTGAAAGCTTATCTTTAGGTCCTTCAATCTCTTTGGAACTGAAAATGGTACTTCATTTTCCTTTTACTGTATTTCTTCATCTCTACTGGTCAGGTAATTTCGGGTATCTAATGTAGAATTCTATGGCTTGGTTAAGTGAAAACTTTAGACTCTTGGCTCTACACAATTGCATGGGATTTCTGTGAGGACAAATTTTCCTAGACATTGATGCCATGTCCTGTTCCTGTGTGTGTTGTCTGGTCTATCTCCAATTGCTGGTGTTGCCTTTGTTGTGATGAACCCCCCATACTATTTCGATTAGGATAACCTCATTTTGATTACGCTTATCTCACAAATCTGAAAGAGCACAGGACACTTCCTCTGGTGGAAATGGAGCTTCTAAAGGTTCTCAGCTCTGCATTCTACTCTATGTTATTTTGGAGTGTTTCCAGAAGAGCAGAGTGTGAGTGCGCTTGTGCTTTGTAGTGCCACGGGAATGTCCCACTGAAACCAGTTCTTCCAAGAGCTTCTCTGTCTTCAGAAACACCAGTGGAAGCATATCTATGGATGTCACACATCAGGGCCTGCTGGAATGATCCCGCAGCCCGAACTTGGTGTCCTCGCTGCCGAACCGTGCCGGTGCCATCCAAATTGTAGCATCCGCTTTTGAGCGATAAACTGAAGGAAATCCTTCCTGTTCTCACGCTGTGGTCTTGGACCACACTTCCTTGTCCTCTCATACTTGTGGTACGGGTGCACGAAGGCAACCACAGAGCTGTTGCACATCCTGTGCCTCAAACCAAACCATAATCACAGCCCAGGTTTTGAATGTAGCAGATCCTAAGGCTTTTCATTCTGAATTCAAACCCAAGGCCCCCTGGATCCCTCAGACCCGATGCACAATATCTCTGATTCAGCCCCACACATGCTCTATTGGCAAAATGCCAAATTGGTCTCTGGTCCTGCAGATGCACTGGGTGTGGCCATGGGACAGATCGATAATTTCAACTGCGTGCGCCAGGGTGGTTGCTTGCTCATTGGGGTCACAGGTCGGTTTGCTCTCTTGATAGGACCCACCACATCCCACAACGCACTCCAGATCCCTGGGACTCAGCATGTGCCATCATCCGTAGCCCTATCCCTCCCTGAACGCTGCCTCTGCTACCTCAAATTTGGCAGCTCGGAGCTTGGTCTCAGAATCAACTGTGGGGATATTTTGCACTGGATTCTTTGCGTTCTGTCAGCCAAGCATCTGCTGTGCACTCTTCTAACACTCAGCGCATCACCTTCAATCCCATGTCTCCTGTCCGCTTGAGAGTGTGCGTCCAAGTTAAAGAGAGTTTCACCTTTACTGCTCCATCAACAGGGCTCAGACCATGCACTGGTATCCATTCCCTGCTTTTCCTTCTCCTGCTTCCAGGTGTTCTGAGGCCTCATCCTGTCTTTGGAAGTAACAGGCCTCTCTTCGGCAAGTGTCCTGTGCCAAGGGCTGGGTGAGTGGATGTTTCCATTGCTGTGTTCATGGGAGCGAGTGAGCGCAGGTTGCACTGCTTCTCTGTCAACTGGGCATCGATGAATCAACACTTTCCAGATACATTTCACAGAAATGTGATTTTTTTTTATCTCTTTGTTTCTATACAGCCGTGGTGGGAGGGATTGTCCGAAGACTCCAGTTTTGACATTGTGTTGATATCTCATTTGCAGTCTCTAAAAATTTAATAGAATTTATATAAATGTTTTGGGAGTTATACGAAAATGAAGTTAGTTTCTGAAACATACTAAATCGACCTAGAAGCCAGACTTGTCAATTTCGGTAACATTTTGTCAGCTCTAAGGAAAACATAGACAGATAGAATGCAAACTAGCAGTCCGAACTGTTAAAGGGGTCATGTCAACTCTTTACTGTTGAAGCCTCCGAAACCAACAGGAACCATGAAATAACTAATGGAAACATGAAATAACCCCCAAGCTTGGATTCACTTGTGCATGTGGTGCCCTTTACTCCCGATGACACCTACTGGTCAATGTTGGCATTTCAAGGTGTAACATCCCTCTCAAGGAAAATACAAGAGGAAACGAACTAAATATATACATTTAGCTTTGAATCCAAAGAACCTAGAGGCATTATAGCTATGAGAACCCTGCTGCAGCTATGCTAGGCTACTGAGAACCAGGTGTTCTTCTATCAGTGATGAGAACGCTTAATCATCCGATCATGTTGGGTAAAGCACTTGAATGCAACCAAGTCTGCACCCCCATGATCAATTGCCCCCGGGGGCTTGACTCAATTGAAAGACGGTCCACATAAGCTGTGTCTTTCATGTCATTGGCGACTTTTACAGTTCCGTTCACTATCTGACTTCTAATATTTACCTAGACTGTCTTGAAAAATGGAGGCCTAATACAGATTCAAGTTCAGTCAAAGATTCCCCTCACTTACCACACTCCCTTCAGCCCAGAGAAGACATGAACCCAGCATTTGCTGAATCTAGCGGAAGGCCATCGTTTCTTTGTGGGAGCTAAGTATTCAATTCCTATCTATTTCATACGGGAGTATTTGACCTTTATGGGGTTCCCTGTTGTTCACAGAGGATGGAGCTAGAGGAACTCTGATTCTAGGAGGGGCTTGCTCTTCTCTTACTGGCTTCATTGCAGCTCAGGTACTGATCCCTCAAAATGGATGCCTGAGTGGAGGGGAGGGAAGAGCAAGTGCTTGATAGCTAGGCCCAAACCTGGGAAAAGGCTTACCTGGGCTTGGTGCACTTTGATCTGAATGGCTTGGAATTGCCCCTTGGGTCGTGTGGATTATCTGACCTCTTTCAAGAACATGAGCGTTTTTATCATCTCTGCCATCTCTTCTCTTTAGACGTCAGAGATCTTGGACCCGTTCTTGGAGCAGAGAATTGAGGAACTTCCTCCAGTCCACGGTGGCCCTCCGTATGTTTCTGCTAGTATCAGCGAGGTTCAATATGTCTCATGAATGCCTTTCGAGCCTGCTATCCTCTACAGCTGTCTCCAGGCCAGTATTCTCTATTGTAGCAGAACATCTCTCATCAATGTGTTCGCATCTCTCCTCAATCCGTGCAGCCATATTTTCGGCCAGCTTCTCTTCGTGTCTCCCATAAAGTCGACTTCAACAGGACTGGGCAAGTCTGAAAGGACCTCGGAGCCTCTCCAGTAAGCTGAAGACAGGCAGATCTTCCACTGTCTGCCCTTTCAGGTTCTGGAAACTGACCCGTGAACTCAGGTCTTTGGGCAGCAGCAGTATCTCGAACTGACACAGCTTCCCGGACCAAAGACCTAAGCCAAGCTCCACAGAGGGCGGCAGCCCCTCCATCGCACTGATCCACCCACAGAACTCTGCCCGGTTACCTAGGATCCACCAGCCACAACAAGCCTCGCGGTACACACCAACATTCCACCTGGAATCCAACCGCTAACTGCCATCCCCAATGGCTGCTGCATCTTGTCAGTATTGGGGGAGGGGCTGCATCCGACGAGAGGTTCCTAAGGTAAATGTGATTCTACCCACTAGCGTCCCATGGGCCTTTGTTCTTCCCTCTTTCCTTTTGTTCAGATCTGTATGCACTGTAGCAACGGAGGGAAGTGTGTCCATTTTCAGTTGAATGTTTCACACGTCTTTAAACTTTCTAACAGTTCACAGTACACAGAGACCCACTAAGGGAAAGTATTGTTCCTGTAATATGGGCACACCCGCAATACATAGCCGTCGGTTGATTTCTGCTGAAACACCCGCATTCACGGGACATCTATCCATTTGTTTCAAGGGGGCTGAAATTCCTAGGAATGATACAATCCCCAATGTGCACTTTACTGCCTGTCTCTTTTGATCTTAGTACACTTTTGCGGAGCTACTTTTCCTTGTTATAGGCTTGTGCCATTTCTTCTCGACGTAGTGTAGAATATGGCATTCATTCATCCTGTTGGAAGACTTGCAAGTCTATATCACGGACTAGGAATCCATTGGATTCCAAATCGGCATTTGGGTTAGGTCACGATATGCTCATATGAATCAATATTTACGAATATAAATGCACGCCTCTGATTTCCGAATACAGGTGTGCTGAGTACATTCAAGCCGCGATACTGGGTCGATGCGTACTGAATGATCCTTGACATCACCTTGAGTAATTTCTTTTGAATATTCATGTTACCCTACCCTTTTTGTGTTGTTTGTTTTTTTGATTCTTTCTTGGTCTGCTTCTCGTTTGTTTTGCAAACACGTCAGGCCATGCATCTCTCCGTTTGCTTCCAACAGAGAGTCATATAAGCTGACTCCCTTAAGATAGTGCTTCCAATCCCCTATGATTTCCTGCTTCCCTCTCCCATCTTTAGGGTTTTGATGTCCTCCTTGCTTTCTTCTTGTTTCTTCTTTTCCACTCATGCTCTTCTTGCATTTCCAATAAGGGTTTTCTTCTTTCCATTTCATCTTGCTGCTTATCCCTTCAGGGGAGAATTCTCAACCTTTCTTTTAGGATAAGTTTCGAACTGCTGAATTCTTTTAAGATTTGCAGGTCTGTGGCATTCTCTAGCTCTGCTGTTATTAGAAATGGTGGTCATGTGGCATAGGCTACCCTAGATGGCAGCATTTTGCCATTCAAGCTATGGTCTATGTCCTGGCACTCCTCCCTGTCCTGCAATATTGCTGCTGAGATAGCAGCTGAAACCCCTCTGGAGGTTCTCTTGTGACTATGTTGCTTTCCTCCAGGCGCATTTTAAATCACTGGGATGCTCATGAACTTTGTTGATTTGGATCATACAGCTGCTGCTAAGTCTATTGGGATTCCACCTCTTTTGGACGCTGTGTACTTCCTGAATTCGCCTAGATGATTCTATCTTGGCTTTCAGCAAGTTTCAGTCTGATTTTTCTACACATAACTTTTCATACATTGTTTGTTTCTTTATCTCTTGCTTTTCCATCTGGGACTCTTTCGAATTTTAGTCTTTCATGCCTGTCATAAACCAGGATTCAACAGTGATGTTTTCATTGGTTTGCACTTGCTTTCCTATGTGTGCTTCTGACCGAGGGATTTCTGTTCCCCTGTCTTCAAAGTCATTCACGCATCCCTCTGCAATATCTAGTCTGCTTAGGACGGAATGTTAGCCCTGATATTTTCTCATCCACTGAGTTTTCTGATATTATTTGGCTCGTCTTTAGGCTTTCTCTTCCCCTTTTCTGGTATTCTGCCTTTTGTGATTCTGAGACACTGTTGTTCTTCAGTGTTTCCCTCACCTCCATTTTCAATACTTGCTCTGGAGAGCGTTTTGCAGTCTAGTTGTCTGAAAGCTTATCTTTAGGGCCTTCAATCTCTTTGGAACTGAAAATGGTACTTCATTTTCCTTTTACTGTATTTCTTCATCTCTACTGGTCAGGTAATTTCGGGTATCTAATGTAGAATTCTATGGCTTGGTTAAGTGAAAACTTTAGACTCTTGGCTCTACACAATTGCATGGGATTTCTGTGAGGACAAATTTTCCTAGACATTGATGCCATGTCCTGTTCCTGTGTGTGTTGTCTGGTCTATCTCCAATTGCTGGTGTTGCCTTTGTTGTGATGAACCCCCCATACTATTTCGATTAGGATAACCTCATTTTGATTACGCTTATCTCAGAAATCTGAAAGAGCACAGGACACTTCCTCTGGTGGAAATGGAGCTTCTAAAGGTTCTCAGCTCTGCATTCTACTCTATGTTATTTTGGAGTGTTTCCAGAAGAGCAGAGTGTGAGTGCGCTTGTGCTTTGTAGTGCCACGGGAATGTCCCACTGAAACCAGTTCTTCCAAGAGCTTCTCTGTCTTCAGAAACACCAGTGGAAGCATATCTATGGATGTCACACATCAGGGCCTGCTGGAATGATCCCGCAGCCCGAACTTGGTGTCCTCGCTGCCGAACCGTGCCGGTGCCATCCAAAATGTAGCATCCGCTTTTGAGCGATAAACTGAAGGAAATCCTTCCTGTTCTCACGCTGTGGTTTTGGACCACACTTCCTTGTCCTCTCATACTTTTGGTACGGGTGCACGAAAGCAACCACAGAGCTGTTGCACATCCTGTGCCTCAAACCAAACCATAATCACAGCCCAGGTTTTGAATGTAGCAGATCCTAAGGCTTTTCATTCTGAATTCAAACCCAAGGCCCCCTGGATCCCTCAGACCCGATGCACAATATCTCTGATTCAGCCCCACACATGCTCTATTGGCAAAATGCCAAATTGGTCTCTGGTCCTGCAGATGCACTGGGTGTGGCCATGGGACAGATCGATAATTTCAACTGCGTGCGCCAGGGTGGTTGCTTGCTCATTGGGGTCACAGGTCGGTTTGCTCTCTTGATAGGACCCACCACATCCCACAACGCACTCCAGATCCCTGAGACTCAGCGTGTGCCATCATCCGTAGCCCTATCCCTCCCTGAACGCTGCCTCTGCTACCTCAAATTTGGCAGCTCGGAGCTTGGTCTCAGAATCAACTGTGGGGATATTTTGCACTGGATTCTTTGCGTTCTGTCAGCCAAGCATCTGCTGTGCACTCTTCTAACACTCAGCGCATCACCTTCAATCCCATGTCTCCTGTCCGCTTGAGAGTGTGCGTCCAAGTTAAAGAGAGTTTCACCTTTACTGCTCCATCAACAGGGCTCAGACCATGCACTGGTATCCATTCCCTGCTTTTCCTTCTCCTGCTTCCAGGTGTTCTGAGGCCTCATCCTGTCTTTGGAAGTAACAGGCCTCTCTTCGGCAAGTGTCCTGTGCCAAGGGCTGGGTGAGTGGATGTTTCCATTGCTGTGTTCATGGGAGCGAGTGAGCGCAGGTTGCACTGCTTCTCTGTCAACTGGGCATCGATGAATCAACACTTTCCAGATACATTTCACAGAAATGTGATTTTTTTTTATCTCTTTGTTTCTATACAGCCGTGGTGGGAGGGATTGTCCGAAGACTCCAGTTTTGACATTGTGTTGATATCTCATTTGCAGTCTCTAAAAATTTAATAGAATTTATATAAATGTTTTGGGAGTTATACGAAAATGAAGTTAGTTTCTGAAACATACTAAATCGACCTAGAAGCCAGACTTGTCAATTTCGGTAACATTTTGTCAGCTCTAAGGAAAACATAGACAGATAGAATGCAAACTAGCAGTCCGAACTGTTAAAGGGGTCATGTCAACTCTTTACTGTTGAAGCCTCCGAAACCAACAGGAACCATGAAATAACTAATGGAAACATGAAATAACCCCCAAGCTTGGATTCACTTGTGCATGTGGTGCCCTTTACTCCCGATGACACCTACTGGTCAATGTTGGCATTTCAAGGTGTAACATCCCTCTCAAGGAAAATACAAGAGGAAACGAACTAAATATATACATTTAGCTTTGAATCCAAAGAACCTAGAGGCATTATAGCTATGAGAAGCCTGCTGCAGCTATGCTAGGCTACTGAGAACCAGGTGTTCTTCTATCAGTGATGAGAACGCTTAATCATCCGATCATGTTGGGTAAAGCACTTGAATGCAACCAAGTCTGCACCCCCATGATCGATTGCCCCCGGGGGCTTGACTCAATTGAAAGACGGTCCACATAAGCTGTGTCTTTCATGTCATTGGCGACTTTTACAGTTCCGTTCACTATCTGACTTCTAATATTTACCTAGACTGTCTTGAAAAACGGAGGCCTAATACAGATTCAAGTTCAGTCAAAGATTCCCCTCACTTACCACACTCCCTTCACCCCAGAGAAGACATAAACCCAGCATTTGCTGAATCTAGCGGAAGGCCATCGTTTCTTTGTGGGAGCTAAGTATTCAATTCCTATCTATTTCATACGGGAGTATTTGACCTTTATGGGGTTCCCTGTTGTTCACAGAGGATGGAGCTAGAGGAACTCTGATTCTAGGAGGGGCTTGCTCTTCTCTTACTGGCTTCATTGCAGCTCAGGTACTGATCCCTCAAAATGGATGCCTGAGTGGAGGGGAGGGAAGAGCAAGTGCTTGATAGCTAGGCCCAAACCTGGGAAAAGGCTTACCTGGGCTTGGTGCACTTTGATCTGAATGTCTTGGAATTGCCCCTTGGGTCGTGTGGATTATCTGACCTCTTTCAAGAACATGAGCGTTTTTATCATCTCTGCCATCTCTTCTCTTTAGACGTCAGAGATCTTGGACCCGTTCTTGGAGCAGAGAATTGAGGAACTTCCTCCAGTCCACGGTGGCCCTCCGTATGTTTCTGCTAGTATCAGCGAGGTTCAATATGTCTCATGAATGCCTTTCGAGCCTGCTATCCTCTACAGCTGTCTCCAGGCCAGTATTCTCTATTGTAGCAGAACATCTCTCATCAATGTGTTCGCATCTCTCCTCAATCCGTGCAGCCATATTTTCGGCCAGCTTCTCTTCGTGTCTCCCATAAAGTCGACTTCAACAGGACTGGGCAAGTCTGAGAGGACCTCGGAGCCTCTCCAGTAAGCTGAAGACAGGCAGATCTTCCACTGTCTGCCCTTTCAGGTTCTGGAAACTGACCCGTGAACTCAGGTCTTTGGGCAGCAGCAGTATCTCGAACTGACACAGCTTCCCGGACCAAAGACCTAAGCCAAGCTCCACAGAGGGCGGCAGCCCCTCCATCGCACTGATCCACCCACAGAACTCTGCCCGGTTACCTAGGATCCACCAGCCACAACAAGCCTCGCGGTACACACCAACATTCCACCTGGAATCCAACCGCTAACTGCCATCCCCAATGGCTGCTGCATCTTGTCAGTGTTGGGGGAGGGGCTGCATCCGACGAGAGGTTCCTAAGGTAAATGTGATTCTACCCACTAGCGTCCCATGGGCCTTTGTTCTTCCCTCTTTCCTTTTGTTCAGATCTGTATGCACTGTAGCAACGGAGGGAAGTGTGTCCATTTTCAGTTGAATGTTTCACACGTCTTTAAACTTTCTAACAGTTCACAGTACACAGAGACCCACTAAGGGAAAGTATTGTTCCTGTAATATGGGCACACCCGCAATACATAGCCGTCGGTTGATTTCTGCTGAAACACCCGCATTCACGGGACATCTATCCATTTGTTTCAAGGGGGCTGAAATTCCTAGGAATGATACAATCCCCAATGTGCACTTTACTGCCTGTCTCTTTTGATCTTAGTACACTTTTGCGGAGCTACTTTTCCTTGTTATAGGCTTGTGCCATTTCTTCTCGACGTAGTGTAGAATATGGCATTCATTCATCCTGTTGGAAGACTTGCAAGTCTATATCACGGACTAGGAATCCATTGGATTCCAAATCGGCATTTGGGTTAGGTCACGATATGCTCATATGAATCAATATTTACGAATATAAATGCACGCCTCTGATTTCCGAATACAGGTGTGCTGAGTACATTCAAGCCGCGATACTGGGTCGATGCGTACTGAATGATCCTTGACATCACCTTGAGTAATTTCTTTTGAATATTCATGTTACCCTACCCTTTTTGTGTTGTTTGTTTGTTTGATTCTTTCTTGGTCTGCTTCTCGTTTGTTTTGCAAACACGTCAGGCCATGCATCTCTCCGTTTGCTTCCAACAGAGAGTCATATAAGCTGACTCCCTTAAGATAGTGCTTCCAATCCCCTATGATTTCCTGCTTCCCTCTCCCATCTTTAGGGTTTTGATGTCCTCCTTGCTTTCTTCTTGTTTCTTCTTTTCCACTCATGCTCTTCTTGCATTTCCAATAAGGGTTTTCTTCTTTCCATTTCATCTTGCTGCTTATCCCTTCAGGGGAGAATTCTCAACCTTTCTTTTAGGATAAGTTTCGAACTGCTGAATTCTTTTAAGATTTGCAGGTCTGTGGCATTCTCTAGCTCTGCTGTTATTAGAAATGGTGGTCATGTGGCATAGGCTACCCTAGATGGCAGCATTTTGCCATTCAAGCTATGGTCTATGTCCTGGCACTCCTCCCTGTCCTGCAATATTGCTGCTGAGATAGCAGCTGAAACCCCTCTGGAGGTTCTCTTGTGACTATGTTGCTTTCCTCCAGGCGCATTTTAAATCACTGGGATGCTCATGAACTTTGTTGATTTGGATCATACAGCTGCTGCTAAGTCTATTGGGATTCCACCTCTTTTGGACGCTGTGTACTTCCTGAATTCGCCTAGATGATTCTATCTTGGCTTTCAGCAAGTTTCAGTCTGATTTTTCTACACATAACTTTTCATACATTGTTTGTTTCTTTATCTCTTGCTTTTCCATCTGGGACTCTTTCGAATTTTAGTCTTTCATGCCTGTCATAAACCAGGATTCAACAGTGATGTTTTCATTGGTTTGCACTTGCTTTCCTATGTGTGCTTCTGACCGAGGGATTTCTGTTCCCCTGTCTTCAAAGTCATTCACGCATCCCTCTGCAATATCTAGTCTGCTTAGGACGGAATGTTAGCCCTGATATTTTCTCATCCACTGAGTTTTCTGATATTATTTGGCTCGTCTTTAGGCTTTCTCTTCCCCTTTTCTGGTATTCTGCCTTTTGTGATTCTGAGACACTGTTGTTCTTCAGTGTTTCCCTCACCTCCATTTTCAATACTTGCTCTGGAGAGCGTTTTGCAGTCTAGTTGTCTGAAAGCTTATCTTTAGGGCCTTCAATCTCTTTGGAACTGAAAATGGTACTTCATTTTCCTTTTACTGTATTTCTTCATCTCTACTGGTCAGGTAATTTCGGGTATCTAATGTAGAATTCTATGGCTTGGTTAAGTGAAAACTTTAGACTCTTGGCTCTACACAATTGCATGGGATTTCTGTGAGGACAAATTTTCCTAGACATTGATGCCATGTCCTGTTCCTGTGTGTGTTGTCTGGTCTATCTCCAATTGCTGGTGTTGCCTTTGTTGTGATGAACCCCCCATACTATTTCGATTAGGATAACCTCATTTTGATTACGCTTATCTCAGAAATCTGAAAGAGCACAGGACACTTCCTCTGGTGGAAATGGAGCTTCTAAAGGTTCTCAGCTCTGCATTCTACTCTATGTTATTTTGGAGTGTTTCCAGAAGAGCAGAGTGTGAGTGCGCTTGTGCTTTGTAGTGCCACGGGAATGTCCCACTGAAACCAGTTCTTCCAAGAGCTTCTCTGTCTACAGAAACACCAGTGGAAGCATATCTATGGATGTCACACATCAGGGCCTGCTGGAATGATCCCGCAGCCCGAACTTGGTGTCCTCGCTGCCGAACCGTGCCGGTGCCATCCAAAATGTAGCATCCGCTTTTGAGCGATAAACTGAAGGAAATCCTTCCTCTTCTCACGCTGTGGTCTTGGACCACACTTCCTTGTCCTCTCATACTTGTGGTACGGGTGCACGAAGGCAACCACAGAGCTGTTGCACATCCTGTGCCTCAAACCAAACCATAATCACAGCCCAGGTTTTGAATGTAGCAGATCCTAAGGCTTTTCATTCTGAATTCAAACCCAAGGCCCCCTGGATCCCTCAGACCCGATGCACAATATCTCTGATTCAGCCCCACACATGCTCTATTGGCAAAATGCCAAATTGGTCTCTGGTCCTGCAGATGCACTGGGTGTGGCCATGGGACAGATCGATAATTTCAACTGCGTGCGCCAGGGTGGTTGCTTGCTCATTGGGGTCACAGGTCGGTTTGCTCTCTTGATAGGACCCACCACATCCCACAACGCACTCCAGATCCCTGAGACTCAGCGTGTGCCATCATCCGTAGCCCTATCCCTCCCTGAACGCTGCCTCTGCTACCTCAAATTTGGCAGCTCGGAGCTTGGTCTCAGAATCAACTGTGGGGATATTTTGCACTGGATTCTTTGCGTTCTGTCAGCCAAGCATCTGCTGTGCACTCTTCTAACACTCAGCGCATCACCTTCAATCCCATGTCTCCTGTCCGCTTGAGAGTGTGCGTCCAAGTTAAAGAGAGTTTCACCTTTACTGCTCCATCAACAGGGCTCAGACCATGCACTGGTATCCATTCCCTGCTTTTCCTTCTCCTGCTTCCAGGTGTTCTGAGGCCTCATCCTGTCTTTGGAAGTAACAGGCCTCTCTTCGGCAAGTGTCCTGTGCCAAGGGCTGGGTGAGTGGATGTTTCCATTGCTGTGTTCATGGGAGCGAGTGAGCGCAGGTTGCACTGCTTCTCTGTCAACTGGGCATCGATGAATCAACACTTTCCAGATACATTTCACAGAAATGTGATTTTTTTTTATCTCTTTGTTTCTATACAGCCGTGGTGGGAGGGATTGTCCGAAGACTCCAGTTTTGACATTGTGTTGATATCTCATTTGCAGTCTCTAAAAATTTAATAGAATTTATATAAATGTTTTGGGAGTTATACGAAAATGAAGTTAGTTTCTGAAACATACTAAATCGACCTAGAAGCCAGACTTGTCAATTTCGGTAACATTTTGTCAGCTCTAAGGAAAACATAGACAGATAGAATGCAAACTAGCAGTCCGAACTGTTAAAGGGGTCATGTCAACTCTTTACTGTTGAAGCCTCCGAAACCAACAGGAACCATGAAATAACTAATGGAAACATGAAATAACCCCCAAGCTTGGATTCACTTGTGCATGTGGTGCCCTTTACTCCCGATGACACCTACTGGTCAATGTTGGCATTTCAAGGTGTAACATCCCTCTCAAGGAAAATACAAGAGGAAACGAACTAAATATATACATTTAGCTTTGAATCCAAAGAACCTAGAGGCATTATAGCTATGAGAACCCTGCTGCAGCTATGCTAGGCTACTGAGAACCAGGTGTTCTTCTATCAGTGATGAGAACGCTTAATCATCCGATCATGTTGGGTAAAGCACTTGAATGCAACCAAGTCTGCACCCCCATGATCGATTGCCCCCGGGGGCTTGACTCAATTGAAAGACGGTCCACATAAGCTGTGTCTTTCATGTCATTGGCGACTTTTACAGTTCCGTTCACTATCTGACTTCTAATATTTACCTAGACTGTCTTGAAAAACGGAGGCCTAATACAGATTCAAGTTCAGTCAAAGATTCCCCTCACTTACCACACTCCCTTCACCCCAGAGAAGACATGAACCCAGCATTTGCTGAATCTAGCGGAAGGCCATCGTTTCTTTGTGGGAGCTAAGTATTCAATTCCTATCTATTTCATACGGGAGTATTTGACCTTTATGGGGTTCCCTGTTGTTCACAGAGGATGGAGCTAGAGGAACTCTGATTCTAGGAGGGGCTTGCTCTTCTCTTACTGGCTTCATTGCAGCTCAGGTACTGATCCCTCAAAATGGATGCCTGAGTGGAGGGGAGGGAAGAGCAAGTGCTTGATAGCTAGGCCCAAACCTGGGAAAAGGCTTACCTGGGCTTGGTGCACTTTGATCTGAATGGCTTGGAATTGCCCCTTGGGTCGTGTGGATTATCTGACCTCTTTCAAGAACATGAGCGTTTTTATCATCTCTGCCATCTCTTCTCTTTACACGTCAGAGATCTTGGACCCGTTCTTGGAGCAGAGAATTGAGGAACTTCCTCCAGTCCACGGTGGCCCTCCGTATGTTTCTGCTAGTATCAGCGAGGTTCAATATGTCTCATGAATGCCTTTCGAGCCTGCTATCCTCTACAGCTGTCTCCAGGCCAGTATTCTCTATTGTAGCAGAACATCTCTCATCAATGTGTTCGCATCTCTCCTCAATCCGTGCAGCCATATTTTCGGCCAGCTTCTCTTCGTGTCTCCCATAAAGTCGACTTCAACAGGACTGGGCAAGTCTGAGAGGACCTCGGAGCCTCTCCAGTAAGCTGAAGACAGGCAGATCTTCCACTGTCTGCCCTTTCAGGTTCTGGAAACTGACCCGTGAACTCAGGTCTTTGGGCAGCAGCAGTATCTCGAACTGACACAGCTTCCCGGACCAAAGACCTAAGCCAAGCTCCACAGAGGGCGGCAGCCCCGCCATCGCACTGATCCACCCACAGAACTCTGCCCGGTTACCTAAGATCCACCAGCCACAACAAGCCTCGCGGTACACACCAACATTCCACCTGGAATCCAACCGCTAACTGCCATCCCCAATGGCTGCTGCATCTTGTCAGTGTTGGGGGAGGGGCTGCATCCGACGAGAGGTTCCTAAGGTAAATGTGATTCTACCCACTAGCGTCCCATGGGCCTTTGTTCTTCCCTCTTTCCTTTTGTTCAGATCTGTATGCACTGTGCAACGGAGGGAAGTGTGTCCATTTTCAGTTGAATGTTTCACACGTCTTTAAACTTTCTAACAGTTCACAGTACACAGAGACCCACTAAGGGAAAGTATTGTTCCTGTAATATGGGCACACCCGCAATACATAGCCGTCGGTTGATTTCTGCTGAAACACCCGCATTCACGGGACATCTATCCATTTGTTTCAAGGGGGCTGAAATTCCTAGGAATGATACAATCCCCAATGTGCACTTTACTGCCTGTCTCTTTTGATCTTAGTACACTTTTGCGGAGCTACTTTTCCTTGTTATAGGCTTGTGCCATTTCTTCTCGACGTAGTGTAGAATATGGCATTCATTCATCCTGTTGGAAGACTTGCAAGTCTATATCACGGACTAGGAATCCATTGGATTCCAAATCGGCATTTGGGTTAGGTCACGATATGCTCATATGAATCAATATTTACGAATATAAATGCACGCCTCTGATTTCCGAATACAGGTGTGCTGAGTACATTCAAGCCGCGATACTGGGTCGATGCGTACTGAATGATCCTTGACATCACCTTGAGTAATTTCTTTTGAATATTCATGTTACCCTACCCTTTTTGTGTTGTTTGTTTGTTTGATTCTTTCTTGGTCTGCTTCTCGTTTGTTTTGCAAACACGTCAGGCCATGCATCTCTCCGTTTGCTTCCAACAGAGAGTCATATAAGCTGACTCCCTTAAGATAGTGCTTCCAATCCCCTATGATTTCCTGCTTCCCTCTCCCATCTTTAGGGTTTTGATGTCCTCCTTGCTTTCTTCTTGTTTCTTCTTTTCCACTCATGCTCTTCTTGCATTTCCAATAAGGGTTTTCTTCTTTCCATTTCATCTTGCTGCTTATCCCTTCAGGGGAGAATTCTCAACCTTTCTTTTAGGATAAGTTTCGAACTGCTGAATTCTTTTAAGATTTGCAGGTCTGTGGCATTCTCTAGCTCTGCTGTTATTAGAAATGGTGGTCATGTGGCATAGGCTACCCTAGATGGCAGCATTTTGCCATTCAAGCTATGGTCTATGTCCTGGCACTCCTCCCTGTCCTGCAATATTGCTGCTGAGATAGCAGCTGAAACCCCTCTGGAGGTTCTCTTGTGACTATGTTGCTTTCCTCCAGGCGCATTTTAAATCACTGGGATGCTCATGAACTTTGTTGATTTGGATCATACAGCTGCTGCTAAGTCTATTGGGATTCCACCTCTTTTGGACGCTGTGTACTTCCTGAATTCGCCTAGATGATTCTATCTTGGCTTTCAGCAAGTTTCAGTCTGATTTTTCTACACATAACTTTTCATACATTGTTTGTTTCTTTATCTCTTGCTTTTCCATCTGGGACTCTTTCGAATTTTAGTCTTTCATGCCTGTCATAAACCAGGATTCAACAGTGATGTTTTCATTGGTTTGCACTTGCTTTCCTATGTGTGCTTCTGACCGAGGGATTTCTGTTCCCCTGTCTTCAAAGTCATTCACGCATCCCTCTGCAATATCTAGTCTGCTTAGGACGGAATGTTAGCCCTGATATTTTCTCATCCACTGAGTTTTCTGATATTATTTGGCTCGTCTTTAGGCTTTCTCTTCCCCTTTTCTGGTATTCTGCCTTTTGTGATTCTGAGACACTGTTGTTCTTCAGTGTTTCCCTCACCTCCATTTTCAATACTTGCTCTGGAGAGCGTTTTGCAGTCTAGTTGTCTGAAAGCTTATCTTTAGGGCCTTCAATCTCTTTGGAACTGAAAATGGTACTTCATTTTCCTTTTACTGTATTTCTTCATCTCTACTGGTCAGGTAATTTCGGGTATCTAATGTAGAATTCTATGGCTTGGTTAAGTGAAAACTTTAGACTCTTGGCTCTACACAATTGCATGGGATTTCTGTGAGGACAAATTTTCCTAGACATTGATGCCATGTCCTGTTCCTGTGTGTGTTGTCTGGTCTATCTCCAATTGCTGGTGTTGCCTTTGTTGTGATGAACCCCCCATACTATTTCGATTAGGATAACCTCATTTTGATTACGCTTATCTCACAAATCTGAAAGAGCACAGGACACTTCCTCTGGTGGAAATGGAGCTTCTAAAGGTTCTCAGCTCTGCATTCTACTCTATGTTATTTTGGAGTGTTTCCAGAAGAGCAGAGTGTGAGTGCGCTTGTGCTTTGTAGTGCCACGGGAATGTCCCACTGAAACCAGTTCTTCCAAGAGCTTCTCTGTCTTCAGAAACACCAGTGGAAGCATATCTATGGATGTCACACATCAGGGCCTGCTGGAATGATCCCGCAGCCCGAACTTGGTGTCCTCGCTGCCGAACCGTGCCGGTGCCATCCAAAATGTAGCATCCGCTTTTGAGCGATAAACTGAAGGAAATCCTTCCTGTTCTCACGCTGTGGTCTTGGACCACACTTCCTTGTCCTCTCATACTTGTGGTACGGGTGCACGAAGGCAACCACAGAGCTGTTGCACATCCTGTGCCTCAAACCAAACCATAATCACAGCCCAGGTTTTGAATGTAGCAGATCCTAAGGCTTTTCATTCTGAATTCAAACCCAAGGCCCCCTGGATCCCTCAGACCCGATGCACAATATCTCTGATTCAGCCCCACACATGCTCTATTGGCAAAATGCCAAATTGGTCTCTGGTCCTGCAGATGCACTGGGTGTGGCCATGGGACAGATCGATAATTTCAACTGCGTGCGCCAGGGTGGTTGCTTGCTCATTGGGGTCACAGGTCGGTTTGCTCTCTTGATAGGACCCACCACATCCCACAACGCACTCCAGATCCCTGAGACTCAGCGTGTGCCATCATCCGTAGCCCTATCCCTCCCTGAACGCTGCCTCTGCTACCTCAAATTTGGCAGCTCGGAGCTTGGTCTCAGAATCAACTGTGGGGATATTTTGCACTGGATTCTTTGGGTTCTGTCAGCCAAGCATCTGCTGTGCACTCTTCTAACACTCAGCGCATCACCTTCAATCCCATGTCTCCTGTCCGCTTGAGAGTGTGCGTCCAAGTTAAAGAGAGTTTCACCTTTACTGCTCCATCAACAGGGCTCAGACCATGCACTGGTATCCATTCCCTGCTTTTCCTTCTCCTGCTTCCAGGTGTTCTGAGGCCTCATCCTGTCTTTGGAAGTAAGAGGCCTCTCTTCGGCAAGTGTCCTGTGCCAAGGGCTGGGTGAGTGGATGTTTCCATTGCTGTGTTCATGGGAGCGAGTGAGCGCAGGTTGCACTGCTTCTCTGTCAACTGGGCATCGATGAATCAACACTTTCCAGATACATTTCACAGAAATGTGATTTTTTTTTATCTCTTTGTTTCTATACAGCCGTGGTGGGAGGGATTGTCCGAAGACTCCAGTTTTGACATTGTGTTGATATCTCATTTGCAGTCTCTAAAAATTTAATAGAATTTATATAAATGTTTTGGGAGTTATACGAAAATGAAGTTAGTTTCTGAAACATACTAAATCGACCTAGAAGCCAGACTTGTCAATTTCGGTAACATTTTGTCAGCTCTAAGGAAAACATAGACAGATAGAATGCAAACTAGCAGTCCGAACTGTTAAAGGGGTCATGTCAACTCTTTACTGTTGAAGCCTCCGAAACCAACAGGAACCATGAAATAACTAATGGAAACATGAAATAACCCCCAAGCTTGGATTCACTTGTGCATGTGGTGCCCTTTACTCCCGATGACACCTACTGGTCAATGTTGGCATTTCAAGGTGTAACATCCCTCTCAAGGAAAATACAAGAGGAAACGAACTAAATATATACATTTAGCTTTGAATCCAAAGAACCTAGAGGCATTATAGCTATGAGAAGCCTGCTGCAGCTATGCTAGGCTACTGAGAACCAGGTGTTCTTCTATCAGTGATGAGAACGCTTAATCATCCGATCATGTTGGGTAAAGCACTTGAATGCAACCAAGTCTGCACCCCCATGATCAATTGCCCCCGGGGGCTTGACTCAATTGAAAGACGGTCCACATAAGCTGTGTCTTTCATGTCATTGGCGACTTTTACAGTTCCGTTCACTATCTGACTTCTAATATTTACCTAGACTGTCTTGAAAAATGGAGGCCTAATACAGATTCAAGTTCAGTCAAAGATTCCCCTCACTTACCACACTCCCTTCAGCCCAGAGAAGACATGAACCCAGCATTTGCTGAATCTAGCGGAAGGCCATCGTTTCTTTGTGGGAGCTAAGTATTCAATTCCTATCTATTTCATACGGGAGTATTTGACCTTTATGGGGTTCCCTGTTGTTCACAGAGGATGGAGCTAGGGGAACTCTGATTCTAGGAGGGGCTTGCTCTTCTCTTACTGGCTTCATTGCAGCTCAGGTACTGATCCCTCAAAATGGATGCCTGAGTGGAGGGGAGGGAAGAGCAAGTGCTTGATAGCTAGGCCCAAACCTGGGAAATGGCTTACCTGGGCTTGGTGCACTTTGATCTGAATGGCTTGGAATTGCCCCTTGGGTCGTGTGGATTATCTGACCTCTTTCAAGAACATGAGCGTTTTTATCATCTCTGCCATCTCTTCTCTTTAGACGTCAGAGATCTTGGACCCGTTCTTGGAGCAGAGAATTGAGGAACTTCCTCCAGTCCACGGTGGCCCTCCGTATGTTTCTGCTAGTATCAGCGAGGTTCAATATGTCTCATGAATGCCTTTCGAGCCTGCTATCCTCTACAGCTGTCTCCAGGCCTGTATTCTCTATTGTAGCAGAACATCTCTCATCAATGTGTTCGCATCTCTCCTCAATCCGTGCAGCCATATTTTCGGCCAGCTTCTCTTCGTGTCTCCCATAAAGTCGACTTCAACAGGACTGGGCAAGTCTGAAAGGACCTCGGAGCCTCTCCAGTAAGCTGAAGACAGGCAGATCTTCCACTGTCTGCCCTTTCAGGTTCTGGAAACTGACCCGTGAACTCAGGTCTTTGGGCAGCAGCAGTATCTCGAACTGACACAGCTTCCCGGACCAAAGACCTAAGCCAAGCTCCACAGAGGGCGGCAGCCCCTCCATCGCACTGATCCACCCACAGAACTCTGCCCGGTTACCTAGGATCCACCAGCCACAACAAGCCTCGCGGTACACACCAACATTCCACCTGGAATCCAACCGCTAACTGCCATCCCCAATGGCTGCTGCATCTTGTCAGTGTTGGGGGAGGGGCTGCATCCGACGAGAGGTTCCTAAGGTAAATGTGATTCTACCCACTAGCGTCCCATGGGCCTTTGTTCTTCCCTCTTTCCTTTTGTTCAGATCTGTATGCACTGTAGCAACGGAGGGAAGTGTGTCCATTTTCAGTTGAATGTTTCACACGTCTTTAAACTTTCTAACAGTTCACAGTACACAGAGACCCACTAAGGGAAAGTATTGTTCCTGTAATATGGGCACACCCGCAATACATAGCCGTCGGTTGATTTCTGCTGAAACACCCGCATTCACGGGACATCTATCCATTTGTTTCAAGGGGGCTGAAATTCCTAGGAATGATACAATCCCCAATGTGCACTTTACTGCCTGTCTCTTTTGATCTTAGTACACTTTTGCGGAGCTACTTTTCCTTGTTATAGGCTTGTGCCATTTCTTCTCGACGTAGTGTAGAATATGGCATTCATTCATCCTGTTGGAAGACTTGCAAGTCTATATCACGGACTAGGAATCCATTGGATTCCAAATCGGCATTTGGGTTAGGTCACGATATGCTCATATGAATCAATATTTACGAATATAAATGCACGCCTCTGATTTCCGAATACAGGTGTGCTGAGTACATTCAAGCCGCGATACTGGGTCGATGCGTACTGAATGATCCTTGACATCACCTTGAGTAATTTCTTTTGAATATTCATGTTACCCTACCCTTTTTGTGTTGTTTGTTTGTTTGATTCTTTCTTGGTCTGCTTCTCGTTTGTTTTGCAAACACGTCAGGCCATGCATCTCTCCGTTTGCTTCCAACAGAGAGTCATATAAGCTGACTCCCTTAAGATAGTGCTACCAATCCCCTATGATTTCCTGCTTCCCTCTCCCATCTTTAGGGTTTTGATGTCCTCCTTGCTTTCTTCTTGTTTCTTCTTTTCCACTCATGCTCTTCTTGCATTTCCAATAAGGGTTTTCTTCTTTCCATTTCATCTTGCTGCTTATCCCTTCAGGGGAGAATTCTCAACCTTTCTTTTAGGATAAGTTTCGAACTGCTGAATTCTTTTAAGATTTGCAGGTCTGTGGCATTCTCTAGCTCTGCTGTTATTAGAAATGGTGGTCATGTGGCATAGGCTACCCTAGATGGCAGCATTTTGCCATTCAAGCTATGGTCTATGTCCTGGCACTCCTCCCTGTCCTGCAATATTGCTGCTGAGATAGCAGCTGAAACCCCTCTGGAGGTTCTCTTGTGACTATGTTGCTTTCCTCCAGGGGCATTTTAAATCACTGGGATGCTCATGAACTTTGTTGATTTGGATCATAAAGCTGCTGCTAAGTCTATTGGGATTCCACCTCTTTTGGACGCTGTGTACTTCCTGAATTCGCCTAGATGATTCTATCTTGGCTTTCAGCAAGTTTCAGTCTGATTTTTCTACACATAACTATTCAAACATTGTTTGTTTCTTTATCTCTTGCTTTTCCATCTGGGACTCTTTCGAATTTTAGTCTTTCATGCCTTGTCTTCAACCAGGATTCAACAGCAATGTTTTCAATGGTTTGCACTTGCTTTCCTATGTGTGCTTCTGACCGAGGGATTTCTGTTCCCCTGTCTTCAAAAACTTTCACGCGTCCCTCTGCAATATCTAGTCTGCTTAGGACGGAATGTTAGCCCTGATATTTTCTCATCCACTGAGTTTTCTGATATTATTTAGCTCGTCTTTAGGCTTTCTCTTCCACTTTTCTGGTATTCTGCCTTTTGTGATTCTGAGACACTGTTGTTCTTCAGTGTTTCCCTCACCTCCATTTTCAATACTTGCTCTGGAGAGCGTTTTGCAGTCTAGTTGTCTGAAAGCTTATCTTTAGGGCCTTCAATCTCTTTGGAACTGAAAATGGTACTTCATTTTCCTTTTACTGTATTTCTTCATCTCTAATGGTCAGGTAATTTCGGTTATCTAATGTAGAATTCTATGGCTTGGTTAAGTGAAAACTTTAGACTCTTGGCTCTACACAATTGCATGGGATTTCTGTGAGGACAAATTTTCCTAGACATTGATGCCATGTCCTGTTCCTGTGTGTGTTGTCTGGTCTATCTCCAATTGCTGGTGTTGCCTTTGTTGTGATGAACCCCCCATACTATTTCGATTAGGATAACCTCATTTTGATTACGCTTATCTCAGAAATCTGAAAGAGCACAGGACACTTCCTCTGGTGGAAATGGAGCTTCTAAAGGTTCTCAGCTCTGCATTCTACTCTATGTTATTTTGGAGTGTTTCTAGAAGAGCAGAGTGTGAGTGCGCTTGTGCTTTGTAGTGCCACGGGAATGTCCCACTGAAACCAGTTCTTCCAAGAGCTTCTCTGTCTACAGAAACACCAGTGGAAGCATATCTATGGATGTCACACATCAGGGCCTGCTGGAATGATCCCGCAGCCCGAACTTGGTGTCCTCGCTGCCGAACCGTGCCGGTGCCATCCAAAATGTAGCATCCGCTTTTGAGCGATAAACTGAAGGAAATCCTTCCTCTTCTCACGCTGTGGTCTTGGACCACACTTCCTTGTCCTCTCATACTTGTGGTACGGGTGCACGAAGGCAACCACAGAGCTGTTGCACATCCTGTGCCTCAAACCAAACCATAATCACAGCCCAGGTTTTGAATGTAGCAGATCCTAAGGCTTTTCATTCTGAATTCAAACCCAAGGCCCCCTGGATCCCTCAGACCCGATGCACAATATCTCTGATTCAGCCCCACACATGCTCTATTGGCAAAATGCCAAATTGGTCTCTGGTCCTGCAGATGCACTGGGTGTGGCCATGGGACAGATCGATAATTTCAACTGCGTGCGCCAGGGTGGTTGCTTGCTCATTGGGGTCACAGGTCGGTTTGCTCTCTTGATAGGACCCACCACATCCCACAACGCACTCCAGATCCCTGAGACTCAGCGTGTGCCATCATCCGTAGCCCTATCCCTCCCTGAACGCTGCCTCTGCTACCTCAAATTTGGCAGCTCGGAGCTTGGTCTCAGAATCAACTGTGGGGATATTTTGCACTGGATTCTTTGCGTTCTGTCAGCCAAGCATCTGCTGTGCACTCTTCTAACACTCAGCGCATCACCTTCAATCCCATGTCTCCTGTCCGCTTGAGAGTGTGCGTCCAAGTTAAAGAGAGTTTCACCTTTACTGCTCCATCAACAGGGCTCAGACCATGCACTGGTATCCATTCCCTGCTTTTCCTTCTCCTGCTTCCAGGTGTTCTGAGGCCTCATCCTGTCTTTGGAAGTAACAGGCCTCTCTTCGGCAAGTGTCCTGTGCCAAGGGCTGGGTGAGTGGATGTTTCCATTGCTGTGTTCATGGGAGCGAGTGAGCGCAGGTTGCACTGCTTCTCTGTCAACTGGGCATCGATGAATCAACACTTTCCAGATACATTTCACAGAAATGTGATTTTTTTTTATCTCTTTGTTTCTATAAAGCCGTGGTGGGAGGGATTGTCCGAAGACTCCAGTTTTGACATTGTGTTGATATCTCATTTGCAGTCTCTAAAAATTTAATAGAATTTATATAAATGTTTTGGGAGTTATACGAAAATGAAGTTAGTTTCTGAAACATACTAAATCGACCTAGAAGCCAGACTTGTCAATTTCGGTAACATTTTGTCAGCTCTAAGGAAAACATAGACAGATAGAATGCAAACTAGCAGTCCGAACTGTTAAAGGGGTCATGTCAACTCTTTACTGTTGAAGCCTCCGAAACCAACAGGAACCATGAAATAACTAATGGAAACATGAAATAACCCCCAAGCTTGGATTCACTTGTGCATGTGGTGCCCTTTACTCCCGATGACACCTACTGGTCAATGTTGGCATTTCAAGGTGTAACATCCCTCTCAAGGAAAATACAAGAGGAAACGAACTAAATATATACATTTAGCTTTGAATCCAAAGAACCTAGAGGCATTATAGCTATGAGAAGCCTGCTGCAGCTATGCTAGGCTACTGAGAACCAGGTGTTCTTCTATCAGTGATGAGAACGCTTAATCATCCGATCATGTTGGGTAAAGCACTTGAATGCAACCAAGTCTGCACCCCCATGATCGATTGCCCCCGGGGGCTTGACTCAATTGAAAGACGGTCCACATAAGCTGTGTCTTTCATGTCATTGGCGACTTTTACAGTTCCGTTCACTATCTGACTTCTAATATTTACCTAGACTGTCTTGAAAAACGGAGGCCTAATACAGATTCAAGTTCAGTCAAAGATTCCCCTCACTTACCACACTCCCTTCACCCCAGAGAAGACATGAACCCAGCATTTGCTGAATCTAGCGGAAGGCCATCGTTTCTTTGTGGGAGCTAAGTATTCAATTCCTATCTATTTCATACGGGAGTATTTGACCTTTATGGGGTTCCCTGTTGTTCACAGAGGATGGAGCTAGAGGAACTCTGATTCTAGGAGGGGCTTGCTCTTCTCTTACTGGCTTCATTGCAGCTCAGGTACTGATCCCTCAAAATGGATGCCTGAGTGGAGGGGAGGGAAGAGCAAGTGCTTGATAGCTAGGCCCAAACCTGGGAAAAGGCTTACCTGGGCTTGGTGCACTTTGATCTGAATGGCTTGGAATTGCCCCTTGGGTCGTGTGGATTATCTGACCTCTTTCAAGAACATGAGCGTTTTTATCATCTCTGCCATCTCTTCTCTTTAGACGTCAGAGATCTTGGACCCGTTCTTGGAGCAGAGAATTGAGGAACTTCCTCCAGTCCACGGTGGCCCTCCGTATGTTTCTGCTAGTATCAGCGAGGTTCAATATGTCTCATGAATGCCTTTCGAGCCTGCTATCCTCTACAGCTGTCTCCAGGCCAGTATTCTCTATTGTAGCAGAACATCTCTCATCAATGTGTTCGCATCTCTCCTCAATCCGTGCAGCCATATTTTCGGCCAGCTTCTCTTCGTGTCTCCCATAAAGTCGACTTCAACAGGACTGGGCAAGTCTGAAAGGACCTCGGAGCCTCTCCAGTAAGCTGAAGACAGGCAGATCTTCCACTGTCTGCCCTTTCAGGTTCTGGAAACTGACCCGTGAACTCAGGTCTTTGGGCAGCAGCAGTATCTCGAACTGACACAGCTTCCCGGACCAAAGACCTAAGCCAAGCTCCACAGAGGGCGGCAGCCCCTCCATCGCACTGATCCACCCACAGAACTCTGCCCGGTTACCTAGGATCCACCAGCCACAACAAGCCTCGCGGTACACACCAACATTCCACCTGGAATCCAACCGCTAACTGCCATCCCCAATGGCTGCTGCACCTTGTCAGTGTTGGGGGAGGGGCTGCATCCGACGAGAGGTTCCTAAGGTAAATGTGATTCTACCCACTAGCGTCCCATGGGCCTTTGTTCTTCCCTCTTTCCTTTTGTTCAGATCTGTATGCACTGTAGCAACGGAGGGAAGTGTGTCCATTTTCAGTTGAATGTTTCACACGTCTTTAAACTTTCTAACAGTTCACAGTACACAGAGACCCACTAAAGGAAACTATTGTTCCTGTAATTTGGGCACACCTGCAATACATAGCCGTCGGTTGATTTCTGCTGAAACACCCGCATTCACGGGACATCTATCCATTTGTTTCAAGGGGGCTGTAATTCCTAGGAATGATACAATCCCCAATGTGCACTTTACTGCCTGTCTCTTTTGATCTTAGTACACTTTTGCGGAGCTACTTTTCCTTGTTATAGGCTTGTGCCATTTCTTCTCGACGTAGTGTAGGAGATGGCATTCAATCATCCTGTTGGAAGACTTGCAAGTCTATATCACGGACTAGGAATCCATTGGATTCCAAATCGGCATTTGGGTTAGGACACGATATGCTCCTATGAATCAATATTTACGAATATAAATGCACGCCTCTGATTTCCGAATACAGGTGTGCTGAGTACATTCAAGCCGCGATACTGGGTCGATGCGTACTGAATGATCCTTGACATCACTTTGAGTAATTTCTTTTGAGTATTCATGTTACCCTACCCTTTTTGTGTTGTTTGTTTGTTTAATTCTTTCTTGGTCTGCTTCTCGTTTGTTTTGCAAACACGTCAGGCCATGCATCTCTCCGTTTGCTTCCAACAGAGAGTCATATAAGCTGACTCCCTTAAGATAGTGCTTCCAATCCCCTATGATTTCCTGCTTCCCTCTCCCATCTTTAGGGTTTTGATGTCCTCCTTGCTTTCTTCTTGTTTCTTCTTTTCCACTCATGCTCTTCTTGCATTTCCAATAAGGGTTTTCTTCTTTCCATTTCATCTTGCTGCTTATCCCTTCAGGGGAGAATTCTCAACCTTTCTTTTAGGATAAGTTTCGAACTGCTGAATTCTTTTAAGATTTGCAGGTCTGTGGCATTCTCTAGCTCTGCTGTTATTAGAAATGGTGGTCATGTGGCATAGGCTACCCTAGATGGCAGCATTTTGCCATTCAAGCTATGGTCTATGTCCTGGCACTCCTCCCTGTCCTGCAATATTGCTGCTGAGATAGCAGCTGAAACCCCTCTGGAGGTTCTCTTGTGACTATGTTGCTTTCCTCCAGGCGCATTTTAAATCACTGGGATGCTCATGAACTTTGTTGATTTGGATCATACAGCTGCTGCTAAGTCTATTGGGGTTCCACCTCTTTTGGACGCTGTGTACTTCCTGAATTCGCCTAGATGATTCTATCTTGGCTTTCAGCAAGTTTCAGTCTGATTTTTCTACACATAACTTTTCAAACATTGTTTGTTTCCTTATCTCTTGCTTTTCCATCTGGGACTCTTTCGAATTTTAGTCTTTCATGCCTTGTCTTCAACCAGGATTCAACAGCAATGTTTTCAATGGTTTGCACTTGCTTTCCTATGTGTGCTTCTGACCGAGGGATTTCTGTTCCCATGTCTTCAAAAACTTTCACGCGTCCCTCTGCAATATCTAGTCTGCTTAGGAAAGAATGTTAGCCCTGATATTTTCTCATCCACTGAGTTTTCTGATATTATTTAGCTCGTCTTTAGGCTTTCTCTTCCCCTTTTCTGGTATTCTGCCTTTTGTGATTCTGAGACACTGTTGTTCTTCAGTGTTTCCCTCACCTCCATTTTCAATACTTGCTCTGGAGAGCGTTTTGCAGTCTAGTTGTCTGAAAGCTTATCTTTAGGGCCTTCTATCTCTTTGGAACTGAAAATGGTACTTCCTTTTCCTTTTACTGTATTTCTTCATCTCTACTGGTCAGGTAATTTCGGGTATCTAATGTAGACTTCTAGGGCTTGGTTAAGTGAAAACTTTAGACTCTTGGCTCTACACAATTGCATGGGATTTCTGTGAGGACAAATTTTCCTAGACATTGATGCCATGTCCTGTTCCTGTGTGTGTTGTCTGGTCTATCTCCAATTGCTGGTGTTGCCTTTGTTGTGATGAACCCCCCATACTATTTCGATTAGGATAACCTCATTTTGATTACGCTTATCTCACAAATCTGAAAGAGCACAGGACACTTCCTCTGGTGGAAATGGAGCTTCTAAAGGTTCTCAGCTCTGCATTCTACTCTATGTTATTTTGGAGTGTTTCCAGAAGAGCAGAGTGTGAGTGCGCTTGTGCTTTGTAGTGCCACGGGAATGTCCCACTGAAACCAGTTCTTCCAAGAGCTTCTCTGTCTACAGAAACACCAGTGGAAGCATATCTATGGATGTCACACATCAGGGCCTGCTGGAATGATCCCGCAGCCCGAACTTGGTGTCCTCGCTGCCGAACCGTGCCGGTGCCATCCAAAATGTAGCATCCGCTTTTGAGCGATAAACTGAAGGAAATCCTTCCTCTTCTCACGCTGTGGTCTTGGACCACACTTCCTTGTCCTCTCATACTTGTGGTACGGGTGCACGAAGGCAACCACAGAGCTGTTGCACATCCTGTGCCTCAAACCAAACCATAATCACAGCCCAGGTTATGAATGTAGCAGATCCTAAGGCTTTTCATTCTGAATTCAAACCCAAGGCCCCCTGGATCCCTCAGACCCGATGCACAATATCTCTGATTCAGCCCCACACATGCTCTATTGGCAAAATACCAAATTGGTCTCTGGTCCTGCAGATGCACTGGGTGTGGCCATGGGACAGATCGATAATTTCAACTGCGTGCGCCAGGGTGGTTGCTTGCTCATTGGGGTCACAGGTCGGTTTGCTCTCTTGATAGGACCCACCACATCCCACAACGCACTCCAGATCCCTGAGACTCAGCGTGTGCCATCATCCGTAGCCCTATCCCTCCCTGAACGCTGCCTCTGCTACCTCAAATTTGGCAGCTCGGAGCTTGGTCTCAGAATCAACTGTGGGGATATTTTGCACTGGATTCTTTGCGTTCTGTCAGCCAAGCATCTGCTGTGCACTCTTCTAACACTCAGCGCATCACCTTCAATCCCATGTCTCCTGTCCGCTTGAGAGTGTGCGTCCAAGTTAAAGAGAGTTTCACCTTTACTGCTCCATCAACAGGGCTCAGACCATGCACTGGTATCCATTCCCTGCTTTTCCTTCTCCTGCTTCCAGGTGTTCTGAGGCCTCATCCTGTCTTTGGAAGTAACAGGCCTCTCTTCGGCAAGTGTCCTGTGCCAAGGGCTGGGTGAGTGGATGTTTCCATTGCTGTGTTCATGGGAGCGAGTGAGCGCAGGTTGCACTGCTTCTCTGTCAACTGGGCATCGATGAATCAACACTTTCCAGATACATTTCACAGAAATGTGATTTTTTTTATCTCTTTGTTTCTATACAGCCGTGGTGGGAGGGATTGTCCGAAGACTCCAGTTTTGACATTGTGTTGATATCTCATTTGCAGTCTCTAAAAATTTAATAGAATTTATATAAATGTTTTGGGAGTTATACGAAAATGAAGTTAGTTTCTGAAACATACTAAATCGACCTAGAAGCCAGACTTGTCAATTTCGGTAACATTTAGCCATCTCTAAGGAAAACATAGACAGATAGAATGCAAACTAGCAGTCCGAACTTTTAAAGGGGTCATGTCAACTCTTTACTGTTGAAGCCTCCGAAACCAACAGGAACCATGAAATAACTAATGGAAACATGAAATAACCCCCAAGCTTGGATTCACTTGTGCATGTGGTGCCCTTTACTCCCGATGACACCTACTGGTCAATGTTGGCATTTCAAGGTGTAACATCCCTCTCAAGGAAAATACAAGAGGAAACGAACTAAATATATACATTTAGCTTTGAATCCAAAGAACCTAGAGGCATTATAGCTATGAGAAGCCTGCTGCAGCTATGCTAGGCTACTGAGAACCAGGTGTTCTTCTATCAGTGATGAGAACGCTTAATCATCCGATCATGTTGGGTAAAGCACTTGAATGCAACCAAGTCTGCACCCCCATGATCGATTGCCCCCGGGGGCTTGACTCAATTGAAAGACGGTCCACATAAGCTGTGTCTTTCATGTCATTGGCGACTTTTACAGTTCCGTTCACTATCTGACTTCTAATATGTACCTAGACTGTCTTGAAAAACGGAGGCCTAATACAGATTCAAGTTCAGTCAAAGATTCCCCTCACTTACCACACTCCCTTCACCCCAGAGAAGACATAAACCCAGCATTTGCTGAATCTAGCGGAAGGCCATCGTTTCTTTGTGGGAGCTAAGTATTCAATTCCTATCTATTTCATACGAGAGTATTTGACCTTTATGGGGTTCCCTGTTGTTCACAGAGGATGGAGCCAAAGGAACTCTGATTCTAGGAGGGGCTTGCTCTTCTCTTACTGGCTTCATTGCAGCTCAGGTACTGATCCCTCAAAATGGATGCCTGAGTGGAGGGGAGGGAAGAGCAAGTGCTTGATAGCTAGGCCCAAACCTGGGAAAAGGCTTACCTGGGCTTGGTGCACTTTGATCTGAATGGCTTGGAATTGCCCCTTGGGTCGTGTGGATTATCTGACCTCTTTCAAGAACATGAGCGTTTTTATCATCTCTGCCATCTCTTCTCTTTAGACGTCAGAGATCTTGGACCCGTTCTTGGAGCAGAGAATTGAGGAACTTCCTCCAGTCCACGGTGGCCCTCCGTATGTTTCTGCTAGTATCAGCGAGGTTCAATATGTCTCATGAATGCCTTTCGAGCCTGCTATCCTCTACAGCTGTCTCCAGGCCAGTATTCTCTATTGTAGCAGAACATCTCTCATCAATGTGTTCGCATCTCTCCTCAATCCGTGCAGCCATATTTTCGGCCAGCTTCTCTTCGTGTCTCCCATAAAGTCGACTTCAACAGGACTGGGCAAGTCTGAGAGGACCTCGGAGCCTCTCCAGTAAGCTGAAGACAGGCAGATCTTCCACTGTCTGCCCTTTCAGGTTCTGGAAACTGACCCGTGAACTCAGGTCTTTGGGCAGCAGCAGTATCTCGAACTGACACAGCTTCCCGGACCAAAGACCTAAGCCAAGCTCCACAGAGGGCGGCAGCCCCGCCATCGCACTGATCCACCCACAGAACTCTGCCCGGTTACCTAGGATCCACCAGCCACAACAAGCCTCGCGGTACACACCAACATTCCACCTGGAATCCAACCGCTAACTGCCATCCCCAATGGCTGCTGCATCTTGTCAGTGTTGGGGGAGGGGCTGCATCCGACGAGAGGTTCCTAAGGTAAATGTGATTCTACCCACTAGCGTCCCATGGGCCTTTGTTCTTCCCTCTTTCCTTTTGTTCAGATCTGTATGCACTGTAGCAACGGAGGGAAGTGTGTCCATTTTCAGTTGAATGTTTCACACGTCTTTAAACTTTCTAACAGTTCACAGTACACAGAGACCCACTAAGGGAAAGTATTGTTCCTGTAATATGGGCACACCCGCAATACATAGCCGTCGGTTGATTTCTGCTGAAACACCCGCATTCACGGGACATCTATCCATTTGTTTCAAGGGGGCTGAAATTCCTAGGAATGATACAATCCCCAATGTGCACTTTACTGCCTGTCTCTTTTGATCTTAGTACACTTTTGCGGAGCTACTTTTCCTTGTTATAGGCTTGTGCCATTTCTTCTCGACGTAGTGTAGAATATGGCATTCATTCATCCTGTTGGAAGACTTGCAAGTCTATATCACGGACTAGGAATCCATTGGATTCCAAATCGGCATTTGGGTTAGGTCACGATATGCTCATATGAATCAATATTTACGAATATAAATGCACGCCTCTGATTTCCGAATACAGGTGTGCTGAGTACATTCAAGCCACGATACTGGGTCGATGCGTAGTGAATGATCCTTGACATCACTTTGAGTAATTTCTTTTGAGTATTCATGTTACCCTACCCTTTTTGTGTTGTTTGTTTGTTTAATTCTTTCTTGGTCTGCTTCTCGTTTGTTTTGCAAACACGTCAGGCCATGCATCTCTCCGTTTGCTTCCAACAGAGAGTCATATAAGCTGACTCCCTTAAGATAGTGCTTCCAATCCCCTATGATTTCCTGCTTCCCTCTCCCATCTTTAGGGTTTTGATGTCCTCCTTGCTTTCTTCTTGTTTCTTCTTTTCCACTCATGCTCTTCTTGCATTTCCAATAAGGGTTTTCTTCTTTCCATTTCATCTTGCTGCTTATCCCTTCAGGGGAGAATTCTCAACCTTTCTTTTAGGATACGTTTCGAACTGCTGAATTCTTTTAAGATTTGCAGGTCTGTGGCATTCTCTAGCTCTGCTGTTATTAGAAATGGTGGTCATGTGGCATAGGCTACCCTAGATGGCAGCATTTTGCCATTCAAGCTATGGTCTATGTCCTGGCACTCCTCCCTGTCCTGCAATATTGCTGCTGAGATAGCAGCTGAAACCCCTCTGGAGGTTCTCTTGTGACTATGTTGCTTTCCTCCAGGCGCATTTTAAATCACTGGGATGCTCATGAACTTTGTTGATTTGGATCATACAGCTGCTGCTAAGTCTATTGGGGTTCCACCTCTTTTGGACGCTGTGTACTTCCTGAATTCGCCTAGATGATTCTATCTTGGCTTTCAGCAAGTTTCAGTCTGATTTTTCTACACATAACTTTTCAAACATTGTTTGTTTCCTTATCTCTTGCTTTTCCATCTTGGACTCTTTCGAATTTTAGTCTTTCATGCCTTGTCTTCAACCAGGATTCAACAGCAATGTTTTCAATGGTTTGCACTTGCTTTCCTATGTGTGCTTCTGACCGAGGGATTTCTGTTCCCCTGTCTTCAAAAACTTTCACGCGTCCCTCTGCAATATCTTGTCTGCTTAGGAAAGAATGTTAGCCCTGATATTTTCTCATCCACTGAGTTTTCTGATATTATTTAGCTCGTCTTTAGGCTTTCTCTTCCACTTTTCTGGTATTCTGCCTTTTGTGATTCTGAGACACTGTTGTTCTTCAGTGTTTCCCTCACCTCCATTTTCAATACTTGCTCTGGAGAGCGTTTTGCAGTCTAGTTGTCTGAAAGCTTATCTTTAGGGCCTTCTATCTCTTTGGAACTGAAAATGGTACTTCATTTTCCTTTTACTGTATTTCTTCATCTCTACTGGTCAGGTAATTTCGGGTATCTAATGTAGACTTCTAGGGCTTGGTTAAGTGAAAACTTTAGACTCTTGGCTCTACACAATTGCATGGGATTTCTGTGAGGACAAATTTTCCTAGACTTTGATGCCATGTCCTGTTCCTGTGTGTGTTGTCTGGTCTATCTCCAATTGCTGGTGTTGCCTTTGTTGTGATGGACCCCCCATACTATTTCGATTAGGATAACCTCATTTTGATTACGCTTATCTCACAAATCTGAAAGAGCACAGGACACTTCCTCTGGTGGAAATGGAGCTTCTAAAGGTTCTCAGCTCTGCATTCTACTCTATGTTATTTTGGAGTGTTTCCAGAAGAGCAGAGTGTGAGTGCGCTTGTGCTTTGTAGTGCCACGGGAATGTCCCACTGAAACCAGTTCTTCCAAGAGCTTCTCTGTCTACAGAAACACCAGTGGAAGCATATCTATGGATGTCACACATCAGGGCCTGCTGGAATGATCCCGCAGCCCGAACTTGGTGTCCTCGCTGCCGAACCGTGCCGGTGCCATCCAAAATGTAGCATCCGCTTTTGAGCGATAAACTGAAGGAAATCCTTCCTCTTCTCACGCTGTGGTCTTGGACCACACTTCCTTGTCCTCTCATACTTGTGGTACGGGTGCACGAAGGCAACCACAGAGCTGTTGCACATCCTGTGCCTCAAACCAAACCATAATCACAGCCCAGGTTATGAATGTAGCAGATCCTAAGGCTTTTCATTCTGAATTCAAACCCAAGGCCCCCTGGATCCCTCAGACCCGATGCACAATATCTCTGATTCAGCCCCACACATGCTCTATTGGCAAAATACCAAATTGGTCTCTGGTCCTGCAGATGCACTGGGTGTGGCCATGGGACAGATCGATAATTTCAACTGCGTGCGCCAGGGTGGTTGCTTGCTCATTGGGGTCACAGGTCGGTTTGCTCTCTTGATAGGACCCACCACATCCCACAACGCACTCCAGATCCCTGAGACTCAGCGTGTGCCATCATCCGTAGCCCTATCCCTCCCTGAACGCTGCCTCTGCTACCTCAAATTTGGCAGCTCGGAGCTTGGTCTCAGAATCAACTGTGGGGATATTTTGCACTGGATTCTTTGCGTTCTGTCAGCCAAGCATCTGCTGTGCACTCTTCTAACACTCAGCGCATCACCTTCAATCCCATGTCTCCTGTCCGCTTGAGAGTGTGCGTCCAAGTTAAAGAGAGTTTCACCTTTACTGCTCCATCAACAGGGCTCAGACCATGCACTGGTATCCATTCCCTGCTTTTCCTTCTCCTGCTTCCAGGTGTTCTGAGGCCTCATCCTGTCTTTGGAAGTAACAGGCCTCTCTTCGGCAAGTGTCCTGTGCCAAGGGCTGGGTGAGTGGATGTTTCCATTGCTGTGTTCATGGGAGCGAGTGAGCGCAGGTTGCACTGCTTCTCTGTCAACTGGGCATCGATGAATCAACACTTTCCAGATACATTTCACAGAAATGTGATTTTTTTTATCTCTTTGTTTCTATACAGCCGTGGTGGGAGGGATTGTCCGAAGACTCCAGTTTTGACATTGTGTTGATATCTCATTTGCAGTCTCTAAAAATTTAATAGAATTTATATAAATGTTTTGGGAGTTATACGAAAATGAAGTTAGTTTCTGAAACATACTAAATCGACCTAGAAGCCAGACTTGTCAATTTCGGTAACATTTAGCCATCTCTAAGGAAAACATAGACAGATAGAATGCAAACTAGCAGTCCGAACTTTTAAAGGGGTCATGTCAACTCTTTACTGTTGAAGCCTCCGAAACCAACAGGAACCATGAAATAACTAATGGAAACATGAAATAACCCCCAAGCTTGGATTCACTTGTGCATGTGGTGCCCTTTACTCCCGATGACACCTACTGGTCAATGTTGGCATTTCAAGGTGTAACATCCCTCTCAAGGAAAATACAAGAGGAAACGAACTAAATATATACATTTAGCTTTGAATCCAAAGAACCTAGAGGCATTATAGCTATGAGAACCCTGCTGCAGCTATGCTAGGCTACTGAGAACCAGGTGTTCTTCTATCAGTGATGAGAACGCTTAATCATCCGATCATGTTGGGTAAAGCACTTGAATGCAACCAAGTCTGCACCCCCATGATCGATTGCCCCCGGGGGCTTGACTCAATTGAAAGACGGTCCACATAAGCTGTGTCTTTCATGTCATTGGCGACTTTTACAGTTCCGTTCACTATCTGACTTCTAATATGTACCTAGACTGTCTTGAAAAACGGAGGCCTAATACAGATTCAAGTTCAGTCAAAGATTCCCCTCACTTACCACACTCCCTTCACCCCAGAGAAGACATAAACCCAGCATTTGCTGAATCTAGTGGAAGGCCATCGTTTCTTTGTGGGAGCTAAGTATTCAATTCCTATCTATTTCATACGAGAGTATTTGACCTTTATGGGGTTCCCTGTTGTTCACAGAGGATGGAGCCAAAGGAACTCTGATTCTAGGAGGGGCTTGCTCTTCTCTTACTGGCTTCATTGCAGCTCAGGTACTGATCCCTCAAAATGGATGCCTGAGTGGAGGGGAGGGAAGAGCAAGTGCTTGATAGCTAGGCCCAAACCTGGGAAAAGGCTTACCTGGGCTTGGTGCACTTTGATCTGAATGGCTTGGAATTGCCCCTTGGGTCGTGTGGATTATCTGACCTCTTTCAAGAACATGAGCGTTTTTATCATCTCTGCCATCTCTTCTCTTTAGACGTCAGAGATCTTGGACCCGTTCTTGGAGCAGAGAATTGAGGAACTTCCTCCAGTCCACGGTGGCCCTCCGTATGTTTCTGCTAGTATCAGCGAGGTTCAATATGTCTCATGAATGCCTTTCGAGCCTGCTATCCTCTACAGCTGTCTCCAGGCCAGTATTCTCTATTGTAGCAGAACATCTCTCATCAATGTGTTCGCATCTCTCCTCAATCCGTGCAGCCATATTTTCGGCCAGCTTCTCTTCGTGTCTCCCATAAAGTCGACTTCAACAGGACTGGGCAAGTCTGAGAGGACCTCGGAGCCTCTCCAGTAAGCTGAAGACAGGCAGATCTTCCACTGTCTGCCCTTTCAGGTTCTGGAAACTGACCCGTGAACTCAGGTCTTTGGGCAGCAGCAGTATCTCGAACTGACACAGCTTCCCGGACCAAAGACCTAAGCCAAGCTCCACAGAGGGCGGCAGCCCCGCCATCGCACTGATCCACCCACAGAACTCTGCCCGGTTACCTAGGATCCACCAGCCACAACAAGCCTCGCGGTACACACCAACATTCCACCTGGAATCCAACCGCTAACTGCCATCCCCAATGGCTGCTGCATCTTGTCAGTGTTGGGGGAGGGGCTGCATCCGACGAGAGGTTCCTAAGGTAAATGTGATTCTACCCACTAGCGTCCCATGGGCCTTTGTTCTTCCCTCTTTCCTTTTGTTCAGATCTGTATGCACTGTAGCAACGGAGGGAAGTGTGTCCATTTTCAGTTGAATGTTTCACACGTCTTTAAACTTTCTAACAGTTCACAGTACACAGAGACCCACTAAGGGAAAGTATTGTTCCTGTAATATGGGCACACCCGCAATACATAGCCGTCGGTTGATTTCTGCTGAAACACCCGCATTCACGGGACATCTATCCATTTGTTTCAAGGGGGCTGAAATTCCTAGGAATGATACAATCCCCAATGTGCACTTTACTGCCTGTCTCTTTTGATCTTAGTACACTTTTGCGGAGCTACTTTTCCTTGTTATAGGCTTGTGCCATTTCTTCTCGACGTAGTGTAGAATATGGCATTCATTCATCCTGTTGGAAGACTTGCAAGTCTATATCACGGACTAGGAATCCATTGGATTCCAAATCGGCATTTGGGTTAGGTCACGATATGCTCATATGAATCAATATTTACGAATATAAATGCACGCCTCTGATTTCCGAATACAGGTGTGCTGAGTACATTCAAGCCGCGATACTGGGTCGATGCGTACTGAATGATCCTTGACATCACCTTGAGTAATTTCTTTTGAATATTCATGTTACCCTACCCTTTTTGTGTTGTTTGTTTGTTTGATTCTTTCTTGGTCTGCTTCTCGTTTGTTTTGCAAACACGTCAGGCCATGCATCTCTCCGTTTGCTTCCAACAGAGAGTCATATAAGCTGACTCCCTTAAGATAGTGCTTCCAATCCCCTATGATTTCCTGCTTCCCTCTCCCATCTTTAGGGTTTTGATGTCCTCCTTGCCTTCTTCTTGTTTCTTCTTTTCCACTCATGCTCTTCTTGCATTTCCAATAAGGGTTTTCTTCTTTCCATTTCATCTTGCTGCTTATCCCTTCAGGGGAGAATTCTCAACCTTTCTTTTAGGATAAGTTTCGAACTGCTGAATTCTTTTAAGATTTGCAGGTCTGTGGCATTCTCTAGCTCTGCTGTTATTAGAAATGGTGGTCATGTGGCATAGGCTACCCTAGATGGCAGCATTTTGCCATTCAAGCTATGGTCTATGTCCTGGCACTCCTCCCTGTCCTGCAATATTGCTGCTGAGATAGCAGCTGAAACCCCTCTGGAGGTTCTCTTGTGACTATGTTGCTTTCCTCCAGGCGCATTTTAAATCACTGGGATGCTCATGAACTTTGTTGATTTGGATCATACAGCTGCTGCTAAGTCTATTGGGATTCCACCTCTTTTGGACGCTGTGTACTTCCTGAATTCGCCTAGATGATTCTATCTTGGCTTTCAGCAAGTTTCAGTCTGATTTTTCTACACATAACTTTTCAAACATTGTTTGTTTCCTTATCTCTTGCTTTTCCATCTGGGACTCTTTCGAATTTTAGTCTTTCATGCCTTGTCTTAAACCAGGATTCAACAGCAATGTTTTCAATGGTTTGCACTTGCTTTCCAATGTGTGCTTCTGACCGAGGGATTTCTGTTCCCCTGTCTTCAAAAACTTTCACGCGTCCCTCTGCAATGTCTAGTCTGCTTAGGACGGAATATTAGCCCTGATATTTTCTCATCCACTGAGTTTTCTGATATTATTTAGCTCGTCTTTAGGCTTTCTCTTCCCCTTTTCTGGTATTCTGCCTTTTGTGATTCTGAGACACTGTTGTTCTTCAGTGTTTCCCTCACCTCCATTTTCAATACTTGCTCTGGAGAGCGTTTTGCAGTCTAGTTGTCTGAAAGCTTATCTTTAGGGCCTTCTATCTCTTTGGAACTGAAAATGGTACTTCATTTTCCTTTTACTGTATTTCTTCATCTCTACTGGTCAGGTAATTTCGGGTATCTAATGTAGACTTCTAGGGCTTGGTTAAGTGAAAACTTTAGACTCTTGGCTCTACACAATTGCATGGGATTTCTGTGAGGACAAATTTTCCTAGACTTTGATGCCATGTCCTGTTCCTGTGTGTGTTGTCTGGTCTATCTCCAATTGCTGGTGTTGCCTTTGTTGTGATGGACCCCCCATACTATTTCGATTAGGATAACCTCATTTTGATTACGCTTATCTCACAAATCTGAAAGAGCACAGGACACTTCCTCTGGTGGAAATGGAGCTTCTAAAGGTTCTCAGCTCTGCATTCTACTCTATGTTATTTTGGAGTGTTTCCAGAAGAGCAGAGTGTGAGTGCGCTTGTGCTTTGTAGTGCCACGGGAATGTCCCACTGAAACCAGTTCTTCCAAGAGCTTCTCTGTCTACAGAAACACCAGTGGAAGCATATCTATGGATGTCACACATCAGGGCCTGCTGGAATGATCCCGCAGCCCGAACTTGGTGTCCTCGCTGCCGAACCGTGCCGGTGCCATCCAAAATGTAGCATCCGCTTTTGAGCGATAAACTGAAGGAAATCCTTCCTCTTCTCACGCTGTGGTCTTGGACCACACTTCCTTGTCCTCTCATACTTGTGGTACGGGTGCACGAAGGCAACCACAGAGCTGTTGCACATCCTGTGCCTCAAACCAAACCATAATCACAGCCCAGGTTTTGAATGTAGCAGATCCTAAGGCTTTTCATTCTGAATTCAAACCCAAGGCCCCCTGGATCCCTCAGACCCGATGCACAATATCTCTGATTCAGCCCCACACATGCTCTATTGGCAAAATACCAAATTGGTCTCTGGTCCTGCAGATGCACTGGGTGTGGCCATGGGACAGATCGATAATTTCAACTGCGTGCGCCAGGGTGGTTGCTTGCTCATTGGGGTCACAGGTCGGTTTGCTCTCTTGATAGGACCCACCACATCCCACAACGCACTCCAGATCCCTGAGACTCAGCGTGTGCCATCATCCGTAGCCCTATCCCTCCCTGAACGCTGCCTCTGCTACCTCAAATTTGGCAGCTCGGAGCTTGGTCTCAGAATCAACTGTGGGGATATTTTGCACTGGATTCTTTGCGTTCTGTCAGCCAAGCATCTGCTGTGCACTCTTCTAACACTCAGCGCATCACCTTCAATCCCATGTCTCCTGTCCGCTTGAGAGTGTGCGTCGAAGTTAAAGAGAGTTTCACCTTTACTGCTCCATCAACAGGGCTCAGACCATGCACTGGTATCCATTCCCTGCTTTTCCTTCTCCTGCTTCCAGGTGTTCTGAGGCCTCATCCTGTCTTTGGAAGTAACAGGCCTCTCTTCGGCAAGTGTCCTGTGCCAAGGGCTGGGTGAGTGGATGTTTCCATTGCTGTGTTCATGGGAGCGAGTGAGCGCAGGTTGCACTGCTTCTCTGTCAACTGGGCATCGATGAATCAACACTTTCCAGATACATTTCACAGAAATGTGATTTTTTTTATCTCTTTGTTTCTATACAGCCGTGGTGGGAGGGATTGTCCGAAGACTCCAGTTTTGACATTGTGTTGATATCTCATTTGCAGTCTCTAAAAATTTAATAGAATTTATATAAATGTTTTGGGAGTTATACGAAAATGAAGTTAGTTTCTGAAACATACTAAATCGACCTAGAAGCCAGACTTGTCAATTTCGGTAACATTTAGCCATCTCTAAGGAAAACATAGACAGATAGAATGCAAACTAGCAGTCCGAACTTTTAAAGGGGTCATGTCAACTCTTTACTGTTGAAGCCTCCGAAACCAACAGGAACCATGAAATAACTAATGGAAACATGAAATAACCCCCAAGCTTGGATTCACTTGTGCATGTGGTGCCCTTTACTCCCGATGACACCTACTGGTCAATGTTGGCATTTCAAGGTGTAACATCCCTCTCAAGGAAAATACAAGAGGAAACGAACTAAATATATACATTTAGCTTTGAATCCAAAGAACCTAGAGGCATTATAGCTATGAGAACCCTGCTGCAGCTATGCTAGGCTACTGAGAACCAGGTGTTCTTCTATCAGTGATGAGAACGCTTAATCATCCGATCATGTTGGGTAAAGCACTTGAATGCAACCAAGTCTGCACCCCCATGATCGATTGCCCCCGGGGGCTTGACTCAATTGAAAGACGGTCCACATAAGCTGTGTCTTTCATGTCATTGGCGACTTTTACAGTTCCGTTCACTATCTGACTTCTAATATGTACCTAGACTGTCTTGAAAAACGGAGGCCTAATACAGATTCAAGTTCAGTCAAAGATTCCCCTCACTTACCACACTCCCTTCACCCCAGAGAAGACATAAACCCAGCATTTGCTGAATCTAGCGGAAGGCCATCGTTTCTTTGTGGGAGCTAAGTATTCAATTCCTATCTATTTCATACGAGAGTATTTGACCTTTATGGGGTTCCCTGTTGTTCACAGAGGATGGAGCCAAAGGAACTCTGATTCTAGGAGGGGCTTGCTCTTCCCTTACTGGCTTCATTGCAGCTCAGGTACTGATCCCTCAAAATGGATGCCTGAGTGGAGGGGAGGGAAGAGCAAGTGCTTGATAGCTAGGCCCAAACCTGGGAAAAGGCTTACCTGGGCTTGGTGCACTTTGATCTGAATGGCTTGGAATTGCCCCTTGGGTCGTGTGGATTATCTGACCTCTTTCAAGAACATGAGCGTTTTTATCATCTCTGCCATCTCTTCTCTTTAGACGTCAGAGATCTTGGACCCGTTCTTGGAGCAGAGAATTGAGGAACTTCCTCCAGTCCACGGTGGCCCTCCGTATGTTTCTGCTAGTATCAGCGAGGTTCAATATGTCTCATGAATGCCTTTCGAGCCTGCTATCCTCTACAGCTGTCTCCAGGCCAGTATTCTCTATTGTAGCAGAACATCTCTCATCAATGTGTTCGCATCTCTCCTCAATCCGTGCAGCCATATTTTCGGCCAGCTTCTCTTCGTGTCTCCCATAAAGTCGACTTCAACAGGACTGGGCAAGTCTGAGAGGACCTCGGAGCCTCTCCAGTAAGCTGAAGACAGGCAGATCTTCCACTGTCTGCCCTTTCAGGTTCTGGAAACTGACCCGTGAACTCAGGTCTTTGGGCAGCAGCAGTATCTCGAACTGACACAGCTTCCCGGACCAAAGACCTAAGCCAAGCTCCACAGAGGGCGGCAGCCCCGCCATCGCACTGATCCACCCACAGAACTCTGCCCGGTTACCTAGGATCCACCAGCCACAACAAGCCTCGCGGTACACACCAACATTCCACCTGGAATCCAACCGCTAACTGCCATCCCCAATGGCTGCTGCATCTTGTCAGTGTTGGGGGAGGGGCTGCATCCGACGAGAGGTTCCTAAGGTAAATGTGATTCTACCCACTAGCGTCCCATGGGCCTTTGTTCTTCCCTCTTTCCTTTTGTTCAGATCTGTATGCACTGTAGCAACGGAGGGAAGTGTGTCCATTTTCAGTTGAATGTTTCACACGTCTTTAAACTTTCTAACAGTTCACAGTACACAGAGACCCACTAAGGGAAAGTATTGTTCCTGTAATATGGGCACACCCGCAATACATAGCCGTCGGTTGATTTCTGCTGAAACACCCGCATTCACGGGACATCTATCCATTTGTTTCAAGGGGGCTGAAATTCCTAGGAATGATACAATCCCCAATGTGCACTTTACTGCCTGTCTCTTTTGATCTTAGTACACTTTTGCGGAGCTACTTTTCCTTGTTATAGGCTTGTGCCATTTCTTCTCGACGTAGTGTAGAATATGGCATTCATTCATCCTGTTGGAAGACTTGCAAGTCTATATCACGGACTAGGAATCCATTGGATTCCAAATCGGCATTTGGGTTAGGTCACGATATGCTCATATGAATCAATATTTACGAATATAAATGCACGCCTCTGATTTCCGAATACAGGTGTGCTGAGTACATTCAAGCCGCGATACTGGGTCGATGCGTACTGAATGATCCTTGACATCACCTTGAGTAATTTCTTTTGAATATTCATGTTACCCTACCCTTTTTGTGTTGTTTGTTTGTTTGATTCTTTCTTGGTCTGCTTCTCGTTTGTTTTGCAAACACGTCAGGCCATGCATCTCTCCGTTTGCTTCCAACAGAGAGTCATATAAGCTGACTCCCTTAAGATAGTGCTTCCAATCCCCTATGATTTCCTGCTTCCCTCTCCCATCTTTAGGGTTTTGATGTCCTCCTTGCCTTCTTCTTGTTTCTTCTTTTCCACTCATGCTCTTCTTGCATTTCCAATAAGGGTTTTCTTCTTTCCATTTCATCTTGCTGCTTATCCCTTCAGGGGAGAATTCTCAACCTTTCTTTTAGGATAAGTTTCGAACTGCTGAATTCTTTTAAGATTTGCAGGTCTGTGGCATTCTCTAGCTCTGCTGTTATTAGAAATGGTGGTCATGTGGCATAGGCTACCCTAGATGGCAGCATTTTGCCATTCAAGCTATGGTCTATGTCCTGGCACTCCTCCCTGTCCTGCAATATTGCTGCTGAAATAGCAGCTGAAACCCCTCTGGAGGTTCTCTTGTGACTATGTTGCTTTCCTCCAGGCGCATTTTAAATCACTGGGATGCTCATGAACTTTGTTGATTTGGATCATAAAGCTGCTGCTAAGTCTATTGGGATTCCACCTCTTTTGGACGCTGTGTACTTCCTGAATTCGCCTAGATGATTCTATCTTGGCTTTCAGCAAGTTTCAGTCTGATTTTTCTACACATAACTTTTCAAACATTGTTTGTTTCCTTATCTCTTGCTTTTCCATCTGGGACTCTTTCGAATTTTAGTCTTTCATGCCTTGTCTTAAACCAGGATTCAACAGCAATGTTTTCAATGGTTTGCACTTGCTTTCCAATGTGTGCTTCTGACCGAGGGATTTCTGTTCCCCTGTCTTCAAAAACTTTCACGCGTCCCTCTGCAATGTCTAGTCTGCTTAGGACGGAATATTAGCCCTGATATTTTCTCATCCACTGAGTTTTCTGATATTATTTAGCTCGTCTTTAGGCTTTCTCTTCCCCTTTTCTGGTATTCTGCCTTTTGTGATTCTGAGACACTGTTGTTCTTCAGTGTTTCCCTCACCTCCATTTTCAATACTTGCTCTGGAGAGCGTTTTGCAGTCTAGTTGTCTGAAAGCTTATCTTTAGGGCCTTCTATCTCTTTGGAACTGAAAATGGTACTTCATTTTCCTTTTACTGTATTTCTTCATCTCTACTGGTCAGGTAATTTCGGGTATCTAATGTAGACTTCTAGGGCTTGGTTAAGTGAAAACTTTAGACTCTTGGCTCTACACAATTGCATGGGATTTCTGTGAGGACAAATTTTCCTAGACTTTGATGCCATGTCCTGTTCCTGTGTGTGTTGTCTGGTCTATCTCCAATTGCTGGTGTTGCCTTTGTTGTGATGGACCCCCCATACTATTTCGATTAGGATAACCTCATTTTGATTACGCTTATCTCACAAATCTGAAAGAGCACAGGACACTTCCTCTGGTGGAAATGGAGCTTCTAAAGGTTCTCAGCTCTGCATTCTACTCTATGTTATTTTGGAGTGTTTCCAGAAGAGCAGAGTGTGAGTGCGCTTGTGCTTTGTAGTGCCACGGGAATGTCCCACTGAAACCAGTTCTTCCAAGAGCTTCTCTGTCTACAGAAACACCAGTGGAAGCATATCTATGGATGTCACACATCAGGGCCTGCTGGAATGATCCCGCAGCCCGAACTTGGTGTCCTCGCTGCCGAACCGTGCCGGTGCCATCCAAAATGTAGCATCCGCTTTTGAGCGATAAACTGAAGGAAATCCTTCCTCTTCTCACGCTGTGGTCTTGGACCACACTTCCTTGTCCTCTCATACTTGTGGTACGGGTGCACGAAGGCAACCACAGAGCTGTTGCACATCCTGTGCCTCAAACCAAACCATAATCACAGCCCAGGTTTTGAATGTAGCAGATCCTAAGGCTTTTCATTCTGAATTCAAACCCAAGGCCCCCTGGATCCCTCAGACCCGATGCACAATATCTCTGATTCAGCCCCACACATGCTCTATTGGCAAAATACCAAATTGGTCTCTGGTCCTGCAGATGCACTGGGTGTGGCCATGGGACAGATCGATAATTTCAACTGCGTGCGCCAGGGTGGTTGCTTGCTCATTGGGGTCACAGGTCGGTTTGCTCTCTTGATAGGACCCACCACATCCCACAACGCACTCCAGATCCCTGAGACTCAGCGTGTGCCATCATCCGTAGCCCTATCCCTCCCTGAACGCTGCCTCTGCTACCTCAAATTTGGCAGCTCGGAGCTTGGTCTCAGAATCAACTGTGGGGATATTTTGCACTGGATTCTTTGCGTTCTGTCAGCCAAGCATCTGCTGTGCACTCTTCTAACACTCAGCGCATCACCTTCAATCCCATGTCTCCTGTCCGCTTGAGAGTGTGCGTCCAAGTTAAAGAGAGTTTCACCTTTACTGCTCCATCAACAGGGCTCAGACCATGCACTGGTATCCATTCCCTGCTTTTCCTTCTCCTGCTTCCAGGTGTTCTGAGGCCTCATCCTGTCTTTGGAAGTAACAGGCCTCTCTTCGGCAAGTGTCCTGTGCCAAGGGCTGGGTGAGTGGATGTTTCCATTGCTGTGTTCATGGGAGCGAGTGAGCGCAGGTTGCACTGCTTCTCTGTCAACTGGGCATCGATGAATCAACACTTTCCAGATACATTTCACAGAAATGTGATTTTTTTTATCTCTTTGTTTCTATACAGCCGTGGTGGGAGGGATTGTCCGAAGACTCCAGTTTTGACATTGTGTTGATATCTCATTTGCAGTCTCTAAAAATTTAATAGAATTTATATAAATGTTTTGGGAGTTATACGAAAATGAAGTTAGTTTCTGAAACATACTAAATCGACCTAGAAGCCAGACTTGTCAATTTCGGTAACATTTAGCCATCTCTAAGGAAAACATAGACAGATAGAATGCAAACTAGCAGTCCGAACTTTTAAAGGGGTCATGTCAACTCTTTACTGTTGAAGCCTCCGAAACCAACAGGAACCATGAAATAACTAATGGAAACATGAAATAACCCCCAAGCTTGGATTCACTTGTGCATGTGGTGCCCTTTACTCCCGATGACACCTACTGGTCAATGTTGGCATTTCAAGGTGTAACATCCCTCTCAAGGAAAATACAAGAGGAAACGAACTAAATATATACATTTAGCTTTGAATCCAAAGAACCTAGAGGCATTATAGCTATGAGAACCCTGCTGCAGCTATGCTAGGCTACTGAGAACCAGGTGTTCTTCTATCAGTGATGAGAACGCTTAATCATCCGATCATGTTGGGTAAAGCACTTGAATGCAACCAAGTCTGCACCCCCATGATCGATTGCCCCCGGGGGCTTGACTCAATTGAAAGACGGTCCACATAAGCTGTGTCTTTCATGTCATTGGCGACTTTTACAGTTCCGTTCACTATCTGACTTCTAATATGTACCTAGACTGTCTTGAAAAACGGAGGCCTAATACAGATTCAAGTTCAGTCAAAGATTCCCCTCACTTACCACACTCCCTTCACCCCAGAGAAGACATAAACCCAGCATTTGCTGAATCTAGTGGAAGGCCATCGTTTCTTTGTGGGAGCTAAGTATTCAATTCCTATCTATTTCATACGAGAGTATTTGACCTTTATGGGGTTCCCTGTTGTTCACAGAGGATGGAGCCAAAGGAACTCTGATTCTAGGAGGGGCTTGCTCTTCTCTTACTGGCTTCATTGCAGCTCAGGTACTGATCCCTCAAAATGGATGCCTGAGTGGAGGGGAGGGAAGAGCAAGTGCTTGATAGCTAGGCCCAAACCTGGGAAAAGGCTTACCTGGGCTTGGTGCACTTTGATCTGAATGGCTTGGAATTGCCCCTTGGGTCGTGTGGATTATCTGACCTCTTTCAAGAACATGAGCGTTTTTATCATCTCTGCCATCTCTTCTCTTTAGACGTCAGAGATCTTGGACCCGTTCTTGGAGCAGAGAATTGAGGAACTTCCTCCAGTCCACGGTGGCCCTCCGTATGTTTCTGCTAGTATCAGCGAGGTTCAATATGTCTCATGAATGCCTTTCGAGCCTGCTATCCTCTACAGCTGTCTCCAGGCCAGTATTCTCTATTGTAGCAGAACATCTCTCATCAATGTGTTCGCATCTCTCCTCAATCCGTGCAGCCATATTTTCGGCCAGCTTCTCTTCGTGTCTCCCATAAAGTCGACTTCAACAGGACTGGGCAAGTCTGAGAGGACCTCGGAGCCTCTCCAGTAAGCTGAAGACAGGCAGATCTTCCACTGTCTGCCCTTTCAGGTTCTGGAAACTGACCCGTGAACTCAGGTCTTTGGGCAGCAGCAGTATCTCGAACTGACACAGCTTCCCGGACCAAAGACCTAAGCCAAGCTCCACAGAGGGCGGCAGCCCCGCCATCGCACTGATCCACCCACAGAACTCTGCCCGGTTACCTAGGATCCACCAGCCACAACAAGCCTCGCGGTACACACCAACATTCCACCTGGAATCCAACCGCTAACTGCCATCCCCAATGGCTGCTGCATCTTGTCAGTGTTGGGGGAGGGGCTGCATCCGACGAGAGGTTCCTAAGGTAAATGTGATTCTACCCACTAGCGTCCCATGGGCCTTTGTTCTTCCCTCTTTCCTTTTGTTCAGATCTGTATGCACTGTAGCAATGGAGGGAAGTGTGTCCATTTTCAGTTGAATGTTTCACACGTCTTTAAACTTTCTAACAGTTCACAGTACACAGAGACCCACTAAGGGAAAGTATTGTTCCTGTAATATGGGCACACCCGCAATACATAGCCGTCGGTTGATTTCTGCTGAAACACCCGCATTCACGGGACATCTATCCATTTGTTTCAAGGGGGCTGAAATTCCTAGGAATGATACAATCCCCAATGTGCACTTTACTGCCTGTCTCTTTTGATCTTAGTACACTTTTGCGGAGCTACTTTTCCTTGTTATAGGCTTGTGCCATTTCTTCTCGACGTAGTGTAGAATATGGCATTCATTCATCCTGTTGGAAGACTTGCAAGTCTATATCACGGACTAGGAATCCATTGGATTCCAAATCGGCATTTGGGTTAGGTCACGATATGCTCATATGAATCAATATTTACGAATATAAATGCACGCCTCTGATTTCCGAATACAGGTGTGCTGAGTACATTCAAGCCGCGATACTGGGTCGATGCGTACTGAATGATCCTTGACATCACCTTGAGTAATTTCTTTTGAATATTCATGTTACCCTACCCTTTTTGTGTTGTTTGTTTGTTTGATTCTTTCTTGGTCTGCTTCTCGTTTGTTTTGCAAACACGTCAGGCCATGCATCTCTCCGTTTGCTTCCAACAGAGAGTCATATAAGCTGACTCCCTTAAGATAGTGCTTCCAATCCCCTATGATTTCCTGCTTCCCTCTCCCATCTTTAGGGTTTTGATGTCCTCCTTGCCTTCTTCTTGTTTCTTCTTTTCCACTCATGCTCTTCTTGCATTTCCAATAAGGGTTTTCTTCTTTCCATTTCATCTTGCTGCTTATCCCTTCAGGGGAGAATTCTCAACCTTTCTTTTAGGATAAGTTTCGAACTGCTGAATTCTTTTAAGATTTGCAGGTCTGTGGCATTCTCTAGCTCTGCTGTTATTAGAAATGGTGGTCATGTGGCATAGGCTACCCTAGATGGCAGCATTTTGCCATTCAAGCTATGGTCTATGTCCTGGCACTCCTCCCTGTCCTGCAATATTGCTGCTGAGATAGCAGCTGAAACCCCTCTGGAGGTTCTCTTGTGACTATGTTGCTTTCCTCCAGGCGCATTTTAAATCACTGGGATGCTCATGAACTTTGTTGATTTGGATCATACAGCTGCTGCTAAGTCTATTGGGATTCCACCTCTTTTGGACGCTGTGTACTTCCTGAATTCGCCTAGATGATTCTATCTTGGCTTTCAGCAAGTTTCAGTCTGATTTTTCTACACATAACTTTTCAAACATTGTTTGTTTCCTTATCTCTTGCTTTTCCATCTGGGACTCTTTCGAATTTTAGTCTTTCATGCCTTGTCTTAAACCAGGATTCAACAGCAATGTTTTCAATGGTTTGCACTTGCTTTCCAATGTGTGCTTCTGACCGAGGGATTTCTGTTCCCCTGTCTTCAAAAACTTTCACGCGTCCCTCTGCAATGTCTAGTCTGCTTAGGACGGAATATTAGCCCTGATATTTTCTCATCCACTGAGTTTTCTGATATTATTTAGCTCGTCTTTAGGCTTTCTCTTCCCCTTTTCTGGTATTCTGCCTTTTGTGATTCTGAGACACTGTTGTTCTTCAGTGTTTCCCTCACCTCCATTTTCAATACTTGCTCTGGAGAGCGTTTTGCAGTCTAGTTGTCTGAAAGCTTATCTTTAGGGCCTTCTATCTCTTTGGAACTGAAAATGGTACTTCATTTTCCTTTTACTGTATTTCTTCATCTCTACTGGTCAGGTAATTTTGGGTATCTAATGTAGACTTCTAGGGCTTGGTTAAGTGAAAACTTTAGACTCTTGGCTCTACACAATTGCATGGGATTTCTGTGAGGACAAATTTTCCTAGACTTTGATGCCATGTCCTGTTCCTGTGTGTGTTGTCTGGTCTATCTCCAATTGCTGGTGTTGCCTTTGTTGTGATGGACCCCCCATACTATTTCGATTAGGATAACCTCATTTTGATTACGCTTATCTCACAAATCTGAAAGAGCACAGGACACTTCCTCTGGTGGAAATGGAGCTTCTAAAGGTTCTCAGCTCTGCATTCTACTCTATGTTATTTTGGAGTGTTTCCAGAAGAGCAGAGTGTGAGTGCGCTTGTGCTTTGTAGTGCCACGGGAATGTCCCACTGAAACCAGTTCTTCCAAGAGCTTCTCTGTCTACAGAAACACCAGTGGAAGCATATCTATGGATGTCACACATCAGGGCCTGCTGGAATGATCCCGCAGCCCGAACTTGGTGTCCTCGCTGCCGAACCGTGCCGGTGCCATCCAAAATGTAGCATCCGCTTTTGAGCGATAAACTGAAGGAAATCCTTCCTCTTCTCACGCTGTGGTCTTGGACCACACTTCCTTGTCCTCTCATACTTGTGGTACGGGTGCACGAAGGCAACCACAGAGCTGTTGCACATCCTGTGCCTCAAACCAAACCATAATCACAGCCCAGGTTTTGAATGTAGCAGATCCTAAGGCTTTTCATTCTGAATTCAAACCCAAGGCCCCCTGGATCCCTCAGACCCGATGCACAATATCTCTGATTCAGCCCCACACATGCTCTATTGGCAAAATACCAAATTGGTCTCTGGTCCTGCAGATGCACTGGGTGTGGCCATGGGACAGATCGATAATTTCAACTGCGTGCGCCAGGGTGGTTGCTTGCTCATTGGGGTCACAGGTCGGTTTGCTCTCTTGATAGGACCCACCACATCCCACAACGCACTCCAGATCCCTGAGACTCAGCGTGTGCCATCATCCGTAGCCCTATCCCTCCCTGAACGCTGCCTCTGCTACCTCAAATTTGGCAGCTCGGAGCTTGGTCTCAGAATCAACTGTGGGGATATTTTGCACTGGATTCTTTGCGTTCTGTCAGCCAAGCATCTGCTGTGCACTCTTCTAACACTCAGCGCATCACCTTCAATCCCATGTCTCCTGTCCGCTTGAGAGTGTGCGTCCAAGTTAAAGAGAGTTTCACCTTTACTGCTCCATCAACAGGGCTCAGACCATGCACTGGTATCCATTCCCTGCTTTTCCTTCTCCTGCTTCCAGGTGTTCTGAGGCCTCATCCTGTCTTTGGAAGTAACAGGCCTCTCTTCGGCAAGTGTCCTGTGCCAAGGGCTGGGTGAGTGGATGTTTCCATTGCTGTGTTCATGGGAGCGAGTGAGCGCAGGTTGCACTGCTTCTCTGTCAACTGGGCATCGATGAATCAACACTTTCCAGATACATTTCACAGAAATGTGATTTTTTTTATCTCTTTGTTTCTATACAGCCGTGGTGGGAGGGATTGTCCGAAGACTCCAGTTTTGACATTGTGTTGATATCTCATTTGCAGTCTCTAAAAATTTAATAGAATTTATATAAATGTTTTGGGAGTTATACGAAAATGAAGTTAGTTTCTGAAACATACTAAATCGACCTAGAAGCCAGACTTGTCAATTTCGGTAACATTTAGCCATCTCTAAGGAAAACATAGACAGATAGAATGCAAACTAGCAGTCCGAACTTTTAAAGGGGTCATGTCAACTCTTTACTGTTGAAGCCTCCGAAACCAACAGGAACCATGAAATAACTAATGGAAACATGAAATAACCCCCAAGCTTGGATTCACTTGTGCATGTGGTGCCCTTTACTCCCGATGACACCTACTGGTCAATGTTGGCATTTCAAGGTGTAACATCCCTCTCAAGGAAAATACAAGAGGAAACGAACTAAATATATACATTTAGCTTTGAATCCAAAGAACCTAGAGGCATTATAGCTATGAGAACCCTGCTGCAGCTATGCTAGGCTACTGAGAACCAGGTGTTCTTCTATCAGTGATGAGAACGCTTAATCATCCGATCATGTTGGGTAAAGCACTTGAATGCAACCAAGTCTGCACCCCCATGATCGATTGCCCCCGGGGGCTTGACTCAATTGAAAGACGGTCCACATAAGCTGTGTCTTTCATGTCATTGGCGACTTTTACAGTTCCGTTCACTATCTGACTTCTAATATGTACCTAGACTGTCTTGAAAAACGGAGGCCTAATACAGATTCAAGTTCAGTCAAAGATTCCCCTCACTTACCACACTCCCTTCACCCCAGAGAAGACATAAACCCAGCATTTGCTGAATCTAGCGGAAGGCCATCGTTTCTTTGTGGGAGCTAAGTATTCAATTCCTATCTATTTCATACGAGAGTATTTGACCTTTATGGGGTTCCCTGTTGTTCACAGAGGATGGAGCCAAAGGAACTCTGATTCTAGGAGGGGCTTGCTCTTCCCTTACTGGCTTCATTGCAGCTCAGGTACTGATCCCTCAAAATGGATGCCTGAGTGGAGGGGAGGGAAGAGCAAGTGCTTGATAGCTAGGCCCAAACCTGGGAAAAGGCTTACCTGGGCTTGGTGCACTTTGATCTGAATGGCTTGGAATTGCCCCTTGGGTCGTGTGGATTATCTGACCTCTTTCAAGAACATGAGCGTTTTTATCATCTCTGCCATCTCTTCTCTTTAGACGTCAGAGATCTTGGACCCGTTCTTGGAGCAGAGAATTGAGGAACTTCCTCCAGTCCACGGTGGCCCTCCGTATGTTTCTGCTAGTATCAGCGAGGTTCAATATGTCTCATGAATGCCTTTCGAGCCTGCTATCCTCTACAGCTGTCTCCAGGCCAGTATTCTCTATTGTAGCAGAACATCTCTCATCAATGTGTTCGCATCTCTCCTCAATCCGTGCAGCCATATTTTCGGCCAGCTTCTCTTCGTGTCTCCCATAAAGTCGACTTCAACAGGACTGGGCAAGTCTGAGAGGACCTCGGAGCCTCTCCAGTAAGCTGAAGACAGGCAGATCTTCCACTGTCTGCCCTTTCAGGTTCTGGAAACTGACCCGTGAACTCAGGTCTTTGGGCAGCAGCAGTATCTCGAACTGACACAGCTTCCCGGACCAAAGACCTAAGCCAAGCTCCACAGAGGGCGGCAGCCCCGCCATCGCACTGATCCACCCACAGAACTCTGCCCGGTTACCTAGGATCCACCAGCCACAACAAGCCTCGCGGTACACACCAACATTCCACCTGGAATCCAACCGCTAACTGCCATCCCCAATGGCTGCTGCATCTTGTCAGTGTTGGGGGAGGGGCTGCATCCGACGAGAGGTTCCTAAGGTAAATGTGATTCTACCCACTAGCGTCCCATGGGCCTTTGTTCTTCCCTCTTTCCTTTTGTTCAGATCTGTATGCACTGTAGCAACGGAGGGAAGTGTGTCCATTTTCAGTTGAATGTTTCACACGTCTTTAAACTTTCTAACAGTTCACAGTACACAGAGACCCACTAAGGGAAAGTATTGTTCCTGTAATATGGGCACACCCGCAATACATAGCCGTCGGTTGATTTCTGCTGAAACACCCGCATTCACGGGACATCTATCCATTTGTTTCAAGGGGGCTGAAATTCCTAGGAATGATACAATCCCCAATGTGCACTTTACTGCCTGTCTCTTTTGATCTTAGTACACTTTTGCGGAGCTACTTTTCCTTGTTATAGGCTTGTGCCATTTCTTCTCGACGTAGTGTAGAATATGGCATTCATTCATCCTGTTGGAAGACTTGCAAGTCTATATCACGGACTAGGAATCCATTGGATTCCAAATCGGCATTTGGGTTAGGTCACGATATGCTCATATGAATCAATATTTACGAATATAAATGCACGCCTCTGATTTCCGAATACAGGTGTGCTGAGTACATTCAAGCCGCGATACTGGGTCGATGCGTACTGAATGATCCTTGACATCACCTTGAGTAATTTCTTTTGAATATTCATGTTACCCTACCCTTTTTGTGTTGTTTGTTTGTTTGATTCTTTCTTGGTCTGCTTCTCGTTTGTTTTGCAAACACGTCAGGCCATGCATCTCTCCGTTTGCTTCCAACAGAGAGTCATATAAGCTGACTCCCTTAAGATAGTGCTTCCAATCCCCTATGATTTCCTGCTTCCCTCTCCCATCTTTAGGGTTTTGATGTCCTCCTTGCCTTCTTCTTGTTTCTTCTTTTCCACTCATGCTCTTCTTGCATTTCCAATAAGGGTTTTCTTCTTTCCATTTCATCTTGCTGCTTATCCCTTCAGGGGAGAATTCTCAACCTTTCTTTTAGGATAAGTTTCGAACTGCTGAATTCTTTTAAGATTTGCAGGTCTGTGGCATTCTCTAGCTCTGCTGTTATTAGAAATGGTGGTCATGTGGCATAGGCTACCCTAGATGGCAGCATTTTGCCATTCAAGCTATGGTCTATGTCCTGGCACTCCTCCCTGTCCTGCAATATTGCTGCTGAAATAGCAGCTGAAACCCCTCTGGAGGTTCTCTTGTGACTATGTTGCTTTCCTCCAGGCGCATTTTAAATCACTGGGATGCTCATGAACTTTGTTGATTTGGATCATACAGCTGCTGCTAAGTCTATTGGGATTCCACCTCTTTTGGACGCTGTGTACTTCCTGAATTCGCCTAGATGATTCTATCTTGGCTTTCAGCAAGTTTCAGTCTGATTTTTCTACACATAACTTTTCAAACATTGTTTGTTTCCTTATCTCTTGCTTTTCCATCTGGGACTCTTTCGAATTTTAGTCTTTCATGCCTTGTCTTAAACCAGGATTCAACAGCAATGTTTTCAATGGTTTGCACTTGCTTTCCAATGTGTGCTTCTGACCGAGGGATTTCTGTTCCCCTGTCTTCAAAAACTTTCACGCGTCCCTCTGCAATGTCTAGTCTGCTTAGGACGGAATATTAGCCCTGATATTTTCTCATCCACTGAGTTTTCTGATATTATTTAGCTCGTCTTTAGGCTTTCTCTTCCCCTTTTCTGGTATTCTGCCTTTTGTGATTCTGAGACACTGTTGTTCTTCAGTGTTTCCCTCACCTCCATTTTCAATACTTGCTCTGGAGAGCGTTTTGCAGTCTAGTTGTCTGAAAGCTTATCTTTAGGGCCTTCTATCTCTTTGGAACTGAAAATGGTACTTCATTTTCCTTTTACTGTATTTCTTCATCTCTACTGGTCAGGTAATTTCGGGTATCTAATGTAGACTTCTAGGGCTTGGTTAAGTGAAAACTTTAGACTCTTGGCTCTACACAATTGCATGGGATTTCTGTGAGGACAAATTTTCCTAGACTTTGATGCCATGTCCTGTTCCTGTGTGTGTTGTCTGGTCTATCTCCAATTGCTGGTGTTGCCTTTGTTGTGATGGACCCCCCATACTATTTCGATTAGGATAACCTCATTTTGATTACGCTTATCTCACAAATCTGAAAGAGCACAGGACACTTCCTCTGGTGGAAATGGAGCTTCTAAAGGTTCTCAGCTCTGCATTCTACTCTATGTTATTTTGGAGTGTTTCCAGAAGAGCAGAGTGTGAGTGCGCTTGTGCTTTGTAGTGCCACGGGAATGTCCCACTGAAACCAGTTCTTCCAAGAGCTTCTCTGTCTACAGAAACACCAGTGGAAGCATATCTATGGATGTCACACATCAGGGCCTGCTGGAATGATCCCGCAGCCCGAACTTGGTGTCCTCGCTGCCGAACCGTGCCGGTGCCATCCAAAATGTAGCATCCGCTTTTGAGCGATAAACTGAAGGAAATCCTTCCTCTTCTCACGCTGTGGTCTTGGACCACACTTCCTTGTCCTCTCATACTTGTGGTACGGGTGCACGAAGGCAACCACAGAGCTGTTGCACATCCTGTGCCTCAAACCAAACCATAATCACAGCCCAGGTTTTGAATGTAGCAGATCCTAAGGCTTTTCATTCTGAATTCAAACCCAAGGCCCCCTGGATCCCTCAGACCCGATGCACAATATCTCTGATTCAGCCCCACACATGCTCTATTGGCAAAATACCAAATTGGTCTCTGGTCCTGCAGATGCACTGGGTGTGGCCATGGGACAGATCGATAATTTCAACTGCGTGCGCCAGGGTGGTTGCTTGCTCATTGGGGTCACAGGTCGGTTTGCTCTCTTGATAGGACCCACCACATCCCACAACGCACTCCAGATCCCTGAGACTCAGCGTGTGCCATCATCCGTAGCCCTATCCCTCCCTGAACGCTGCCTCTGCTACCTCAAATTTGGCAGCTCGGAGCTTGGTCTCAGAATCAACTGTGGGGATATTTTGCACTGGATTCTTTGCGTTCTGTCAGCCAAGCATCTGCTGTGCACTCTTCTAACACTCAGCGCATCACCTTCAATCCCATGTCTCCTGTCCGCTTGAGAGTGTGCGTCCAAGTTAAAGAGAGTTTCACCTTTACTGCTCCATCAACAGGGCTCAGACCATGCACTGGTATCCATTCCCTGCTTTTCCTTCTCCTGCTTCCAGGTGTTCTGAGGCCTCATCCTGTCTTTGGAAGTAACAGGCCTCTCTTCGGCAAGTGTCCTGTGCCAAGGGCTGGGTGAGTGGATGTTTCCATTGCTGTGTTCATGGGAGCGAGTGAGCGCAGGTTGCACTGCTTCTCTGTCAACTGGGCATCGATGAATCAACACTTTCCAGATACATTTCACAGAAATGTGATTTTTTTTATCTCTTTGTTTCTATACAGCCGTGGTGGGAGGGATTGTCCGAAGACTCCAGTTTTGACATTGTGTTGATATCTCATTTGCAGTCTCTAAAAATTTAATAGAATTTATATAAATGTTTTGGGAGTTATACGAAAATGAAGTTAGTTTCTGAAACATACTAAATCGACCTAGAAGCCAGACTTGTCAATTTCGGTAACATTTAGCCATCTCTAAGGAAAACATAGACAGATAGAATGCAAACTAGCAGTCCGAACTTTTAAAGGGGTCATGTCAACTCTTTACTGTTGAAGCCTCCGAAACCAACAGGAACCATGAAATAACTAATGGAAACATGAAATAACCCCCAAGCTTGGATTCACTTGTGCATGTGGTGCCCTTTACTCCCGATGACACCTACTGGTCAATGTTGGCATTTCAAGGTGTAACATCCCTCTCAAGGAAAATACAAGAGGAAACGAACTAAATATATACATTTAGCTTTGAATCCAAAGAACCTAGAGGCATTATAGCTATGAGAACCCTGCTGCAGCTATGCTAGGCTACTGAGAACCAGGTGTTCTTCTATCAGTGATGAGAACGCTTAATCATCCGATCATGTTGGGTAAAGCACTTGAATGCAACCAAGTCTGCACCCCCATGATCGATTGCCCCCGGGGGCTTGACTCAATTGAAAGACGGTCCACATAAGCTGTGTCTTTCATGTCATTGGCGACTTTTACAGTTCCGTTCACTATCTGACTTCTAATATGTACCTAGACTGTCTTGAAAAACGGAGGCCTAATACAGATTCAAGTTCAGTCAAAGATTCCCCTCACTTACCACACTCCCTTCACCCCAGAGAAGACATAAACCCAGCATTTGCTGAATCTAGCGGAAGGCCATCGTTTCTTTGTGGGAGCTAAGTATTCAATTCCTATCTATTTCATACGGGAGTATTTGACCTTTATGGGGTTCCCTGTTGTTCACAGAGGATGGAGCCAAAGGAACTCTGATTCTAGGAGGGGCTTGCTCTTCCCTTACTGGCTTCATTGCAGCTCAGGTACTGATCCCTCAAAATGGATGCCTGAGTGGAGGGGAGGGAAGAGCAAGTGCTTGATAGCTAGGCCCAAACCTGGGAAAAGGCTTACCTGGGCTTGGTGCACTTTGATCTGAATGGCTTGGAATTGCCCCTTGGGTCGTGTGGATTATCTGACCTCTTTCAAGAACATGAGCGTTTTTATCATCTCTGCCATCTCTTCTCTTTAGACGTCAGAGATCTTGGACCCGTTCTTGGAGCAGAGAATTGAGGAACTTCCTCCAGTCCACGGTGGCCCTCCGTATGTTTCTGCTAGTATCAGCGAGGTTCAATATGTCTCATGAATGCCTTTCGAGCCTGCTATCCTCTACAGCTGTCTCCAGGCCAGTATTCTCTATTGTAGCAGAACATCTCTCATCAATGTGTTCGCATCTCTCCTCAATCCGTGCAGCCATATTTTCGGCCAGCTTCTCTTCGTGTCTCCCATAAAGTCGACTTCAACAGGACTGGGCAAGTCTGAGAGGACCTCGGAGCCTCTCCAGTAAGCTGAAGACAGGCAGATCTTCCACTGTCTGCCCTTTCAGGTTCTGGAAACTGACCCGTGAACTCAGGTCTTTGGGCAGCAGCAGTATCTCGAACTGACACAGCTTCCCGGACCAAAGACCTAAGCCAAGCTCCACAGAGGGCGGCAGCCCCGCCATCGCACTGATCCACCCACAGAACTCTGCCCGGTTACCTAGGATCCACCAGCCACAACAAGCCTCGCGGTACACACCAACATTCCACCTGGAATCCAACCGCTAACTGCCATCCCCAATGGCTGCTGCATCTTGTCAGTGTTGGGGGAGGGGCTGCATCCGACGAGAGGTTCCTAAGGTAAATGTGATTCTACCCACTAGCGTCCCATGGGCCTTTGTTCTTCCCTCTTTCCTTTTGTTCAGATCTGTATGCACTGTAGCAACGGAGGGAAGTGTGTCCATTTTCAGTTGAATGTTTCACACGTCTTTAAACTTTCTAACAGTTCACAGTACACAGAGACCCACTAAGGGAAAGTATTGTTCCTGTAATATGGGCACACCCGCAATACATAGCCGTCGGTTGATTTCTGCTGAAACACCCGCATTCACGGGACATCTATCCATTTGTTTCAAGGGGGCTGAAATTCCTAGGAATGATACAATCCCCAATGTGCACTTTACTGCCTGTCTCTTTTGATCTTAGTACACTTTTGCGGAGCTACTTTTCCTTGTTATAGGCTTGTGCCATTTCTTCTCGACGTAGTGTAGAATATGGCATTCATTCATCCTGTTGGAAGACTTGCAAGTCTATATCACGGACTAGGAATCCATTGGATTCCAAATCGGCATTTGGGTTAGGTCACGATATGCTCATATGAATCAATATTTACGAATATAAATGCACGCCTCTGATTTCCGAATACAGGTGTGCTGAGTACATTCAAGCCGCGATACTGGGTCGATGCGTACTGAATGATCCTTGACATCACCTTGAGTAATTTCTTTTGAATATTCATGTTACCCTACCCTTTTTGTGTTGTTTGTTTGTTTGATTCTTTCTTGGTCTGCTTCTCGTTTGTTTTGCAAACACGTCAGGCCATGCATCTCTCCGTTTGCTTCCAACAGAGAGTCATATAAGCTGACTCCCTTAAGATAGTGCTTCCAATCCCCTATGATTTCCTGCTTCCCTCTCCCATCTTTAGGGTTTTGATGTCCTCCTTGCCTTCTTCTTGTTTCTTCTTTTCCACTCATGCTCTTCTTGCATTTCCAATAAGGGTTTTCTTCTTTCCATTTCATCTTGCTGCTTATCCCTTCAGGGGAGAATTCTCAACCTTTCTTTTAGGATAAGTTTCGAACTGCTGAATTCTTTTAAGATTTGCAGGTCTGTGGCATTCTCTAGCTCTGCTGTTATTAGAAATGGTGGTCATGTGGCATAGGCTACCCTAGATGGCAGCATTTTGCCATTCAAGCTATGGTCTATGTCCTGGCACTCCTCCCTGTCCTGCAATATTGCTGCTGAGATAGCAGCTGAAACCCCTCTGGAGGTTCTCTTGTGACTATGTTGCTTTCCTCCAGGCGCATTTTAAATCACTGGGATGCTCATGAACTTTGTTGATTTGGATCATACAGCTGCTGCTAAGTCTATTGGGATTCCACCTCTTTTGGACGCTGTGTACTTCCTGAATTCGCCTAGATGATTCTATCTTGGCTTTCAGCAAGTTTCAGTCTGATTTTTCTACACATAACTTTTCAAACATTGTTTGTTTCCTTATCTCTTGCTTTTCCATCTGGGACTCTTTCGAATTTTAGTCTTTCATGCCTTGTCTTAAACCAGGATTCAACAGCAATGTTTTCAATGGTTTGCACTTGCTTTCCAATGTGTGCTTCTGACCGAGGGATTTCTGTTCCCCTGTCTTCAAAAACTTTCACGCGTCCCTCTGCAATGTCTAGTCTGCTTAGGACGGAATATTAGCCCTGATATTTTCTCATCCACTGAGTTTTCTGATATTATTTAGCTCGTCTTTAGGCTTTCTCTTCCCCTTTTCTGGTATTCTGCCTTTTGTGATTCTGAGACACTGTTGTTCTTCAGTGTTTCCCTCACCTCCATTTTCAATACTTGCTCTGGAGAGCGTTTTGCAGTCTAGTTGTCTGAAAGCTTATCTTTAGGGCCTTCTATCTCTTTGGAACTGAAAATGGTACTTCATTTTCCTTTTACTGTATTTCTTCATCTCTACTGGTCAGGTAATTTCGGGTATCTAATGTAGACTTCTAGGGCTTGGTTAAGTGAAAACTTTAGACTCTTGGCTCTACACAATTGCATGGGATTTCTGTGAGGACAAATTTTCCTAGACTTTGATGCCATGTCCTGTTCCTGTGTGTGTTGTCTGGTCTATCTCCAATTGCTGGTGTTGCCTTTGTTGTGATGGACCCCCCATACTATTTCGATTAGGATAACCTCATTTTGATTACGCTTATCTCACAAATCTGAAAGAGCACAGGACACTTCCTCTGGTGGAAATGGAGCTTCTAAAGGTTCTCAGCTCTGCATTCTACTCTATGTTATTTTGGAGTGTTTCCAGAAGAGCAGAGTGTGAGTGCGCTTGTGCTTTGTAGTGCCACGGGAATGTCCCACTGAAACCAGTTCTTCCAAGAGCTTCTCTGTCTACAGAAACACCAGTGGAAGCATATCTATGGATGTCACACATCAGGGCCTGCTGGAATGATCCCGCAGCCCGAACTTGGTGTCCTCGCTGCCGAACCGTGCCGGTGCCATCCAAAATGTAGCATCCGCTTTTGAGCGATAAACTGAAGGAAATCCTTCCTCTTCTCACGCTGTGGTCTTGGACCACACTTCCTTGTCCTCTCATACTTGTGGTACGGGTGCACGAAGGCAACCACAGAGCTGTTGCACATCCTGTGCCTCAAACCAAACCATAATCACAGCCCAGGTTTTGAATGTAGCAGATCCTAAGGCTTTTCATTCTGAATTCAAACCCAAGGCCCCCTGGATCCCTCAGACCCGATGCACAATATCTCTGATTCAGCCCCACACATGCTCTATTGGCAAAATGCCAAATTGGTCTCTGGTCCTGCAGATGCACTGGGTGTGGCCATGGGACAGATCGATAATTTCAACTGCGTGCGCCAGGGTGGTTGCTTGCTCATTGGGGTCACAGGTCGGTTTGCTCTCTTGATAGGACCCACCACATCCCACAACGCACTCCAGATCCCTGAGACTCAGCGTGTGCCATCATCCGTAGCCCTATCCCTCCCTGAACGCTGCCTCTGCTACCTCAAATTTGGCAGCTCGGAGCTTGGTCTCAGAATCAACTGTGGGGATATTTTGCACTGGATTCTTTGCGTTCTGTCAGCCAAGCATCTGCTGTGCACTCTTCTAACACTCAGCGCATCACCTTCAATCCCATGTCTCCTGTCCGCTTGAGAGTGTGCGTCCAAGTTAAAGAGAGTTTCACCTTTACTGCTCCATCAACAGGGCTCAGACCATGCACTGGTATCCATTCCCTGCTTTTCCTTCTCCTGCTTCCAGGTGTTCTGAGGCCTCATCCTGTCTTTGGAAGTAACAGGCCTCTCTTCGGCAAGTGTCCTGTGCCAAGGGCTGGGTGAGTGGATGTTTCCATTGCTGTGTTCATGGGAGCGAGTGAGCGCAGGTTGCACTGCTTCTCTGTCAACTGGGCATCGATGAATCAACACTTTCCAGATACATTTCACAGAAATGTGATTTTTTTTATCTCTTTGTTTCTATACAGCCGTGGTGGGAGGGATTGTCCGAAGACTCCAGTTTTGACATTGTGTTGATATCTCATTTGCAGTCTCTAAAAATTTAATAGAATTTATATAAATGTTTTGGGAGTTATACGAAAATGAAGTTAGTTTCTGAAACATACTAAATCGACCTAGAAGCCAGACTTGTCAATTTCGGTAACATTTAGCCATCTCTAAGGAAAACATAGACAGATAGAATGCAAACTAGCAGTCCGAACTTTTAAAGGGGTCATGTCAACTCTTTACTGTTGAAGCCTCCGAAACCAACAGGAACCATGAAATAACTAATGGAAACATGAAATAACCCCCAAGCTTGGATTCACTTGTGCATGTGGTGCCCTTTACTCCCGATGACACCTACTGGTCAATGTTGGCATTTCAAGGTGTAACATCCCTCTCAAGGAAAATACAAGAGGAAACGAACTAAATATATACATTTAGCTTTGAATCCAAAGAACCTAGAGGCATTATAGCTATGAGAACCCTGCTGCAGCTATGCTAGGCTACTGAGAACCAGGTGTTCTTCTATCAGTGATGAGAACGCTTAATCATCCGATCATGTTGGGTAAAGCACTTGAATGCAACCAAGTCTGCACCCCCATGATCGATTGCCCCCGGGGGCTTGACTCAATTGAAAGACGGTCCACATAAGCTGTGTCTTTCATGTCATTGGCGACTTTTACAGTTCCGTTCACTATCTGACTTCTAATATGTACCTAGACTGTCTTGAAAAACGGAGGCCTAATACAGATTCAAGTTCAGTCAAAGATTCCCCTCACTTACCACACTCCCTTCACCCCAGAGAAGACATAAACCCAGCATTTGCTGAATCTAGCGGAAGGCCATCGTTTCTTTGTGGGAGCTAAGTATTCAATTCCTATCTATTTCATACGGGAGTATTTGACCTTTATGGGGTTCCCTGTTGTTCACAGAGGATGGAGCCAAAGGAACTCTGATTCTAGGAGGGGCTTGCTCTTCCCTTACTGGCTTCATTGCAGCTCAGGTACTGATCCCTCAAAATGGATGCCTGAGTGGAGGGGAGGGAAGAGCAAGTGCTTGATAGCTAGGCCCAAACCTGGGAAAAGGCTTACCTGGGCTTGGTGCACTTTGATCTGAATGGCTTGGAATTGCCCCTTGGGTCGTGTGGATTATCTGACCTCTTTCAAGAACATGAGCGTTTTTATCATCTCTGCCATCTCTTCTCTTTAGACGTCAGAGATCTTGGACCCGTTCTTGGAGCAGAGAATTGAGGAACTTCCTCCAGTCCACGGTGGCCCTCCGTATGTTTCTGCTAGTATCAGCGAGGTTCAATATGTCTCATGAATGCCTTTCGAGCCTGCTATCCTCTACAGCTGTCTCCAGGCCAGTATTCTCTATTGTAGCAGAACATCTCTCATCAATGTGTTCGCATCTCTCCTCAATCCGTGCAGCCATATTTTCGGCCAGCTTCTCTTCGTGTCTCCCATAAAGTCGACTTCAACAGGACTGGGCAAGTCTGAGAGGACCTCGGAGCCTCTCCAGTAAGCTGAAGACAGGCAGATCTTCCACTGTCTGCCCTTTCAGGTTCTGGAAACTGACCCGTGAACTCAGGTCTTTGGGCAGCAGCAGTATCTCGAACTGACACAGCTTCCCGGACCAAAGACCTAAGCCAAGCTCCACAGAGGGCGGCAGCCCCGCCATCGCACTGATCCACCCACAGAACTCTGCCCGGTTACCTAGGATCCACCAGCCACAACAAGCCTCGCGGTACACACCAACATTCCACCTGGAATCCAACCGCTAACTGCCATCCCCAATGGCTGCTGCATCTTGTCAGTGTTGGGGGAGGGGCTGCATCCGACGAGAGGTTCCTAAGGTAAATGTGATTCTACCCACTAGCGTCCCATGGGCCTTTGTTCTTCCCTCTTTCCTTTTGTTCAGATCTGTATGCACTGTAGCAACGGAGGGAAGTGTGTCCATTTTCAGTTGAATGTTTCACACGTCTTTAAACTTTCTAACAGTTCACAGTACACAGAGACCCACTAAGGGAAAGTATTGTTCCTGTAATATGGGCACACCCGCAATACATAGCCGTCGGTTGATTTCTGCTGAAACACCCGCATTCACGGGACATCTATCCATTTGTTTCAAGGGGGCTGAAATTCCTAGGAATGATACAATCCCCAATGTGCACTTTACTGCCTGTCTCTTTTGATCTTAGTACACTTTTGCGGAGCTACTTTTCCTTGTTATAGGCTTGTGCCATTTCTTCTCGACGTAGTGTAGAATATGGCATTCATTCATCCTGTTGGAAGACTTGCAAGTCTATATCACGGACTAGGAATCCATTGGATTCCAAATCGGCATTTGGGTTAGGTCACGATATGCTCATATGAATCAATATTTACGAATATAAATGCACGCCTCTGATTTCCGAATACAGGTGTGCTGAGTACATTCAAGCCGCGATACTGGGTCGATGCGTACTGAATGATCCTTGACATCACCTTGAGTAATTTCTTTTGAATATTCATGTTACCCTACCCTTTTTGTGTTGTTTGTTTGTTTGATTCTTTCTTGGTCTGCTTCTCGTTTGTTTTGCAAACACGTCAGGCCATGCATCTCTCCGTTTGCTTCCAAC